>NC_090727.1:97983775-98023775 GCF_036898095.1 Palaemon carinicauda | reverse complement strand
CAACATGAACCTGTTGTAGATTTTCCGGAGTATTGCATACATACATACATACATAATACATACATACATACATACACACTAGTGTACCCTGCCGTCAAAAAATACAGCTAAATATTTAGATAGATATGCGCATGCATGCACACGACCGCAAATATTGTAGATTACCTCTCGTGGTGCCCATTCTCACCGGGGTATGACTACTTCCTTTCTGCTCTACCCGAAGGGCGGGCAGAGAACGGAAACAAGTATATATATATATATATATATATAAATGAAATTAGCAAAAAGTCAAATAATTTCACATCATTTTAATGTGTATCAAGTTAAGAGAGAGAGAGAGAGAGAGAGAGAGAGAGAGAGAGAGAGAGAGAGAGAGAGAGAGAGAGAGAATTAACACCACAGAAACTCACGGCGAAAGAAGTTCTCGTCTCAGAGTCCAGTCGTTCGATTTGATTTGACTTTGGTTTCGTTTTTAAAATTTAGATTTAAATCTGTAAATCATAATTTCATTTAAGGTAACTTGTGCTTTATTCGAGTTTATGACTAAGTGACTTGATTTGCACATGCCTATTCCATGCCTATAACCGTAAAAGGTTTACAATGATAACTACTTATGCGAAGTCGAAGTTAGAATTGAAGACATTCGAACACCAAATACGTCTATTTCTCGATTAGGATAAAATGAATGAATTTTGACACGCAAAACTAGGCCTACAACATTGTCTTTTCATGTAAATTTCCTCTACTAATTGAATACTTTGGGATAATTACCCGAGAAGATAGTTATTTCTCTTGCAGTTAGTCTAGTGAAGTGACAGGATGGCTTATGGGAGGGAAGGGATACAACCAACTGGGTGGGACATAGATTTTTTGCTTGACCTTGACCTTGACCTTTGACCTTGACATGTATTAATTGGCGTGGATGTTCATACGCTGAAATATGAACTAAGTTTGAATTCTGACAACGATGTTCAAACTTATGGCTGATTACATGAATTGGACATTTTTCTTGACCTTGACCTTTGACCTTGACCTTCCAAAATTTAGTAATTTCCATCTTTTTTCATAAAGGTCAATTCCTGCAAGTTTCATTACTCGACGATTAAAATTGCGGCCAGGAAACTGTTCACAAACAAACAAACAAAAAACACGTGCAAATTAGAAACACATAACCGGGGGTAAAACATAACCTTCCAACTTCGTTGGAGGAGGTAACTAACAATGCTTTCAAATCAATTGTCTTTCCTGAAGCGTTTTTAATCCTGACATTCCCAAAGTTGTGATGTGTAAGGTCTTTGAGTACAGGAGTCAGGGGAGGCTAGATACTTATCCTCTATCCCTTGACGATAGTTAGTTTGGAACATGAGAGAGAGAGAGAGAGAGAGAGAGAGAGAGAGAGAGAGAGAGAGAGAGAGAGAGAGAGAGAGAGAGAGAGAGTTTTACGTGAATGAAAGTAATAACAGATTAATCAAATATTTGATGTGATCATTGATGTTCCCAATACTTATTTCCAACAGCATTTCGGTTCAAATAAGAATACATACATCCATATACCAAGGCAGTTCTCCCAATTTTGGGGGGTAGCCGACATCAACAATGAAACAAAAACAAAAGGGAACCTCTACTCTCTACGTTCCTCCAGCCTAACAAGGGACTCAACCGAGTTCAGCTGGTACTGCTAGGGTGCCACAGCCCACCCTCCCACATTATCCACCACAGATGAAGCTTCATAATGCTAAATCCCCTATTGCTGCTACCTCCGCGGTCATCTAAGGCATCGGAGGCAGCAGCAGGGCCTACCGGAACTCTGTGAATGGTAATAAAGCTGGTTGTGGTGTGGTGGTTCGTGAATATTATGAAAATGATGTTAGTGTGGATGAAATGTCTAAGAGGATTGAAGATGAAACATCGTCTACGGTAGCAGAGTTACATGCTATACATGAGGGTCTCAAAATGGTAGTTAATAAAACCAAGGATATATTTGTATTCGTTGATTCCTAGAGTGCTTTGTTAGCCTTAAATAGCAAAACCCCCACTAATAGCGAGGTGGTTGTCCTTTGTAAAGGGTTGGTTTGTCGGCTTCAGGAGAAAGGAATAGCGGTAAAGTTCTATTGGGTTCCGTCTCATATAGGTATTTCATTAAATGAAGTTGCCGACAATCTGGCCAAGGAGGCCACAAGAAAGCCTGACATTGACATAGAAACCTCTATGAGCCTTAATAGAATAAAACGAGGAATGAAAATAAAACGAGAGGTTTGGGGAACAGAAAAGGCTTTAAAGATCTTGGAAGAGGGCAGCATCAGTATGAGGCATTATTTGCTTGTTACTGAAAATACTAATGTTACATACGGCAAGGTCCTTTCTAAAGTTGATACTTTTGTTATGAGAATGAGGTAGGGGTATAATCATTGTTGGCAATATATTGATAATGATGGTATACCCTGTAGATTGTGTGGTGAAGCATACTCGCATACTCTACATCATTATATGTTAGAATGTGATAAACTTAGGGAATTTAGAAATGTTTCTATTAATAGTGTTACTGAGCAAGTTTGCTTTGTCTTAAATAATAATATCGCAAAAAAAATTGTTAACAAGTTTCCTAGGTTTTACTGGAATAGATCAAAGAGCATTGTAATAAGTTTTGTTGGGGATGCATTAGCATGCTAATACATCCCATTTGATGTATCTATATGTCGATAAACTTTTTTGAATTTGAATTTGAATTCGACTGCGTCACAATCGCTCGCCATTCATTCCTATTTCTAGCACGCTCTCTTGCCTCTCTCACATCTATCCTCCTATCACCCAGAGCTTCCTTCACTCCATCCATCCACCCAAACCTTGGCCTTCCTCTTGTACTTCTTCTATCAACTCTTGCATTCATCACCTTCTTTAGCAGACAGCCATCTTCCATTCTCTCAACATGGCCAAACCACGTCAACACATTCATATCCACTCTAGCTGCTAAACTCATTTCTTACACCTGTTCTCACTCTCACCACTTCGTTCCTAACCCTATCTACTCGAGATACACCAGCCATACTCCTTAGACACTTCATCTCAAACACATTCAATTTCTGTCTCTCCGTCACTTTCATTCCCCACAACTCCGATCCATACATCACAGTTGGTACAATCACTTTCTCATATAGAACTCTCTTTACATTCATGCCCAACCCTCTATTTTTTACTACTCCCTTAACTGCCCCCAACACTTTGCAACCTTCATTCACTCTCTGACGTACATCTGCTTCCACTCCACCATTTGCTGCAACAACAGACCCCAAGTACTTAAACTGATCCACCTCCTCAAGTAACTCTCCATTCAACATGACATTCAACCTTGCACCACCTTCCCTTCTCGTACATCTCATAACCTTACTCTTACCCACATTAACTCTCAACTTCCTTCTCTCACACACTCTTCCAAATTCTGTCACTTATCGGCCAAGCTTCTCTTCTCTGTCTGCAACCAGTACAGTATCATCCGCAAACAACAACTGATTTACCTCCCATTCATGGTCATTCTCGTCTACCAGTTTTAATCCTCGTCCAAGCACTCGAGCATTCACCTCTCTTAGAATGTTCCTATTTAATAATTGATTTTGAATCTTTTGATTTGATAATTGGTTTTACCATTATAGTTTTTCTTTCTTTCTTTCATAAAAAATACTTATAAATCATTTGGTAACAAAATCGACTAATATAGAGTATATTAACATATAGGACACATCTCAGCTTCATGCATGAGACTGTCATGTTTCAAATTTAGCAAAATCTGTAATTAACGCCTACATAATATCATAAATTATTTCATGAGAGAGAGAGAGAGAGAGAGAGAGAGAGAGAGAGAGGGGGGGGGAGAGAGAGAGAGAGAGAGAGAGAGAGAGAGAGAGAGAGAGAGAGAGAGAGAGAGAGAGTAGCATCTCTCTATGTCTATAGGAACTTGCTCGTTTCCTTCAATGCCAGAAGGGCGTATGTGACATTGGGAGGATTTCCTCCTCTATTCCCTTGTCTTTAAGGTCGATGATAACTCATGAGTAGCTTCGATTTACTGCATATCGATAGGTTGTTTCTCTTCTATTCAGGAATATATATAAAACTGTCATTTCGTTTAGAGAAAAAAAAAATGTCTAATGGAAGTGAAGAAGAAAATATATTCTGAACAAAAATTAAACTTGATATTTCAAACATCGAATGAGTCTGATGAGCGGCGCTGCCACTTTTCCTCCTGACAATATTATTTCCCTCTCTAACACTGATACGGCGTTTGGCCTTCTGCTTACATTTGGCACAGACGTTTTACCATGTAAATGAATGTATGGAATTGAACTCTCTCTCTCTCTCTCTCTCTCTCTCTCTCTCTCTCTCTCTCTCTCTCTCTCTCTCTCTCTCTCTCATATTTGATAACTCACACATCGTAGACTACTCTGTCAGGAGAACACACACACATGTATATATATATATATATATATATATATATATATATATATATATATATATATATATATATATATATATAAATATATAACCTTTCTGAGTGGGGACACCTTAATGTGGTGAAAGAATTTGCGTAGCGCAATGATCAGCAAAGGTGTACTAGGTTGGTTTAGTATGAGCGATCAAATTAAAGTCTCCCACCATCATCAACGTGTATACAATGGATCTACTGTACCTTCCGGAGCATCTACTGTAAATATGTGGAGACGAAAATAAATGGGAAAGCTTTATCCCATTGGGAAATGCTGACTAAACCATGAGTTGTTTCTCACAATGTTTCGCTCAGAACCATAAATGTTCAATTATAGGCTATTCCTCCAACGCAGTCTCTATCGGCAATTCTTCAACAGTCATATTACTCTCTCTCTCTCTCTCTCTCTCTCTCTCTCTCTCTCTCTCTCTCTCTCTCTCTCTCTCTCTCTCTCTCTCCCTGATATATATACATATCTATCTATCTATCTATCTATCTATATATATATATATATATATATATATATATATATATATATATATATATATATATATATATATATATATATAATTCATCAGGGCACACGAGAAACTTATATTTTTATTCTATCATCTTTTTTCGTAAAATTAATTCGAAAAGTAGTAAAAAAGTATGTATAAAGTTTTATTATAATTACATTGCACTTCCAAATTATCATCTAAGAGAGAGAGAGAGAGAGAGAGAGAGAGAGAGAGAGAGAGAGAGAGAGAGAGAGAGAGAGAATTCGTAACCCCTCTAAATCAAATAATGTTATTAAGTTATCTATAGACTCTCCCAACCGCCTGCATCCTTAGCTCACATGTCACTCCTCAGTCAGCGAGTCAGGTAGCAGACGTCAGCAGGACTCGATACAAGTCAGCACTGGTCAGCAACTCAAATGTGGTGACTCGACAACGATTCACTTTGATTCTCTCTCTCTCTCTCTCTCTCTCTCTATGACCAAAGTTCGTAATCCGAAACTTTAACCTTGAATTTTAACGGTTTTACCAAAATCTGTTGAATTTCTCTTTTCAAAATTATTCAGCTCATAGATTCTACAAATAAAGTAGGCCTATGTGACATTATTTTATTAATCGAATCTGACATTTTTTGTTATGTATTTGTAATTTGGCCTTTTCAAATTCATTCGTTATTTTTCGCTAATAATAAAAGAAGATGCTTCCTTTAAAATAGTGTCAGTTACGCAAAAATTCATTAAATGATCATATATATATATATATATATATATATATATATATATATTATATATATATATATATATATATATATATATATATATATATATATATATATATGAGAGAGAGAGAGAGAGAGAGAGAGAGAGAGAGAGAGAGAGAGAGAGAGAGAGACTAGGCCTATGCTCTATTTGAAAGATTGGTTGTCTTTTACAATATTTAGCTGCCTAATACGATTCCAGGATCATAAAAACCTTATTTTCCTCTCAGTGTTTAAAGGTCGCTCATGAATGTCAGTGGCAAGAGACAGTGACAATGCCCTAGAGACTGACCATATACACATATGATCAGCGCCTAAGTCCATTCTTCACCCAAGCTAGGACCAGGGAGAGCCAGGCAATGGCTCACGATGACTCCGCATATAGACCTATAGGTTCCCTCAAACACCCAATCCTTAGCTCGCAAGGATGGTGGGGTTGCAGACACCACAAGAAACTATACAGGTTGAGTGGGTATCAAACCCCAGTCGGGCAGATTGCCAGGCAGTTAACAAAAGCAATAGAGGTGTTGAATTAATTGTCTTTCCCCAAAGGCTTTTAATCGTGACATTCCCACAGTTGTGATGTGGAAGGGAGAGATGTGAAAAGGTAGGTATTAGGCCTCTGTGAGTGTGCACGAGTCAGGTGAGGCTAGATACTTATCCTCTATCCCTTGGTGAGTATAGTTACTTCGAGGCATGTACATTGCACCTAATTAATCATGACACAAAATCTCTCTTTTTTCCATTTCCCTTATCTCTCTCTCTCTCTCTCTCTCTCTCTCTCTCTCTCTCTCTCTCTTTGCAAGTTCCTTAAATTCTTGTTTAGTATTAATCAGAGTCTACTAGTATCACTGCTACTATAAATACTAGTATTTCTTCTATTATAACTGCTGGTATCACTACTACCATAACTACTAGTATCACTACTACTGTCACTACTAGTATAACAACTAGTATCCCTACTACTATCACTACTATCATAACTACTAGTATCACTACTACCATAACTACTACTATCACTACTAGTATAGCAACTAGTATTACTACTTCTATAACTACTAGTATCACTACTGCTATCACTACTAGTATAACTACTACTATAACTACTTATATCACTACTACTATAACTACTTATATCACTACTAATATAACTGCTACTATAACAACTGGTATCCCTACTAGTATAACTACTACTATCACTACTAGTAAAACTACTTTTATCATTACTAGTATCACTACTAGTATATCTACTACTATCACTACTACTATAATTACTTGTATCACTACTATTTTAACTACTACTATAACTAATAGTTTCACTACAACTATAACTACTAGTATCACTACTACTATAATTATGACTACCATTATCACTATTAGTATCACTATTACTATAAATACTATTATTATTACTTTTATCAATATTAGTATAACTACTAACATAACTACTAATATCAATACTACTATTACCACCACTATAACTACTAGTATCACCACTACTATAAATACTACTATAACTACTGCTATCATAACTACTAGTATCACTACTATTACCACTACCTTAACAACAAGTATCACTACTACTATTACTACTATTATAACTACTAGTATCACCACTACTATTACCACTACCATAACAACAAGTATCACTACTACTACTACTACTACTACTACTGATGATAATACTACTAATAATAAATTGATGATATGGATGGAGTCATTATTGTTACTTAAAAGATATTAAGAACTTTTATTCATTGAGCAAGATGAAAAGACGTCTTAGGCAAGAAGGACTCTTCTCCTCCTCCTCTTTAGAAGCACAATCACTCGAAACTAACATTTCGATTTCGACTTCAATTTCACACAAATAGTTATCATGTCACTCCTTTCTTATGCAAATAACCAGAAATTATTACAAATTAATTACACTTATTACTTATAATCTTATATGATTCAAGAATTACATTTTTTTATAATATTCATTACACAAAGCCGTTATCAATTGAGTGGAAGTCAAGGCCAATTGACTTAAGCGGGAGGTGGGCGGGAAATAAAGGCGGGAAATCTCAGTTTGGGATTCTTCTAGAGATTGGTCGGACACTTCGTCTTGTTTCATTAACCGGAACATTGAGTAGTGTGTGCATGTATATATATATGCAGAGAGAGAGAGAGAGAGAGAGAGAGAGAGAGAGAGTGAGTAGCCCCTTTCTTATGTAAACGGTGAACATTTCTTTCAAAGCCAGAAGGGCGTATGTGACAGTAGAAGGATTTTCTTCTCTATTTCTTCATTTTTAAGGTTGATAACTCATGAGTAGCTTCGATCTACTGCATATCAATAGGTCTCTTTTAATAGAAATATATTTGAACATTATAATTTTGTTAATAATGGAGAAAATAAGGTCGGTAACATGTTGAAAATATCAACAAATAATAAATTCAGGGCAAGGATTAGAATTTATATTTCAAACACTCCATGATTCGAGTGCCAGATGAGCGGCGGTGCCAAATTTTCTCCTGACTACATTATTTCCCTTACTAATATTGGCTAGAAAACCTTCAATTTACATTTGGCAACAAGTGAGGCTAAATAAATACTACCTTCATCATCATAGGGTATAAAGGAATGTAATCTCTCTCTCTCTCTCTCTCTCTCTCTCTCTCTCATATACTCTTAGTCTACTATTCCGTTTTTCTTAGATAGCGCTACCTGTTGACTTGAGTGTAAATGAAATGTGGATGTGGCCGTGTGTGGATGTGTGTGTGGGTATAAGGATGGAAATCTAAGCGGTTTGTGGATATGAGAGAGAGAGAGAGAGAGAGAGAGAGAGAGAGAGAGAGAGAGAGAGAGTTATCTAAAATTAGTACCAGGTTTCTGTTGCTATAAATTGTAGCCACATATTTATTCTAAAGAAGAGTAATAATCATAACAACAACAACAACAACAATAATAATAATAATAATAATAATAATAATAAACTTATGCAGCTGAACGAAGAGATTTCGAAAGAAAATCTAAACAGCACCAAAAGGTGTTTCTGGTTGGTAGAAGTCCCCAAGAAGGGAAGAGCAATAACACTATCTTCCCCCATAGCGTCATTCTGTCACCTGCTTCCTCCTGGCCTGGGCTGTTCACGGACACCACTAGGAGGAGGAGGAGGTTGGTTGTATCACGCCCTTCTGTCTTAAAGTCTCCTAAAGATTCATTTGGCTAATTATTGCTAGACATCTTTCTCGGTGGGTCTACTGTACCTTCGCGAGTATTTGCTCCAAATCTCTGAAGGAGACGAAAATAAATGGAAAAGTCTTATCGCAACGGGAAATACTGACTAAACCTTGAGCTGTTTCTCACAAGGTTTCGATCAGAACCATAAATGTTCAGTCTTTCTCCAACAAGCACTCACTCACACTGTCTCCAACATTTTTCAACATAACTATTCCTCTAACAGTATTCATTCCAAAGGGCGAAGCTATATGAAACTATCGTTCAATTCCGAGGAAAACTCTGTAATCCTTTGGGCAAAATAATAAAAGAATATCGTTCAACTCAGATGAAGAACATAAGAGAGGCTCCCTAGTCCGAGTGCTTTTGAAATAACAGTGAATATGGAACCGTAATCATTTGCGACTTTTTCACTTATAATAATAATAATAATAAGGAATGTTTAACCTCCTGCTTGAACTTGAAATAACTCTCTCTCTCTCTCTCTCTCTCTCTCTCTCTCTCTCTCTCTCTCTCTCTCTCTCTCTCTCTCTCAGAACTGGCAAATTGAACTTGATTTATGAATTTAATTAAACGAAAGGCTATCTATATATAACAACAATAAATGCAGCCGTTTCTAGTCCACAGCAGGACAATGGCCTCAGATAGCCATTTTCAGCACCACGCTGGCCACTGCAAATTGGTGATGGTAGGAGACAGGTCTGATCGCTCACAGCAGGGTGGCCCAACCTTTTTCCATGCTAAGGGCCACATTACATGAAATGCTTGTTGGCACGGGCCACATAAGTAAATTAATATTAGAATTATAATTCCTGGTGCAGTAACTGAAGGGGAGTACCTTCCCCAAGGGGAGAGATTGATTTCCGTATATCCAAATGATCTTTTACCAAGTATGTAGATGCACTTGTAGAGTTTACACACCGTGTCTAAAGATTTTCCCCTATACTTACTCTTATATGAATAATTTTGTTCCGAAACAAGAAAAAAAATCAACAAAAATAAGGTAATGATGAAAAAATAAATTCTTATAAAGCTCGGTTGATATTGACCTCCAAATAACAAGCAAAGTACATATGATATACAAAATGATGAAAAAAGATATTAGCAACTCAAATAGTAGTATTTATTAATATTTTTAAATCATATGTAAAAAAAAAGACAATAGAAACGCTTTAACTTCAAAACACTGTGCAATCAAAGTAAGCCTACAAACACACACATATATATATAATATATATATATATATATATATATATATATATATATATATATATATATATTTATATATATATATATATATATTCATATATAAATATATATATATATATAATATATATATATATATATATATATATATATATATATATATATATCACCGAGTTATTTCAATTCAGTTATAACCTTTTAATCATAGACATTATTCATTGTCAAATGACCAGGTAAAAATAAGAAGTTCAGGTAGTTGTGTTTTCACACAGGCTACCATGGGATCTTTTAACACAGGGTGTCTGGACCTCAATTTCTCAATGTATCTAAATCTTGTCTCAAACTGACAGTACATTCATTCAAGTTTTCCAAAAAAAAAAAAAGAAGAGAAGTAGGTTCCATTATTTTTTGTATAATTCACGATAAGCAGGAAAGTGTGTTGAAGCACTCACTGAAAAGTTGCACATTTTCTACAGAGAAAATGAACGTGTCCTACTAGCTGGGAAACAATTTATAATTTTTCATGTAGGTCCATGTTTAGTATGTTCAGGTGGGTAGTCACTTCTGTAAGAATGGAAGAGTGGCAAGGAAAGTCTTTATTGTGTAGCGGAATTTGGCACTATTCAGAATTAGTAATATGCTGATATTGTAGAAATGGGAGAATATCTTCCCTTAAAGAAAAATAAACGGAGTGTTTTTCAGCACTCGGCCCCGCTAACACTTGAATATAGCGGCAGATCCCTGTACTCTGTGTTTAGTTTGTCCAGGAATGATATAGATTTTCTAGGCCTAAAGAACTATTTCACAATACTGATATCAGTTGTCATGACATCACTCATCTGCAACATTCTGCTTCTTGGTGAATAATGCACTGCGGTGTGATGTAATGCACTCAGTCTTTTCTTTAAAAGACCAACCAACCCATATTAATGCCATTCATAGCTTTTGACCTATCAGTTGCAATGCAGGAACACCTTTTAAACCCTCCATATTCATTGGCCAAGGATTTGAGGGGAACGTATCATATATACTGTGTGTATATATATATATATATATATATATATTATATATATATTATATATATATATATATATATATATATATATATATCTCAGAAACTCTGCTATCATCATTCAATGACTGCATATTGACATGTTCTTGGTGTAAAACAAAAATTTGATTCAATGGTGGGGGCAAATATGAGTAACTGGCTTGTATCGCTTACATCAATGCAATCATCTAAATCATGTGATAATTACTTTCAATGTTTCATTAAATTTTCAAGTTTCATGGAAACGGGCTGTTCAAGTTCAGTCATTCTTCTTGCAACTGTTTGGTGAGATAATAATGACACACCTCCAAATTTCTTTGCCGGATACTTTTTCTTCAGCAAACTCTTGTGCTATGTTACTGCGCGCTGCTTTATTAATTCTCCATGCCTAAATGATTATTATATTTCTTACAAGCACCAGAACAACTTCATATGCAGCAGTAACACTAGCTATTAGGGATTTTCAGGAGTTATGAACCCCATGTTTTAGCAGTAGGTGTTTTTTGTCCTTCAAGATGTTAAATATATCACTTCGTGATTTTCCCTCAAGTTGAGCATACTTTTCTTTGTGCAATGTCTCACAAGGCCTTCGAACGATATATTCCTTAACAACAGAAACCATTTCCCGCCGCACAACATTCTTCTCCTCACTTCATATCATATGCTCTGTTCACACCAGATCCCTTTATTTTTCACTTTGACATGTTATGAAAAAAAGTTGCGAACAATAGTATTTAGGTGCAAAACAGAGGCAAGCTGAAAATTATTCGAAACTTCTGGGGCTCCATCTTCAATCTATTCACGGGGTTGTCATTAAATTTTATTTCATTTATATTGTTACTATAATTATCCTATTCAACGTCAAAACGAAACTGAATATTAGCATTGAATGCATGTTATGGAGAGAGAGAGAGAGAGAGAGAGAGAGAGAGAGAGAGAGAGAGAGTGTGTGTGTGTGTGTGCGCGCATTCTGGAGAGATCATTTTAGGTCCAGTAAGGTCTCGTCATATTAAATCATACTGCATAATCTGGTCCCCTAGCGGGACACATTTGACCCGCGGCAAACCAACCTAGTATGGGTGGTCCTAAATAGTAGCCTTACAGCTTTGCTGATCATAGCGATAGGCAAACCCTTTCACTACGTCAAGGTATCACCACTCATAAAGGGATTTATATATATATATATATATATATATATATATATATATATATATATATATATATATATATATATATATATTATTTACATTGGGCATTGTCCTGTTACTTGCCTCTGCCATTCATGAGTAACCTATAAACCTTAAGTCACACTTTATTAGGAGTTGAGTGCGCATACCACTACGCCATGAGGTCTAAAGAGAGAAACAGATGTTGGTTAACAAATTTGATTCAGAGAGAGAGAGAGAGAGAGAGAGAGAGAGAGAGAGAGAGAGAGGGAGAGAGAGAGAGAGCGAACAATAACTTATTTTATTCTTCTAGTCTGACTGTTCCAATTAATATGACGGAAAAGTAAAATTGAAATATGTTAAAGATAATAATAAATGAAATTAGTGAAAAGGTAAATAATTACAACATTTTATTATGTATCCAGTTACCTGGAGTAAGGTGTTCTCACCTTTACGATGTCAGGGAGTAAATGTCATTTCTGATATACGTCTTTCTAACGGAAGAATATTCGTTCGATTTGATTTGGCGTCGGCTTCGTCTTTGAAACTTGGTTTTAATGTCTTTAAACATAATTCTATTTATGAATTTCATGCTTTATTCAAGTGTAGGCCGAAGTGTCTTGATTTGCATATGCCTATTCCATGCCTATAACCGTAAAACTTTTACAATGATTCAATTAGGCAGAGTGGAAGTTGGAATGAAAGACATTCGAATACGAAATACGTCTATTTTACCATTGTGATAAACTAGGCCTACGGGGTAGGATACGATGTAGGATAGGGAAGGGACTGGGTAGGATACGGCAAGGACTAGGTGGGCAGATGGAGAAGGAAGGAATGTCTGGATAGGGTTGGAGACAGGGTGGGACGCAGGGGTTGAGATGGGTCTCGTGGGGGGGGGGGGGACTATTAATGTTCCTCGGGATGGGTGAGATAGGGGAGGACAGAGGTTATTTGGGACAGGGATAGGGAGAAGAGGAGTTATGTGACAGGGGAGCATAATGTCTCCTCATCACCTTTAAAGGAGGACATTGAAACTTGCAACTAGCACCTACGGTCCGTTGCAAGGAGAAATTCCCTACAGTAAATGTTTATGCAAGGCTGTTATCATCAATAGAGGATTGTTGATGTTTCAGCTTCTCTAGACTTTAATAGGTCTATAATTTTGAATATCTTTGAAAATTTGTATTTCATAATAAATATGAACATTATATAAATGATATAATAGAAATGACACATTATGAACAAAATATATATATTTATATTAAAAAAAAAAACGAATGATTCGAGTAAGCGATGAGCAGCGTTACCAAATTTCCTCCTGACAACATTATTTCCATTAATAACACTGATACCACATTAGCCTTTCCATTTACAGCTGGCACAAGTGAGACTAACAAGAAACTACACTTTAGCATTATAGGGAATATATGGGATTCAATTCTCTCTCTCTCTCTCTCTCTCTCTCTCTCTCTCTCTCTCTCTCTCTCTCTCTCTCCTCTCTCTCTCTCTTTTTCATACATATTTGATAACTCTTTGTCTGCTATTCCTTTGTTCTTAAATACAACTTATCCGTTGATTCTTTGGCTATAGCTATATGTGAAACGTAATTGTGTAAATGCGTGGATGTGTGCGCTTGGGTAAAGGTGAAAGTCTTAAGCAAAGGTCTGTGGATATGAAGAGAGAGAGAGAGAGAGAGAGGAGAGAGAGAGAGAGAGAGAGAGAGAGAGAGTAGGGCTGTTTTTATTTATATTTACCCAAATACGATGCTAGAATTATAAAAGCCTAGTCTTTCTCTCGGCGTTTAAAGGTCGCTCATGAATGGCACAGGTAAGGGTCAGTGACAATGCCCTAGAGACTGACCTTTACATATATGATCAGCGCCCAAGTCCCTTCACCCAAGCTAGGACAAGGGAGGGTCAGGCAATGGCTCATGATGACTCAGCAGGTAGACCTATAGGTTCCTTCAAACACCCCCATCCTTATCTCGCAAGGATGGTAGGGTTGCAGACACCACAAGGAACTATAAAGTTTCGAACCCTAGTCCGGCAGATTGCCAGGCAGTTGTTTATGATGAGTCATCTAATATGCTTAAAAAATCCTCCTTTATGACTAAGGAATATCTCCTCTTCTTCAACTGATTCTAAAAATAAGGATACTTGTTTTATACTTAGTAATGAGAGAGAGAGAGAGAGAGAGAGAGAGAGAGGAGAGAGAGAGAGAGAGAGAGAGAGAGAGAGAGAGAGAGAATCTTTTCTAACAAATAAAAGTTCAAGTTTAATCGTCCACACTAAAGTCCATCTATTTAGTCTCCCTGTTCACACTATGCTTGGTCTACATACTGAAGAAGGGTAGCTTCCCCCATCGGCCTCCGCTCTAAATCGAAAATATTAATGGGAGATCCTCACTCACATGTCTCAGCAAGGATTAAAACTTCCGTCTACAAAACGAAATAAAATGAGAAAATCTAGTCACAACGAAACTCCTTATTTGAATCAACTCTTTCCCAGAAAATTTCGTTCAAACTTCTATTCGTTTGATCATAAACTCAGAGATGATAATCTCAGAAATCATAGAGGAGAGAGAGAGAGAGAGAGAGAGAGAGAGAGAGAGGAGAGAGAGAAGGAGAGAGAGAGCAGCCCCTTTCTTATGATAAAACGTTGAACATTTCCTTCAATGCCAGAAGGGCGTATGTGACAGTGGGAGCATTTCCTTCTCTATTCCCTTGTCTTTAAGGTCGATGATAACTCATGAGTAGCTTCGATTTACCGCATATCGAAAGGTGGCTTCTTCTTTATTCAGGAATATATATAAAACTGTCATTTTGTTTAGAGAAAATAATGTCTGTAATGAAACTGAAAAAATGAAAAATACATTTTGAACAAAAATTGAATTTGATATTTCAAACATCGAATGAATCTGATGAGCAGCGCTACCACTTTTCCTTCTGACAATATTATTTCCCTCTCTAACACTGATTTTCGGCCCGAAAATCGGCCGAAATTTTCGGCCTGAAAGTCGACCGAAATTTTCGAAAACTGCGCTTGGCTTTCTACAAACATTTGGCACAGGCGGGACTCGGAGAAGACAACGTTTTATGGAATTGAACTCTCTCTCTCTCTCTCTCTCTCTCTCTCTCTCTCTCTCTCTCTCTCTCTCATCATAATTGATAACTCACACATCGTTGACTACTGTATATATATATATATATATATATATATATATATATATATATATATATATATATATATATATATATATATATATCCTTTCTGAGTGGGGACACCTTAACATAGTGAAAGGGTTTACCTATCGCAATAATCAGCAAAGGTGTAATAGTCAGGGCCACCCATACTAGGTTGGTTTGGTGTGAGCGATCAAACTAAAGTCCCTCATCACGCTCGCAGAGAGAGAGAGAGAGAGAGAGAGAGGGAGATTTCGTGCTTGTATAAAGCCATTCAACTTCATATCTTAAAAGGCCGAACGAAGTCTGCCTCTCCATCTTCCCCAATGGTGTCTTTCTGTCACCTGCTTCCTCCTGGCCTGGGCTGTTCACGGACACCACTAAGAGGAGGAGGAGGTTGGTTGTATCACGCCCTTCTGTCTTAAAGTCTCTTAAAGATTTGGCGAATTATTGCTAGAAATATTTTACTATGTATCTATTGTAGTAACTTCGTGGGCCTGTGATGTTAAACTCTGAAGGAGAGGAAATTAAATGAAAAAGTCTTATCCCAGCGGGAAATGCTCACTAAACCAGACGTTTTTTCTCACAATGTTTCGATCAGAACCATAAATTTTCAGTCATAGATCTCTCAGCTAAGAACTCAAATGTTTTCATTAGAAGAAACATTATAATTAATTCTGCCGAAAACATCTCAGTTTTATTACACCTATTATCAATCTTTCTCCATCCGAAACTCACTCACTCAGTCTCCAACATTCTTCAACATACTTGGCCCTAATAATTAAAGATAAAAAAAAGAAAATATTAGTTCTCCAACACTCTCCCTCCAACTCACATTATTCAACATAGGCTACTCTTCCCAAACTGTCTATCAGCAATTCTTCAACAGTCATATTACTCGCTCTCTCTCTCTCTCTCTCTCTCTCTCTCTCTCTCTCTCTCTCTCTCTCTCATATGACAATTTGTCCTAAATTGTATTTTTCCCAGCTATACAAACCCGTAATCATTTAATATAGGAATTCGTTTCAGCTGAGCTGAAGCGAATTCCTATATTAAATGATCACGAGGTTTGTATATCGCGTCGGAACAAATATATAAAGTATATATATATATATATATATATATATATATATATATATATATATATATATATATATATATATATATATATATGTATATACATATATATATAGAAAAAACAAATATATACGAAAAGATATGATTTAACATTAGAGAAAAGGTTGAAGGGACTAGGAAATAGGGTGGGGGGGGGGGGGGTTAGTTGCGTGGCCATGCGTGTGTGGTAGAGGTGGAGGGGTGAGTCATTCCTTGGTGGGGGGGGGGGGGGGGTAGGCGTTGTAGTTTGATCCGTTTACGGTTGATGGCGTTTCAATTTCAGTAGTCAATCTGTACTTATTTGTTAAACCTGTGAAATTATATTTACATTTTAAAGGTGGCTGGAATGGTAGGCGCGTTAGTTCCCCTTTCTAAAATCAAAATGAAATTTATAGCATTTTTTTTTACAAGAGTCTCCTCTAAATTTCTGTTTCTTTTACTCTTATATTATCGTGGAAAAGTTTTCTTCTTTACATTTTGAGAAGATTTTTTTTGGTAGCCAGTCAGCAATTGTTTCCTTCCTTCCTGTTTCATTATATATATATATGTATATACATATATATATATATATATATATATATATACATACATATATATATATATATATATATGTATGTATATAGAGTGTATATATATAATATATATATATATATATATATATATATATGTGTATATATATAATATATATATATATATATATATATATATGTGTGTGTGTGTGTGTGTATATATATATATATATATATATATATATATATATATATATATATATATATATATATATATATTGCAATGCGCCTAGCGTTTCCTCAGTTTTCCTCCGCATAACAAAAACTGATATGCAGTACGTATTTTCTGTTTGTTGCGATTGTGATATTCCTGAGAGAGAGAGAGAGAGAGAGAGAGAGAGAGAGAGAGAGAGAGAGAGAGAGAGAGAGAGAGTGGTGAAATAATGTAACTTAAGAGGCCAAATGATTATGTTAGTAAGATAAACTTTACTTTTCGCTTACAACATCAAGTAGACATTTTGAAATTGGGTGACATTATTAATACATTACTGACCATACCTAAGTGATAATGAAATGACTCAGTTAAACACTGACATCTGACTTCATCTAAACCGCCTGAGGTGAATTGATGTCACTAAAGCATTTTTAGAAGATTGGAATCTCATACAATCAAAAGGTTAAAGATTGGTAGTTTGGCTTTGAAGGCTAAAAGCAGAAAACTAAATATTATTATTATTATTATTATTATTATTATTATTACTAGTTAAGCTGCAACCCTAGTTGGAAAAGCAGGATGCAATAAACCCAAAGGCTCCAACAGGGAAAAATATCTCAGTGAGGAAAGGAAATAAGGAAATAAATAAACGATATAAGAAATGATGAACAATTACATAAAATATTTTAAAAACAGCAACAACTTCAAAATCGATATTTCATATATAAACTATAAAAAGGTTTATATAGTCAGTCTGTTCAACATAATAAGATTTGCTGCAAGTTTGAATTTTTTAAGTTCTACCGATTCAACTACCAATCATTAGTTTTTTTTTTTTTTTTTAATATATTTAACCCAAAAGACAACAGTTAATAATAATAATAATAATAATAATAATAATAATAATAATAATAATAATAATGTTGATTAGACATTATTGGCCAGATCCCCAAACATTAGATAAATACTGAACACGAAGGAAAATATATCTCAAATTCATATTCAATGGATATGGGTTATATTAACCTTATAGCAGGGTTTAGTTCACGCCAATGTTGGTGGACACTATAACGGGGTTTTCTCTGCAGCTATCCCAACTGAAAAAAACCAGTTAGGAGATGGAATCTCTCTCTCTCTCTCTCTCTCTCTCTCTCTCTCTTCTACCATACAACAAAATGTTGTTTCCAGATCCAAAATGATATTCTGTTCTGATATGTATTTTATCTCATTCTGATTTTGGAATAGTAATATCATCAGGCTTCAGTCTCCCACCATCACCAATCCGCAGTGTACAGCGTGGTGAGAAAAATATCCAAATCCCAGATGTCTGAACCATTTGTCCTGAAGTGGACTAGAAACAACTGCATTGGTTATATATATATATATATATATATATATATATATATATATATATATATATATATATATACTGGCCTAGAGGAACGTTTCAAACATATATCGAAGGAATTGACCCTATGAGAATATATGAGAGTCCCTAGGCTTATAGCATCCTGCTTTTCCAGCTTGGGTTGTAGCTTGGCTTGGCTTGTAATAATGATTATTATGACTCGAACCCTAGAAAGTGATATTTTGAATGCTTAGGGATGATTCACACTATGGGTTCGATCTGGCTCCAGTCTCGGTTCGGTCTAGGTAGTGGGGTGTTCACGCCTTCGGTCTGATCAGTGTCTCGGCAAAATTATAAATCTAAGGAAAAAGCATAATTTTATGGGAATATTATTCAGTGATACTGGGAAATGTATTTAGGCTGTGACCATTAGCCTGTTATTATCCAGACTGATTTTTTTCTATCATGACTGAAGCGAGAGCGTAGCCTTTAAAATTACTTTTCCAGCGTAAATGCAGAAGAGTCTCATGATGCAATAATCGATTTTGACTTTTCTTATTTGATTTTTCAATACATATTTCCATGTCTCTCTCTCTCTCTCTCTCTCTCTCTCTCTCTCTCTCTCTCTCTCTCTCTCTCTCTCTCACACACACACAAACATTACATTTATAACCCTGGTATATTATTTCATTGCAAATTTCGGGTATAATGATGCTAAAGTGTTCCTTGGCACGAGTCATGTTCCGTAAGTCTTGTGACTTAGACCTTTTGGGTTTTACAAGGTATTATTATTATTATTATTATTATCATTATTATTATTATTATTATTATTACTTTCTAAGCTACATCTGTAGGATGCTATAAGCCCAAGGGCTTCAACAGGAAAAATATCCAAATGAGGAAATAAAATAAGGAAATAAACTACAAGAGATGTTTAAGAACAATATCATGAAAAAAAAATCTTTCATATATAAACTAAAAACTTCAAAATAACAAGATGAAGATAAATAGAATAGAATATTGTGCCTGAGTGTAGCCTCAAGCAAGAGAACTCTACACCAAAAGAGTGGAAAACCATGACACAGAGGCTATGGCACTACCCAAGACTAGAGAGCAATGGTTTGATTTTGGAGTGCCCTTCTCCTAGAAGAGCTGCTCACTATAGTTAAAGAGTCTCTTCTATTTTCATCAAGATGAAAATAGCCACTGAACAATTACAGTGAGGTAGTTAACCCCTTTGGTGAAGAAGGATTGTTTGGTAATCAAAGTGTTGTCAGGTGTATGAGGACAAAGGAAATTGTCTATAGAATAGGCCAGACTATTTGGTGTATGTGTAGGCAAAGGAAAAAATAGGAGCCGTAACCAGAGAGTGATCCAGTGTAGTACTGTCTGACCAGACAAAGGACCCCATAACTCTCTAGCAGTGGTATATCAACGGATGGATAGTGAGTGGCCTGGCCAACATACTACCTGGACACCAAACCACCTGCTGGTCATGATCTTAGTTTGAAGGAAATAATGACTATATCAAAAACAGAAGTTCATTCACGTCAATTTGCTGAATAAGGGTTGCAGTCACCTATTAGAAACGTTCCTTCTCATGTACTGCTGGACTAGGGTTCGAGTCCCGATCAAAATAGTCAGTTCCTTTGGTCACCGCAACCTTGCCGTCCTTGTGAGCTAGGGATGGTGGGGTCTGAGGAGCCTATAGGTCTATCTGCTGAGTCATCAGTAGCCATTGCCTGGCCCTCATTGGTCCTAGCTTGGGTGGAGTGTGAGCTTGGGCGCTGATCAGATGTAATATGATCAGTCTCTAGGGCATTGTTCTGCTTGATAGGGCAATGTCACTGTCCTTTGCCTCTGCCATTCATGACAGGAATTTAAATATGTTTTTATGTTGAACAGACTTGACCTAAGTCTTTTTATAGTTTATAAATGAAATATCTGTTTTGATGTTTTGACTGTTTTTTCTTTTTAGATTTTAACTGTTCGTTATTTCTCATATTTATTTATTTCCTTGTTTCCTTTCCTCACAGGGCTAACTTTCCCTGTTGAAGCACTTGGGCTTATAGCAGCCTGCTATTCCAACTAGGGTTGTAGATTATCTGCTAATAATAATAATAATAATAATAATAATAATAATAATAATAATAATAATAATAACTAAATCTAGAATTTTTGATATTATGAAAATTCTCTCTAGTTTAGTCAAATCTTGCATATGAAAACCAATAATTGTAATATTTAGTATATTTTTAGTTCATGGTAAAGCCTACGCACATTTTAATAATGTTTTGTAATAGATTTAACTTAGACCTACACAGAAATGTTATCATTTTTTCCATGCAAAGTTTCCTAATATACATTAATGATATCTTTCTACCAAAACATTTTATAGACAGAAGTATATAGATAAAATAGTTCATGTTTCAAATATTTCCCTAAACTGATCTTTTAATATTTCACCATTGTTATTTTCCATTGTTCTCTCTCTCTCTCTCTCTCTGTCTCTCTCTCTCCCTCCCTCTCTCTCTCTCTCTCTCTCTCTCTCTCTGTCACACACACACACACATCTTATCAGTCCTCACCACAAACCGTCTCACCTTTAGTGTTCTTAGTTCAATGCAATATTTTTGATCGCTTCTTCTATAAAAACTGAGATGAAATTAGTTTTAGAGATCAAACCTGAATGAAAATCTTATTCCATAATCAAGTACATTCGTCAACTACATTCTTTGAATGTGTGAGTGAGGAGAAGGAGAGATAACTCGCTAACTTCGGCTCATTTGACTCCATGGAACGGTTGGACAAGATATGAACCGATGACGGTTGATGGCGTGTCAGTTTTGGAGGTCAAGTTTTACTTATTTGTTAGAGCCTATAAATGACACATTTTAATGTGATACCGAAATTAATCCATTCCCCTGTTTTGCATGGTAGTAAAATGATCTTTGTAACACTGTGCAGCTGAATCGGTGGAACTTCGAAAGTTCAAACTTGCATCGAATGTTGGTATGCTGAACAGGCGGACCTTAGTTTATAAGATCATATTTATGAAAGATTTATTTCAATGCCGTTACTGATCTTAATATATTCTGAATATCACCTCTTTCGTAGCTTATTCATTTCATTGGACTATTTTTCCCTGTTGGGTCTTTGAGCTTATAGCTTCCTGGTTTTCCAACTAGGGTTGTAGCTTAGCTAGTAATAATAATATTAAGTGCAGGATAACGTTTTTAGTGTATCTCTCTCTCTCTCTCTCTCTCTCTCTCTCTCTCTCTCTCTCAATGATGATGATACTAAACTAGGCATAAATGCTGCGAACTCAGAAGACGTAGAAGCCTTAAGAGAGGATCTGATGAAGTTAAGAGAATAGCCCCAAAAATGGAAAATGCCTTTCAACTGTGGGAAATGAAAAATCATGTACATAGTTTAAAGTAACCCACAATCAGATGACTCACTGCTGGGTAATGAAATAGAAAGTGTGGACCAGGAGGAAGATCTCGGTATTATTATCAGCAAGGATTTGAAGTTCACTAAACAGAGCATAATAGGTTACATAAAGAGACAATTCAAATACAGAGACAAAGACACTGTACTACAGCTGTAGCCTACACAGATAAACCATAACGTTAATACATTTCAAATTCATCCATCCCGCTCTTTTATAATATATTAAAAACTTTCCTTTATTCTCCTGCACAGTCTACAAGTTTACACTGAGTAAGTCTTTCGGCAAAATTGTTATTCACACTTACACTAACATAGGCCTAGGTGCGAATCCAAGGAATTTGCACTTGATATTTCACTAACTTTTGCGCCTGCACTCTACTCGAGTGCCACTGTTCCTAACCTGCTACCCTCTCCCTATCTCTTCTTTATCTTATATCTATTCCCCTTATCCACATTAGGCCTCCCATTCCTCTCTTCCGCATACTTTAACCAAATTGTCCATTCAATTATTCAAGATTTTGCATAGGGAAAGAGATCTCCTCATTTCACTACCCGATGCCCACACAAACTTATTACTTTAATTAACAGGAAAATGTTATTCTCAACTATCATAATTTCATTATATAATCCATCTTTTTCACATTATTATCACGCTGACATGACTAATCTCTTGCTTGAGGGTACGCTATTCTATCTTATTTCTCTTCCTCTTGTTTTGTTAAAGTGTTTATAGTTTATATGAGAAATATTTACTTTAATGTTACTGTTCTTAAAATATCTTATTTTTCCTTATTTCCTTTCCTCACTGGGCTATTTTCCCTGTTAGAGCCTCTGAGCTAATAGCATCCTGCTTTTCCTACTAGAGTTGTAGCTTAGCATGTAATAATAATAATAATAATATTATTTTTATTATTATTATTATTATTATTATTATTATTATTACAATAACAATAATAATAATAATAATAATAATTATTATTATTATTATTATTATTATTATTATTATTATTATTATTATTATCATTATTATTATAATCTCTGCTGTAACCAATCTGTTTCACATTATCATCCTGCTGATATGGTATACTACGTTCACAATCAACACGGCAAAACCTATCCTTCTCTATCCTGGAAGGATAGCCTTGTAGCGGGATGTATACAAAACACAACCCCCACACCCTTGATCACTCTTACTTCCAAAATATCCCACAACACAAACTTTCCCCTTACTTTACTTTAAACTAGACTCTTGGACAGAAGGAAAATGAAAACAAAACATAGCCTTAAAACTATATTAACGCAACCAAAAACAGAACACATATCATTAAACTGACTTAACACTAGAACAAATCACTTATCACCAAACCATCCACCATATGCCATAACCCAGGAACAATCACAATTTATCATAAATTCAATAGACAAAAAAAACACACAAAATTCGCTGTATATATCGGTGCGTGATGGTACCGAAAACTCGCCAACAATCGAAAAAACAATATCCTTTTAATGTACCCAACACCGTCAGTCCACGCACAGTACCAAAAGCACACTTAAGACTAAATAAATTACTTAATACTAAACACCAATCATATTCTGCAACACAAAAAATTAATGCCAAACCAAGAGAACCTCTTGGTTCACACGCAACAGTCCTTAAGCAAGTTGTAGCCTACTGGCACTGGCCAACACTATCGTACGGCCAATTCGACTATGCAATCTTATGCGGTGGTCGTCGTTATCAATTGTCGTGAGAGAAATCCGTATTTTATAGCCGGGTCATCAACGTTCAAAAATTCTGTATTTCAGCAGTCTATTCCTATATTCATTGTCCGGTCCGGGTCGTCATCATCAAGCTAATCATATACAATATACACACGGCTGTCAAACACCACCTTCCAGGCCAACTAAAACTCCAAGGAGTATAAAGGAATCCAAAGGAGGAACTACGGCCTGCAATAAAAAAGAAAAAAACGCTTACGAAAACTCCTAACTAAACTAAACTATCGTACTATAATCAAAGATAAACAATAAACTTTCTATCACTCATGAACGCGCCTAACAAAAATAAATAAAAACAGTACTTACTCAGAATATAAAAAAAAGCTTCACAGCCGGCTTTCGAAGAGCAAAAAAAATACACAGCCGACTCCTTCTATCGTTTGATATCCAATGCTTTCGCCCAAGACATTCATCACCACCCTATCCTAGCTAAAAAGGTAAACAAACAACCTCAATTATACCAACAATCTTTCCAACTTCAAACAATCATTCGCTAATTACCCCTTTTTCTTCAGCGCGCACCGCGGACACACAAACACACGCACACACAACCACACATAGCCTACTCTCTTGCGCACGCGCGATCTAGCAAACTAAAGCAAATTAAATTCTTTTTCTTTCTTTCTTTCTTTTTCTCTCTCTCTCTCTCTCTCTCTCTCTCTCTCTCTCTCTCACAAAACTATGCAAATAAACACTTTCTTTCTCTCTCTCTCTCTCTCACAAAACTAAGCAAATAAACGCTTTCTTTCTCTTGCGGTTTGACAAAACTAAGTAAATAAACACCCACACTCACACTCTCTCTCTCTCTCTCTCTCTCTCTCTCTCTCTAATGACAAAGCTATAGCAAATAAAATGTCTCGATTTAACAATACTAAAACAACTCTCTCTCTCTCTCTCTCTCTCTCTCTCTCTCTCTCTCTCTCTCTGAGACAAACTAAAGCCAATACTGTAAACAATTTCTCTCTCTCTCTCTCTCTCTCTCTCTCTCTCTCTCTCTCTCTCTGACAAAACTTAAATAAACACTCTCTCTCTCTCTCTCTCTCTCTCTCTCTCTCTCTCTCTCTCTCTCTCTCTCTCTCTCTCTCCTGATTTGGCAAAAAAAAATTAAATTAAAATTAATCCTCCACATTCCTCCCCCCTTACTTTGCCAAATCCTCACACAACACTTACCTATTTTCTCATTACCCAGTCGCAATCAGGAACAGGGCCTCGGCTTCGGGTAACTGGGCCTTCATATACCTGCACTCTCTCATTCACTTCTTCCATGTCGTTTTCATTCAACGTACTATTACTATTCCCGTCTATGCTCTGCTCGTCTAAGATATCATGCACTATTTCATCTACCTCAGTTTCATCTGGCCCGAAAATCCCACTAATTTCTGTCAACAATTCATCCATTACATCTAAACCATTTTCTACTTTAACAAAAGAATCATTCATACTGCTTATCATTCTCCTATCTTTCATTCTCGTGTCCGTCATACGTTCTCTTGCCTCATCTAACGAAAACCCACACACACTATAAGTATCATTCATACTCATCCAAGTTTCATCTGTATTAATACATTTATCTTCCATACTCACCTGTACATTTACACCCTTGTCCTGCTTATTCTGATTCCCGCCAACAACTACAAAATTTTCCTGTCTTTTACCCCCAGTAAAATTCTCAGACTTCTTTTTCCTTCCATACTCTACTAACACCAATTGCTTATCTTCTAAACCTAATGCCTCACACATACTCGGTTCATACTTGTTCGTTTTTAGCCATTTAGTCATACCATTCTCCTGAATATATCTTGGTACCTCCTTCCATTTCCGCAACTGATTGTGGTGTGCCCTAACCTTTTCCACACCACCATCCACACTTACTTTACCTAAAACATAACTCAACCCACTAGAACCAACATCTAACACCTCATATGGACCTTCAAACTTATCACGTACCTTACTGACATTCATTCTTCCCTTTTCAATTACTTCTTTTAACACTTTCTCTCCCACTTTGTAGCTTTCAAATCTCTCATTTGCTTTCTTCCAAACATCTCTATCATTCTCGGACACACTCAATCTCGGTCTTACTATCTTTTCAAAATTCAACACAAACTTACACGGAGACATACCAGTACTCTTGTGCACAGTCGCATTATACGCCCACAACGCACGCCCAACATATAAATCCCAATCATTATCACATGTACTCATCATCCGCAAAATTTCTGTCAAAGTTCTTACCGTCCTTTCAGCCAAACCATTCGCACTTGGCATATACGGAGTCGAATACACATGTTCAATGCCCCATTCTCTCAACATCTGCTCAAACTCCCATCCAACAAACTCCGGACCATTGTCACTTAACATTTTTGCAGGCTTACACACACTCATCGGCAACATCACTTGACTTACCATTCTCGCTACAGTCTCACTTCTTTTATTCTTGATGGGTACTGCATATGCAAACTTGCTCATATGATCGACCATGACAATCATTCCCACATGTCTTCTCGCAGTCACAGGCAACGAAACACAATCAATCACAAACATCTCAAATGGCTCTTTCATACGTAACCTCAGAACAGGCGGACTTGCATGCATGCTCTGATACTTTCCCTTCTGACAATCCTCACAAGTAGTCGCTACATCCCTACAAATTTGACTCAACCCAGGCGTAAACAACCTCTCTCGCATGCACTCCCACAATTTATTCTTCCCCATATGCCCATACCTGTCATGCACTACCATACACATACTTACAGCTGCATGCATTGGAAATACAGGAACATATATATCTTCATCCATTCCCCTATGCAAAAAATACACAATATTCTTACAAACAATAAATCTTTTAACAACTTTCTTATACGCTTCCAAATCACATGGCCATTCTTCCACCCTAATACCTTTTAAAATACATTCACGTAACCTATTTATCTCTAAACATTCACCTTGCATTTCTTCCACCTCTTCTTTGCTCAACAAATCATCTTCACTCTTTGCAATATCAATCATGCCAACAAAATTCGCCATGAATACACTATTATCCTCGATTACTATTACCTTACAGCCATTCTTTGAAAGCAAACCCTTACCAACATCAACTGACACATGGTGCAACCTCAAAAAATCTATTCCCATCAAAAAACAACTAGGCATTTCATTCTCTCCCATTACAATAAAATTATGTTCAACTTCCATACTCCCTAGTTTCACCTTCAACCTCACTTCTTCCCAAACAAGTAAACTTCCCTGACCTATTCCATGAATTCTCACACTCGTACACTGTCTTTTCACTTCCCAATTGTACCTCTCAATTTCCCTGATAACCGACTCATTTACTAATGACACTTGAGCACCCGTATCAATTAAACTACAATATTCATTCTCATTTATATTCACATATGTCATCATCCTTCCTTTTACACCATGCATACATACATTTACTCTCCTTTCAATTCTGTCGCTCACTTCACCAATATGTTCATCATCATGTTCACTGTCCTCTATACCCCCATATCTTAGATTAAGGTCACTTGCACCATTATCCTTCTCACTCAACAATTTGCAACATTCCTCCTTACATTGAATCCTCAAAATATATTCCCTATCATTCTCCTTACATGCCCTATATTCCATCGGTCTATTCCATCCAAAATACAAATACACAGTTACACCATACAACCTACTTACCACCATTAATATCTTTGATAATACTTCCCCTTCTAGTACACTACTCTCCTCCTCATATACCATTTCTTTTGTCACTTCATTCATCACCTTTCTTTTAAGCTCAGTTACACTACTTGGTATTTCCGTATTTAAACCCTCTTGTACCAACTTACTTAAACCCATTAGGATACACTTATATACCATATCTTGCCCTTCACAAATCTGCTCCACAACTAAACCTTCAGGCAACCTTTCAGAATTCTGATTACTCTCTTTATCTTCCATCCTCCCATGCATCCTCGACATCGCATCTGCTATCACATTCTTATTTCCCGGTACATATTCTAACCTAAAATCAAATTCATTCAAATCCTCTATGGTCCTAGCAACCCTTGCATTCACACACTCTTTCCTTATCATATACACTAGGGGCTGATGGTCAGTACGCACAATGAATTTTACACCATACAAAAATACTTTCAATGCTTTCACACAAAATCGTATTGCAGCCAATTCCCTGTCAATCGTCGAATACTTCCGCTCAGCTTTATTAAACGCTTTACTAACATACGCTATTACTCTCAATTGCTCTTCTCCATTTACTCTCTGCATTTGAACCAAACAACCACCCATACTCACCCCACTTGCATCCGTATACAACTCTAGCATACTCGCATTTTCACTGTAGTCTGGAAATGCCAAAGTGACGTCTTTCGCGGCCTCTTCCTTCAACCTTTCAAACGCTTCTATCATCCGATCATCCCATTTTAATTTTGTACTATTCCTTTTACCCGTCCATTCATTCAAAGGCTTCCCTATACCTGAACAATCTCTAACAAACTTGCGACCAAACTCAACCAAACCAAGAAAACCTCGCAACTCACGCACAGTCCGGGGACGTGGAAATTCTCGCACCTTATTCACAAACTTGTCACTCTTCCTTATACCAGATTCACCCACTACATGCCCAAGAAATTCCACCTCCCTGGACAACCATGTACACTTCTCAAGCTTAATTTTCACACCAACTTCAATTAACCGCATCAACACTGCCTCAAGCAACCGCATATGTTCCTCAACAGTCTCGCTCGCAATCAGAATATCATCTATAAAAACAGTCACCTTCTGTCGATCGAAACCAGCCAATACAACATTCATCGCTCTTTGGAAGGCAGCAGGCGCATTAGCAAGACCAAAACTCAACCTTTTAAATTGGTAGTGACAATTTGTACTTGAAAATGCGGTAATGGGCCTGCTCCCCTCTGCCAGAGGCATCTGATAATAGCCCCGCACCAAATCTAATTTAGTAAAAACTTTCATTCCATGCATCTTATAAACACAATCAGACACCACATTCATTGGAAAACGTTCTTTAACAGTCACTTCATTCACCTTCCTATAATCAATACACATGCGTAAACTTCCATCAGGCTTTCGTACAGGGATAATAGGGCTATTCCAGGCACTCTCACTCCTTTCTATTACACCCATACGCTCTAATTCCTGACACTGCTCCTCTATCTCCTTGGCAATAGGCGGAGAAAAATGCCTGGGACGCTGATATATGGGGGTATCATCACTGAGAACTATTTTAAATTCTGGCAGGTCTGACCCCCCACAATCATCGTCACCGAGACTCACAACTCTCCGCTTATCCCATAACATCTTAAGCAATCGTTCCCTTTCGACCTCACTTATACTCTCATCTAACTTAATTCTTCCTTTCAACGTATCGTAATCCCAATCATCATCGTTCTTTACCTTACCAGACATCACCTGTCTCGCCTTAACATATCTTCCATCCTCTACATTAATCAGTGTATACATACATCCCATGCAATCGCCCTCACGTATTCCACGTACTCTCTTCCTCCTAACACTCGGCAACAACCTTACATACACCTTGGGTTCCTGCATATTCATAACACCATCATATACATACGCACTCGTTTTCACCAAATTACCTGCTTCCATACCTTCCACTACATATTCATCCTTGTCACTATTTGAAATTCCCAGACTGCTCGGCCATGCAACTTTTACACTAATCACCTCACCTTTCTTACCCGATAACTTTACACTTTCCTTTGCTACCAACGGCACTCCCTTCCACACCTTCGTACTCACTCTGCCGTCTTCCTTTAAATAAAATTCCCCACAAATATTACCTTTAACCTTTATTTCAATCATATTCACACTTGGATGTACAATCATACCACATTTTTTCAGAAATTTATACCCAAGCAGTACGTCATATTTCTCATTCGCTCCCTCAACCACGTAAAAATCATTATCCTCCATCATCAGCCCCCCAATCATAACATTTTCCCGCAACTTCCCTTGCACAGGCATACGCAAATTACCAATACCTTTTACTTCACCCTTACATCCCGTAAATTCACAAACCTCTTTTACCTTATCATATGCATTCCTAAACATTAAATTGTCACCACAACCAGTATCAATCAAACCAACCAACTCTACACCATTAAAAATCATTTTCACACTCATGCAATCATGTGCTCTTTCTCCCATCACATCTTCATGCAATAAACCCTCACGAACATGCATCACATTCACTCCCCACACACACGAGGACTCACCCAGCTGAACCCTCTGATGAATTAGTTTCCCGAACATCCTGGCTGACTTGATCCCTTCTTTCTACAAACCCTAGCTACATGCCCATCTGCACCACATTCAGTACACTTACCCCGCGGCTCCTTGCACATTCTAGCATAATGACCATCCTTACCACAATTACCACAAATTACATTCATACGATTATTACGGCATCCACTCGCTATGTGTCCAGTCATACCACACCGATAACACTTAACCACTTTCTCTTTCTTACAGTCGCTAATACGATGCCCTGTCTCTCCACACCCGAAACATGCTCCCAATGCCCATCTACACTCGTTCTTTTTATGTCCTACCTTCCCACACCTATAACACCTCTCTTCACGGATACCACTACCTAACCTAACTTGCTGCGTACTAGCACTTCTATCTCTCCAAACTTGATTTCCCTGTCTAAACCCGTCATTTCTCGGCATAGGTATTCCTACATTACTCACCCTAACACTTCTATCTACTACACTATCAGCTGCCCTCATTGGCCCTCTCATAACAGCATCTCTAAAACTACCAAATTCTGGCACACATTCCTCCATTCCAGTTCTTACACTCACAGATTTACTTTCTTTCATACACCTATCCAACTCGTAATCCTCAACTATCTCTAAAATATCATCCCAAGTTAATCTCTCTCTAGTCCACCTCATTTTCTCCTTCCGTTTCAAATTAATAAACTCACACACACTCTCTGGTACTGTACCCAAAAACTTCTTCATTAGTTCCTTATTTTCATTTATTCCTTCGTCCCCATACTTCTTTCTAGCCAATGTTTCTAACCGACATACATACATCGAGATTGCTTCACCCACCTTCATTCGTGCTTCATCAAAATAATTTTTTCGCTTATACCTAACACTACCTTTCATACGTTTTACCTGTTCAATTATCCTATTCTTTACACTTTCATACTCAACCTCTCCTACACTCATTATCACCCCATACATCGTCAACAAATATCCTGACAAAAATTCTCCCAACTCCCTAGCCCAAACTCTCTTACTATCCCCATACTTAGCCTGACAAAACTTTTCATATTCCCTAAAGAAGTCATATACATTCCTACTGCTATGTTCATTAAACCTTTCACACCTAGGAACCTCTCTCATAAACACTGTCTTACAAACTTCCTCTACTTCATTCTCACTACTATCTTCACTGTCTACTCCCTTCTTGTTGCCTTCTTCTTCATTTGAATACAATGAATCTAGTTCTACACTCAAAGTCCTATCTTTAACTATTCCCTTCTTACCCTTTTTCTTATTTACCACCTTCACCCAATCATGATCATCCTCACTCACACCCTGACCTTTCTTCTTTTCTTTCTTCACATTATCTTTACCTTTCTTCTCCTTCTTCCTATCACCCTTCGTTCCAATCTTACTATGTCTAGGCCCTTTACTTTCAATATCACTATCACTACCTTCCCCATTATCACTTACCCTATCCTCTTCCACCATCAACCCGTTACCAGAAGCAGAAGCCACTCCTCCGACTGCACCTTCACCTATGACAGTTTTCATCATCCCCATTACTTGCCCCATCATAGCTTCCATTCGTTTCTCATTTTCTCGCATCCTCATCTCAACACCCTCTTCCACTCTCTCTACAGTTCCCTGTAGTTCCCTAAGTTTCCTTTGCATCTCCTCATTCTCACTACTTAACCTCGCATTCTCCAACAACAACCTCTCCTCTCGCTCATTAGACAACCGCAATTCCTCCTTTAAAATATGCAACTGTTCTTCCATTAACTCCATTTCAATACCTTTTAATATTTCAAGTAATTCCTAACCCTATTTACCCTTGTCCAACAGTCCAGTTTCAATCCCACCTTCAACAGTCGTTTACTTTCAGTCCCTGTTCGGGCGCCAAATTTATGTAGCGGGATGTATACAAAACACAACCCCCACACCCTTGATCACTCTTACTTCTAAAATATCCCACAACACAAACTTTCCCCTTACTTTACTTTAAACTAGACTCTTGGACAGAAGGAAAATGAAAACAAAACATAGCCTTAAAACTATATTAACGCAACCAAAAACAGAACACATATCATTAAACTGACTTAACACTAGAACAAATCACTTATCACCAAACCATCCACCATATGCCATAACCCAGGAACAATCACAATTTATCATAAATTCAATAGACAAAAAAAACACACAAAATTCGCTGTATATATCGGTGCGTGATGGTACCGAAAACTCGCCAACAATCGAAAAAACAATATCCTTTTAATGTATCCAACACCGTCAGTCCACGCACAGTACCAAAAGCACACTTAAGACTAAATAAATTACTTAATACTAAACACCAATCATATTCTGCAACACAAAAAATTAATGCCAAACCAAGAGAACCTCTTGGTTCACACGCAACAGTCCTTAAGCAAGTTGTAGCCTACTGGCACTGGCCAACACTATCGTACGGCCAATTCGACTATGCAATCTTATGCGGTGGTCGTCGTTATCAATTGTCGTGAGAGAAATCCGTATTTTATAGCCGGGTCATCAACGTTCAAAAATTCTGTATTTCAGCAGTCTATTCCTATATTCATTGTCCGGTCCGGGTCGTCATCATCAAGCTAATCATATACAATATACACACGGCTGTCAAACACCACCTTCCAGGCCAACTAAAACTCCAAGGAGTATAAAGGAATCCAAAGGAGGAACTACGGCCTGCAATAAAAAAGAAAAAAAACGCTTACGAAAACTCCTAACTAAACTAAACTATCGTACTATAATCAAAGATAAACAATAAACTTTCTATCACTCATGAACGCGCCTAACAAAAATAAATAAAAACAGTACTTACTCAGAATATAAAAAAAAGCTTCACAGCCGGCTTTCGAAGAGCAAAAAAAATACACAGCCGACTCCTTCTATCGTTTGATATCCAATGCTTTCGCCCAAGACATTCATCACCACCCTATCCTAGCTAAAAAGGTAAACAAACAACCTCAATTATACCAACAATCTTTCCAACTTCAAACAATCATTCGCTAATTACCCCTTTTTCTTCAGCGCGCACCGCGGACACACAAACACACGCACACACAACCACACATAGCCTACTCTCTTGCGCACGCGCGATCTAGCAAACTAAAGCAAATTAAATTCTTTTTCTTTCTTTCTTTCTTTTTTTCTCTCTCTCTCTCTCTCTCTCTCTCTCTCTCACAAAACTATGCAAATAAACACTTTCTTTCTCTCTCTCTCTCTCTCACAAAACTAAGCAAATAAACGCTTTCTTTCTCTTGCGGTTTGACAAAACTAAGTAAATAAACACCCACACTCACACTCTCTCTCTCTCTCTCTCTCTCTCTCTCTCTAATGACAAAGCTATAGCAAATAAAATGTCTCGATTTAACAATACTAAAACAACTCTCTCTCTCTCTCTCTCTCTCTCTCTCTCTCTCTGAGACAAACTAAAGCCAATACTGTAAACAATTTCTCTCTCTCTCTCTCTCTCTCTCTCTCTCTCTCTCTCTGACAAAACTTAAATAAACACTCTCTCTCTCTCTCTCTCTCTCTCTCTCTCTCTCTCTCTCTCTCTCTCTCTCTCTCTCTCTCTCTCTCCTGATTTGGCAAAAAAAAATTAAATTAAAATTAATCCTCCACAGCCTATGACGCCTATCCCTCCTAACCCACACAGCACACATACCTCCATTCCCTACCTATTCCCTTTACACAAGCACGCTCTACAGAAATTCCTTATCCCTGCCTATCCATTTCCCTATCCTATCCCACACGGAGCCCTATCCTTCCTAATGCAAACCCAATTAATCAGGGAAGTGTAAAGTATCCTTTGTCTCAATCTAAATTGCTAGTTTCCTTCAGCTTCTCTCCTGCTTAACCTGAAAAAATAACTCCTATCTTTTATTGTAAAATATCTCCATCACACCGGTAATCTCACTTCGCTCCTTTTGTGTTAACAAATATATTAATGTCTAATTATTAGACATTAATATATTATTATGTAAGTAAGGTCAGAATGCTGTCTCCTTCCTCCCCTCCCCCTCTCAAATCCCTGCCTCCCTCCCTCCCCGGACACCGTACTCCCTCCCATTTATTGCTTCCGCTTTGTCTGTCGTTCGCCTTCGCTTCTTTGTCCTACACTGAAAACCCCTCTCTCACACCGCTTAATTGCATAACACCCTTTCGCTCTTCTTCTCGTGAAGTCTTTCGCAAATTTCTCCTTTTGTTACATTCCTTTATTGTCCCTATATCTTTCCCTACACTGCACTCCCTGCTCCCTTCCTGCATTACAACCCCCTACGTTTTCAACTATTCTCTCTCCTTCTACAACCGTTGGATTGCTGCTAACCGCCATGGCTGCTCCCTCACACATATCATGCACTGTCATCTCTTCCTTCTCTCGAAGCTTCTAGAAGCTTCTGTCACATTCCCCCACTCGTCCCCCATACCCTACGTTTTAGAGAGAGAGAGAGAGAGAGAGAGAGAGAGAGAGAGAGTAGTCTATAATGTAGTTGGTTGTCACAACACAACATTAGCATGGATATTATGTGTAACCGGAAGACGGTGGAAGAGACGATTCAAAATTCTACACGAAAATTCTTCCGTCAACAGAACCTAATATAAGCCTTAGGCTTTCAATCCATCGTATAGTGGCAAGAGGTTGGACAGCATGGATGCAAGAGAGGAAGAAGCAGGAACAAAGAGAGAGAGAGAGAGAGAGAGAGAGAGAGAGAGAGAGAGAGAGAGAGTTATAATTAGTATTTTCTCTACTATGCTAAAGCATAGCCTATGATTAGCGTCCCGTGTGCCAAATGTAAATGGAACTTCTAATTCAGTATCAGTGTTATTAAGGAAAATGATGTTGTCAGGAGGAAATTTGACAACGCTGCCTGCTCACTGTTACTAGAATCATTCGATTTATGAAACGTCCATATTTCTATTTTGTTTATATTGTGTCATTTATTGATATTTTCGTTATATTATCTATAATATTTACCACTATATTATAAAATGCAAATTTTCAAATATACTTTAATATATATATATATATATATATATATATATATATATATATATATATATATATATATATATATATATATATATATATATATATATATACATCATCCATACATATACCAAAGGCACTTTCCCCAATTTTGGGGGGTAGCCGACATCAACAAATGAAACAAAACAAAAAAGGGGACCTCTACTCTCTAGTTCCTCCAGCCTAACCAGGGACTCAACCGAGTTCAGCTGGTACTGCTAGGGTGCCACAGCCCAACCACCCTAGCCACAGCCCAACCTCCCACATTATCCACCACAGATGAGGCTTCATAATGCTGAATCCCCTACTGCTGCTACCTCCGCGGTCATCTAAGGCACCGAAGGAAGCAGCAGGGCCTACCGGAATTGCGTCACAATCGCTCACCATTCATTCCTATTTCTAGCACGCTCTCTTGCCTCTCTCACATCTATCCTCCTATCACCCAGAGCTTTCTTCACACCATCCATCCACCCAAACCTTGGCCATCCTCTTGTACTTCTCCCATCAACTCTTGCATTCATCACCTTCTTTAGCAGACAGCCATTTTCCATTCTCTCAACATGGCCAAACCCACGTCAACACATTCATATTCACTCTAGCCGCTAACTCATTTCTTACACCCGTTCTCTCCCTCACCACTTCTTTCCTAACCCTATCTACTCGAGATACGCCAGCCATACTCCTTAGACACTTCATCTCAAACACATTCAATTTCTGTCTTTCCATCACTTTCATTCCCCACAACTCCGATCCATACATCACAGTTGGTACAATCAATTTCTCATATAGAACTCTCTTTACATTCATGTCCAACCCTCTATTTTTTACTACTCCCTTAACTGCCCCCAACACTTTGCAACCTTCATTCACTCTCTGACGTACATCTGCTTCCACTCCACCATTTGCTGCAACAACAGACCCCAAGTACTTAAACTGATCCACCTCCTCAAGTAACTCTCCATTCAACATGACATTCAACCTTGCACCACCTTCCCTTCTCGTACATCTCATAGCCTTACTCTTACCCACATTAACTCTCAACTTCCTTCTCTCACACACCCTTCCAAATTCTGTTACTTGTCGGTCAAGATTCTCTTCTGTGTCTGCTACCAGTACAGTATCATCCGCAAACAACAACTGATTTACCTCCCATTCATGGTCATTCTCGCCTACCAGTTTTAATCCTCGTCCAAGCACTCGAGCATTCACCTCTCTCAGCACTCCATCAACATACAAGTTAAACAACCACTGGCGACATCATACATCCCTGTCTCAGCTCCACTCTCACCGGAAACCAATCACTCACTTCATTTCCTATTCTAACACATGCTTTACTACCTTTGTAGAAACTTTTCACTGCTTGCAACAACCTTCCACCAACTCCATATAATCTCATCACATTCCACATTGCTTCCCTATCAACTCTATCATATGCTTTCTCCAGATCCATAAACGCAACATACACCTCCTTACCTTTTGCTAAATATTTCTCGCATAAATGCCTAACTGTGAAAATCTGATTCATACAACCCCTACCTCTTCTAAAACCAACCTATACTTCCAAGATTGCATTCTCTGTTTTATCCTTAATCCTATTAATCATTACTCTACCATACACTTTCCCAACTACACTCAACAAACTAATACCTCTTGAATTACAACACTCATGCACATCTCCCTTACCCTTATATGGTGGCACAATACATGCACAAACCCAATCTACTGGTACCATTGACAACACAAAACACATATTAAACAATCTCACCAACCATTCAAGTACAGTCACACACCCTTCCTTCAACATCTCAGCTTTCACACCATCCATACCAGATGCTTTTCCTACTCTCGTTTCATCTAGTGCTCTCCTCACTTCCTCTATTGTAATCTCTCTCTCATTCTCATCTCCCATCACTGGCACCTCAACACCTGGAACAGCAATTATATCTGCCTCCCTATTATCCTCAACATTCAGTAAACTTTCAAAATATATATATAAATATATAAATATATATATATATATATATATATATATATATATATATATATATATATATTTGTATATATATATATATATATATATATATATATATATATATATATATATATATATATATATATTAAATTACAGTCTCATTACTGTTTAGAAATTATTATTATTATTATTACTATTATTATTATTATAAATTGCTAAGCTACAACCCTAGCTTATAAGCCCATGGGCTCCAACAGGGAAAATAGCCCAGTGAGGAACGGAAACAAGTAAAAATAAAATATCTTAACAGTAACATTAGAATAAATATCTCTTTATAAACTATAATAACTTTAAGAAAACAAGAGTAAGAGAAATACGATAGAATAATGTGCCTGAGTGTACCCTCTAGCAAGAGAACTGTAACCAAAGACAGAGGCTATGGCACTACCCATGACTAGAGAACAATTGTTTGATTTTTGAGTGTCCTTCTCCTAGAAGTGCTGCTTACCATAGCTAAAGAGTCTCTTCTACTCTTACCAAGAGGAAAGTGGCCACTAAATAATTACAGTGCAGTAGTTAACCCCGTGGATGAAGAAGAATTGTTTGGTAATCTCAGTGTTGTCAGGTGTATGAGGACAGAGGAGAATCTGTAAAGATTAGGCCAGCCTATTCGGTATATGTGTAGGCAAGGTAAAGTGAACCGTAACCAGAGAGAAGGATATGTTCAAGGTATTATGTTTGCATGCACACACGCACGCACACACATTCACCATAACAATGTGTCCCTTGCAACGGACTGTAGGTGTTATTACTATCCCATTTCACTAGTTTAACTGCAAGAAAAAATAATGATCTTCTTAGGTGATTATGTCAAAATTATTCAAACAATAGAGAAAACCTACTTCGAAAACCACGGCGTAGCTCTAGTTTTACGTATCAAATTCATTTATTTTATCCTAACGCGAAATAGACGTATGTCGTGTTCGAATGTCTTTAGTTCTAACTTCGACATTGCATAAGCAGTTATCACTATAATTGTTTTACGGTTATAGGCCTGGAATAGACATCTGAAAATCATGTCACTTAGGCCTACACTAAAATAGGGCATACATTTCTCAAATAAAGTTAAGATCAACAGAAATAGGTCTAAATTTAAAAAACGAAGCCGATGCAGAGTCAAAACGAAAGTTTAGACTTTGACAAGAGAAGGCTTATGACGTTTTGTTCGTAGGTGCTGTCGTTCTAATTCTCCCCTACTCTCATATATATATATATATATATATATATATATATATATATATATATATATATATATATATCTCAAAGATTCTTCCGTAAAAAGACGTATGCTATTGTAGAAAAGCAACGGAAATAATCACCTTTACTGTTAGTCCGTGGGCTGAGGGGGTTCACCTTGCACCCCGCCTCCTTAAAACTGACATAAGGGCAATTAGGTTGTAGCATTTGATCCATATTTTCAATTTGTTTTAATGTTCCCAATGAAAAAATAGGGACTCACTACCACTCCTTGGCCACTTTATTTGATGACCTCATCAAATTTTGCAGCTGCCAGTTTTTGGGGTAGGGGAAACCTACTTAGACATAACTCCGGACTGAATGATCGGAGAAAGATAAATGACATATCAAAATGTTTATTTTGAGCCTCTCAAACAGATAAAATAGACAATTTGCAATTATGTTTAATGATTAGGTCACCAGAGGTCAAAAGGTCACCAATTTTGGGGTCAAGTGAAAATTTTAGGCACCTCCATAAATGAAACCCGAGGACCAGCGAGACCAATATCCGGTGACTTTTTCTGCCTTATTTCATCTCTAGAGACCTCAAGAAATAGAATGATACCCATTAAGTGTACTTATTAGCCAAATCATGAAAATTAGATGTTATTTAAAAAGGTCAATTTTCAAATTTGTCGTTTTTTTGCCTCAAAATTGTAAAAACTGATAAAGCTCTTAACTCTTCTTATAGAGGGGCTACGGAAATTATTTTGGTGTGTTTTCCCAGGTTTCGGGGGTCAGAGAATTAAAAAAAAAAAAAACATTCTCAACAATGACAACAAATTACATCATGCTGAAATTCAAGATGGCCGCCACTCTGGACGCCATAATTTTGACTATGCTATGACTCCTCCATGAATGCAGCAAGAGAGATAATATTCGTGTCCTCACCCAGGTTCTTGAAATGACAGCATCCAATAAAGGCAGTCTCAACAAGTCTGTCAGTAAATTTGGGGAAAGTCACCTGAATCAACAACAGAAATGCTTTATTTGAAGGTTACGACAATCATGAATGAAATACAATAAAACTGTACATGAATGTACAATATATTCATATGATGCAAGACCTCATTGGGGTAATTCACACTGTGTTGCTTTGGACTACAGAAAAAAATCAACCTATGCAAGGTATAAAGTTTGATGGTCTACTTGAGTACCTTTGGGTCCACTTTTAATTAATGGAAAGGTAATTATTGGAAATATCTTGTGATACAAGGGAGGTCCTTGGTCCTTCGACCCTGAAATCTACCATCTTGTTACTTGAAACTTTCTTAGTCCAAGTCGGACCCACTATCATCACTTTCATAGTCATCATCAATATTTCCATCACTTTCATTGTTTTCATCATCAGACGTCTCACCATCGTCCATCGTCTCAAGTATATCAGCCATACTTGTAGGAAGTGCAGTTCCCTTGAACCA
>NC_090727.1:97971747-97973275 GCF_036898095.1 Palaemon carinicauda | reverse complement strand
CTCCGCCAATCGCAACCACGCATTCTTGCATAACCAAGACTATGAAGGCAATAAAAGCCAAAGGGAGACAGACAGTTAAAACAAAAACAAAAACAAGACAACTTCCAAATGTAAAAGGTGTCGTTAAACACTGTGGCTCCTGAAGGGATTCTTCGGCACTTCCCACCCTTTGATAACAAAGCCCTCTTAGGACACGAATTTAACGAAACTCACTACAAACCTTCAACTTCTGCATTATAAATAGGCAGGAGGTTGAGCACGATTTTATGAGTTGCTGAAAGCATTTCAGCGTAATTGCATACACATAGAAAACGAGCGAGTCCATACAAACATACATATTTACACAGACACACACAAACACATACACACACACACACACACACACACACACACATATATATATATATATATATATATATATATATATATATATATATATAAAATGGCATTGAACTTGTCAGTTGACACAGGACTATAATAAATAATTTTAGAGTCAAATACTCTGTGGAACGTTCAATGCGTTCAACTCACAAAATCCTTGGTATTGAATCGAGTGATGGCCATTAGTAGGTTATTGAAATAGCTAAAATAAAAATTCATTATGTAACAACTTATCCTATTATGGACCCAGGCCAATACAAAAACTGTTTGAGCATTCTCTGAATGTTCTGATAACGGAAGTATCATGTTAAGTAGTCAATAGCAAGAATTACTCAAGGAGAAATAACAGCAACACCTTAATATACAAAGCCGCAGCCCACCGGAGAATCGCCAGTTGAGGCTGGCGTGACGTCACAGTCAGAGAGCGGACAGAAAATGACAGTTCTGTCCGTCAGACCTGTTTGCATTGGCCTTGTATAGACCCAATGGCGTTAATAAATAAAATAAAATTCGAGGCAAAGACACATACAAATGAAGCGCTCTCTCTCTCTCTCTCTCTCTCTCTCTCTCTCTCTCTCTCTCTCTCTCTCTCTCTCTCTCTCTCTCTCTCAAACATTGGTAATATATGGCTGACAGCTCTTTACTCGGTCTATTTTCCCTTCCCATTTGAGGGACAGGGAATGTGGCTGTAGGTGGATCCAGGGTTTCCGTGTCTGGCCCCGATAAACGTAGGTAAGGTGAAACCTGCGTTACCACTCGTAACTTCCTCGTTTGTTTTGACAAATGGGAACAGTCTCTCTTGTGGGAGCCCGGCAGCTTTCATTATTTCACGATAGACACAGGGAAGACTCCTCTGATACAAAAGCTTTTTCACCGTAAGTATCTTGAGGAAAATTCAGCCATTTCTTTCCTTCTATGAAGGAATTTTTCCCTTACAGTGAATTCAAGGAAAATTTGCGGGAAAGGAAATTTAATCTCTCTTTCTCTCTCTCTCTCTCTCTCTCTCTCTCTCTCTCTCTCTCTCTCTCTCTCTCTCTCTCTCTCTCTCTCTCTCTCTCTCAGTATAATGTGAAAAAAAGACTTAAATATCGGTTAGTCATGAAAAAAAAAAACCATGACGGAGCAACTCTGAAACTTCCAATAATCA
>NC_090727.1:97956747-97966747 GCF_036898095.1 Palaemon carinicauda | reverse complement strand
AAACTAAAAAAAACGACTAATAAAACTTATGAAAACTTGAAGCAACTTTATTCTTAATATGTACACTATCTGAATAAAGGCTACAGCCACCCATTGAGTAACTACCGCTAGAGAGTTATTGAGTCCCGTTGACTAGCAGGTAGTACTACTTGGATCCTTTCCCTACAAATACACGAATAATATGGTCTATTCCTTAGGCATTCTCCTTTTCCTCTTACACCTGACAATAAAAAAAAATGATCTTATTCACCCGAGGGTTAACTACTGCACAGTAATTGTTCAGTGGCTACTTTTCTATTGATAATTATAGAAGATTTTCTTAGATATAGCCAGCAGCTCTTCTAGGAGAAGGACACTCCAAAATCAAATCTTTCTTCTCTGGCCTTGGGAAGTGCTATAACCTCTGTAACATAGTCTTTCACAGTCTTGGATTAGTGTTATCTTGGTCAACTGTACATTCTGGCAAGCTATTCTATCTATTTCCTTTTTTCATTTCCTCTCTGTGCTATTTTCCCTGTTGGAGGCCTTGGGCTTATATAATCATGCTTTCCCAACTAATGCTGTATCTTAGTTATAATAATAATAATAATAATAATAATAATAATATAATAATAATAATAATAATAATATGGGCTCCCTAAATAATTGACATCAAACCTAGTATCTAAAATAAAAATAAAAAACAGCAAGGAAGCTCCTGGCTACTTTTCTGAGCACAGTTAAGTAAAAAAATCAAATTATTATAGAAAACTTTTCACGTATCAAAATCCCCCTCACCAGCCTTTTCTGTTATAAAAAACGACTGTCATGTCTCGTCAAAGAGGCTGACAGTAATTACAATATTTTTTAAGAAAAACGAGGTTTGAAACGCACCCGTAGAAACATCATCTTGACGACGGCATTTTTCCATTTACCATTACCTATGAAACTTTGCTACTGCAGATGAAGCAGATGGGCAATAGAATACGCTCACTATGATGTTACAACCATTAAAATAAACATTGAAAATACAAATATTATAAACCTCGTGCCGACGCCCCGCCTAAGGGTTATGGCAATGATTTTTATTGTACGCGACCTAAAACCAAAAAGTCAAAATAGAAGATTTTATGATTTCTTTCAGACACTCATAAACATTTAGCAATTCTAAACGACATTTCCGCTCCCATTGTACTCGCACAATGCGTAGTTTTGTCCGTCTAGACAAGAGAGAGAGAGAGAGAGAGAGAGAGAGAGAGAGAGAGAGAGAGATTCTGAATAATCCCAATAACACCATCTGAGGTAAAAGCTTCATAGGTAATCCATCCTTTGATCCGTCTAACGTAATAATACTTTCTTCCAAATGTATTCATGACACTCAAAAGACATTCTCCTTGACAGTTGTACCACTTCCCAGCTTTCTCTTCTGGCTTAAATAAGGAACTTTCTCGCTTCAGTTCTTTCAAAAAGATATCTCAGGCTTTTTATCTAATGTAAATAATAAAACCACTAGACTTCATCTCTGCTACCTCCACGAGATACAGTTGCTCCGTCCAATAATTCTAGTAATTTCAGTCATAATAATTTTAATAATTATGTGGCTTCTTGCCCTTCCAACAGATACCTTCAATAGCACTGTTTCATTAAAAATAGAAATTATTTCTAGTTACTATTAATTTTACTGTAGCCACCAATGTTGGGTGCTTTGACTGTTTAACCATAACTGTTAACTCAGGCAGAGGAGCCGTTTTCAGCCTATTTAACTATACCTATAAATTTAGAAAAATTTTCATGTTTCTGTGTTACTTGCAGTTTATATAAAGTAGAATAAGTAATACAAATAAAGAAAAGTGTAGATACTGTTTAATTAATCAATAGGTAATTCAAATAAAAAAGTGAAGATATTGTTTTGGTTAATCAATATTCTTCTTACAAGTGAATCAGAAAGTTTTGTTTTGAAAAAAAAAGAAAAAAAAGGAAGTGAAGATATTTTAAATCTTTCTCAAGTTCAAATCCTCAAATGAGTAATCTTAAAAAAGCCAGTATGGGTCTTACAACTGAACAGCACAACTGAATACCTCAAACCAACTGTCATCTACAAATGGTTTAAACTTGACGCCCTGCCTTTGTAGTATTTTTGATAGACCGGGTATACTGTAGATGCAGAATAAGATTAGGCCAAGTACACTCCCCTGGGATACCCCTCTGTTTAAGGGTTCATATGATGAATAAGAGTTTCCAATTTGTACACAGTAATTTCTACCAACCAAGTAATCTTTTAGGTATTCGAAAGCTTTATCTTCAACGCCGATGGCCGTAGATCATTTAGTAGCAGTTCATGCACAACTGTCTCAAAATCAGCACTGAGATCGAGCAATATTAAAATACATTTATTTCCATCCATCATTTTTATCATATCATTTACAACACAGCAGATGGCTGTCTCCGTAGATAATAGTTTTTCTGTAAGCAGATTGGTTGTCAGGCAAAGCCTCTATCACTTTTAAGTGGCTGACTAGTTGTTCAAGAATTACATATTCAAGCACTTTTGAGACAAAGGATAGATTTGAAATAGGTCTATATGAGCTTAATTCCTGGTAGTCCAGTGCATTCTTCAGAACTGGTGTGACTATAGCCATTTTTCTAAGCTTTAGGAAACTCACATTCATCAATGCTTGCATTTGGTATTCTTATTATTATTTCGGCTAGACTAGAAAAGTCTCTCTCTCCAATTACTTCAGATATTGGCATAGGATCGATCGCGCAGTTTGTTTTCTTTGCTCTCTTGGTAATCCTGGTGATGATATCTTGTGTTATGTTGTTAAATCGTATTAATTTTGTCTGTGTGCATGGCGTATCATTAATCTATGTTGAGTATTTACAAATGACCTGGTTATGTTTCCAATTTTGTTTTTAAAGAATACTAGAAAATTGTTTGCTAGTTCCTGGTCACTGTATCCATTAGGTAGCTTCTTTTCTTTTATATTTTCAATTATACTATTCAAGGGACGGTATAACTTATTTATGTCTGTTGCTGCTTCGAGGATCTTTCTCTATAGTATTCACTTTTTTTCTCCCTTCTTAGTAGGTAGTTTTATTGACACGCAGCACTTTTGTATTCTACCCAAGTACTTTCAGTTTTTAACCTATTCTACTTTTTTTCTTTACGTCTTTTTTCCCTCTTTTTTACCAAAGTCTCTCCATCAAACCAAGGAGATTGGTCTTTTAGGGTTATAGTTTTTTCCATTGGTAAGCACATGGTATCATATTCACTTTTACTCAATTCATTGTAACTGGTCATAAGACAGTTAGCACACTTAGCTCCTAACAGACGTTGGTCATCATGATCACAGGGAATATTGATAGCACCGTTTATTTATTTTTTTGTAACTTCTTCAATAAATACGGTAGGAGAAAAATTTGATTTACAGTATGTCTAAAGTTTATTTTCTTTACTAATGCATGTTTTTGTAGAGGTTGACTAAACGTAATAAGTTTGTGTACTGGGGAGATAGTTCATTTCTCTTCGACTTTTATATCAGATACAATATTATTCATATCATCACTTAGAACTAAGTCTAGCGTATACCCAGTTATAGTAGTTGTGCAGTCGACATTATTCACTGGTCGATATGATTCTAGTAACTCACTAAATGCCAAAGCGTCAGGATTTGATGTGTCATCCTTCCAAAAATTGAAGTCTCCACAGATAATTAATTTGTTTTTCTCCATGATAATCATCTCAATATGAGCACCGAATTCTTCAAAAAAGATACTAGTGTTTGTTCTAAGAGGTTTGTAGATTGTGACAAAGGATATTCTATTTTTTTGACGTAAATTTTTTTTCTATATATTCCAAGCTTGTTGCACTAATTCTTTTCAACGTTTTGAGGTTTGAGTAACTTTTATGAATGAAGAGTCCGACACCCCCACCAGACTTACCTTCTCTCGGTATGTGAAAGAAGGCATGTGTGTGTGGGGGGGGGGGGGGGCGTCATTTCAGTGATCTTTGCCTTATCCAAGTTATTTAGTCATGTTTCAGATAATGCTAGCATATCCAAATATTTCTCGTTTATCAATTCTCGAGTTTGAACAGTCTTATTACCTACAGATTGTATATTTACATAGCCACAGTTTATGACATCCCTAGTAACCATGATCTGTATTTTCCGCTAGTCTTTTCAAATCCAGGTCAAAAGCATTGCAGTCTCTAGAATTTAGTGTGTGGTCACTTGGTCTGTTTAACTTTGTGCAGTTTATACACTTTGACACTTGCGAATTACACTCCCTGGTGGAGTGTCTCCCTGAACATTTCCAGCAGGCTTTATCTTCATTCTTAGACTTGCAATCTTTTTCAAAATGTCCATACCTCTGACAGTGGTAGCAGGTGATCACGTGGGTACCTATCACGTATGTTATGGATACCCCATCGTAACGAAACTCTGTCCCCATTATCATGAATAGCCCTCCGAACTTCAGGATCACATTTCAGCACATGGTGAGTGGTTCCCCCCCTCCCCCCAGGCCTTTTTCTTCAGGACTACACTTATCTTATCTTTTATATTTTGGATATGGTCCAGGAAGCGATTTCTTTGAATCAAAGCATTTACTAACATCTCTTCATCATTGTATACATGGCATATCATTATTTTGGGTTTTAATTTTCCGATTTTCCTCGTTTCAGTGACAGCCACCAATGTCTGAATTTTGTTTACTGCCTCTTCTCTGATCATATTGTTTGCAAAGTTTACAACAACATTTCCGTTCGTAGTTGACCTGGTGTTAAGTATAGGAATGTCTCTAAGTGCTTGTTCAACCTCGCGTTTTCTTTCGGTAATTTTTTGTTGTTGTATTAGTTGATTTAATTATCAACAGATTTTTTTTTCCTTAACTTTGTCTGCAAATGTCGGTTTCTACGGTTTTGGGTCTATCAATGTTTGAAGTGTTGCTCTCATTGATTTCATATTCATGGCAAGAATGTTAACTTTCTCAGTGAGGTCGGTGATGTGGGTGGAATTTGTTGCGTCTGCACTAAGGTTCGCAAGTTTGTTTTCCAAGTCATCTATTTTCACATCTTATTCGTTCAGGGCCAGATTACTCATGTTTACATCTTCCTTTAATTTTGATATTACTAAATTGTTTCATCTGGCATCACGTACGCAGTAAGGGCATAACCAATCTAGTTATTCTGGTCAATCTCACTGATGGTTGTCACTATATGCACACATGTCTTATGGTAGAGTCTTTTGCATTCACATGCTATCCATTTTTTCCGATCGCCACCCGTTTAATTACATTTGAAGCAGATGTAGTTAGGAGCAGACAGAGTGTACTGTTTCTTAGCTCTTAGATTTCTCCATAAGACTAACTAATATCTTTTCAATGATATTTTAAGCGAGAAACACAAAGCTAAAACATGACTCAGGGCATCAATAGCAGAGCTGCTCGACACAACACGTCCACACTCTTGCACTGCCACTTACTGTCACCTAACAACACTAAGATTACCAGAGTTCTTAGCTCAAGGGGGTTACTACTACACTGTAATTGTTCAGTGGCTACTTTCCTCTTGGTTAAGGTAGAAGAGACTCTTTAGCTATGGCAAGCAGCTCTTCTAGGAAAAACACTCCAAAATAAAACCATTGTTCTCTAGTCTTGTGTAGTGCCATAGCCTCTATACCATGGTCTTCCACTGTCTTGGGTTATTTCTCTTGCTTGAGGGTACACTCGGGCACACCATTGAATCTTATTTTTCTTTATTTTTTTTTCTATTTTTTTGAAGTTTTAATAGTTTATATGTGAAATTTCTATTTCAGTATTATTACCGTTCTCAAGTTTTTCATTTTAATTGTTAATTACTTCTATTGTAGTTTATTCGTGTCCTTATTTCCTTTTCTCACAGGGCTATTTTCCTATCGGGTGAACTAACATCACGGCATCGAGGCTTTACGGCCACGTGACCTAGGAGGTTTAAAGGCCACTGATGAAAGGCAGAGGCAAGGGACATTGCCCTAGCAAGCTGGATAATGCCCTAGAGACTGACTATATATACATATGATCAGCTCCCAGGCCCCCTCTCCATGCAAGCTAGGACCACAGAGGGCCAGGCAATGGCTGCTGATGACTCAGCAGATAGACCTATAGGCTCCCACAAACCAGCCATGCTTACCTCACAAAGATGGTGAGGTTGCAGCGACCAAAGCAATTAACGAGTTTGAGCGGGACTCGAACTTCAGTCTGGCAATTACCAGTCAGGAACGTTACCACATCGGTCACCACAATCAAGAGATGCATTACCCCTTTTCGTTAGGGGCATCATCAAAAATGTTCTCCACAATATAGTCTTTATATTAAAGTGTGATTCCATCACTCAACCAAATATAGTCCTGAAGAAGAGTCACGATGCGATTCGAAACACGTCTTGACACCAACTAATAAAAGAAGAAATGTAAATGCTGTTTTACTGTTATTTTCAAAACATCTGGAGGACAGTCTGTTCAGAGAGAAACTATCTTCGACTTTTGGACGTCACTAAGACATTGTTTATTAATTGCAAACGTATATTAACATGCCAAAGGACCATATATATATATATATATATATATATATATATATATATATATATATATATATATACATATGTATGTGTATGTGTCTGTGTCCTTGTCCTAAATATATTTTCCCATCCTGAGTCCAATTTAATAACCGTCATGAATTTGACTAATTTGCCGAATGTACCTTACCAGCGATTCATTTAATTATTCCGATGAATTGAATCTCCCATTCAAGACAGTGGCCTCCGATAAAGAGAAATTGGTTTCCCTTCTCGAAGAAATGTTTGATTGGCAATTATTGTCACATTGCTTTAATGAATGCAATCATGGTATTGAGCAGGAAGTGTCCTGAAATCTATAAGGGTTTTACAAACATACACAAACTCACACACACATTATATATATATATATATATATATATATATATATATATATATATGTATATATATATATATATATATATATATATATATATATGATATATATATATATATGTGTGTATATATATATACAGAATATATATATATAATATCTATATATATATATATATATATATATATATATATATACATATATATATATATATATATATATATATATATATATATATATATATTTCTCAATAGGGATACCTTAACGTGGGTGAAAGGGCTTGTGTGTCGCCATGATCCGCAAAGTTGTAATAGTTAGGGCCACCCATACTAGGTTGTTTTTTTTTTTTTGTGAGCGATTAGACAAAAATCTCCCACCATCATCCATCTGCACTGGCCAGCGTGGTGATGAAAATGACCAAACCCCATATATGACAGTAATTGTTTTACATTATATATCATGCCAGTAGCCCCCTCCTCCCCCCCCCCTCTCTCTCTCTCTCTCTCTCTCTCTCTCTCTCTCTCTCTCTCCCCAAGAACGTCTCTGCGTATCACTTCCAATAACTCATATATCTTATTCATAATTTCAACATTAATTCGGCATCGGGGCGCCCATTGCTACCAAGAGGTAACTACTATCCCTTCCCTTAGTCTGCCCCCCCCCCCCCCCCCCTTCTCCATCCAGCACCCCCACTCTTCTCCCCGAACTCCCTCTCTGGGAAGTCATCATCTCCAGTCGAAGTCAATCCCTTATGACGAGAAAATCCGTCTGAGATTTTGCATATCTTAATTGGGGGATTTGGGAATTGATACTCGTATTATTTTTTTTATATTTTCCATGTGTGAAATTTATTTTTTTTATTTATCTTTTTTTTTTTTTTTTTTTTTTTGAGCGGTTTGATCGAGTTGCTTTTATTGTCTGAAAGTTTGGAATACCCCACTTTCGAGATCTCTGTTGTCGTTGTTTGTTTTTACAAATCGTGTGTAAAGTTTGAGGTTAGTTTTATTGGCATCTTTTGAAGGGTTTAATCTAGATAGTTTTTAACTCAGAAATTTTAGAATATCTTACTTTCGGAATTCCCGTTTTATAGTTCGTTATATATTAGGAGTTAAATGCAGGACAGGATTCGAAATGAAACTACAAGAGAGATTGTTCGGGTTCCGAATGTGGATGAGAACATGGTGAATGGAGATGGAGATGGTTTTGAAATGCGCAGGCGGGGGGGAGGGGGGGGAAGCCTGCCTAGCGCTGGTGGGGGGGGGGGGGAGGCCAGTCCAGGCCAGCAGGGGGGGGACGGGGGAAGCCGGTGGGGGGGTTGAAACCGGCTCAGCGCCAGCGGGGGGCAGGGGGGGAGCTGGCCCAGCGCCAGTGGGGGGGGGGGAAAGCCACACAGCGCCGGCGAGGGGGGGGGGGAATCCGCACAGCACCGGCTGGGGGGAGGGGGGGAAGGCCGGTGGGGGGAAGCTGGTCCAGCACCGGGGGGGGGGGGGGAAGCCGGCACAGCGCTGGCGCGTGGGGGAAGCCGGACCAGCGCCGGGGTGGGGGGGAGGGGGGGGGGCAGGGAAGCCGGACCAGCGCTGGCAGGGGGGTGGGGGAAGCTGGCCTAGTGCCAAGGGGGGGGGGGGAAGCTGGCCCAGCACCGGTGGGGGGCCGGGGAGCTCTCCCTTCCCACCGGGAAGGGGGGAGCCCCGCCAGGCCAACGATACATAGTTCTTGTATCAGGCTTAATTTTAAGAAAAAAGAATTATCGAAGACGTCTTCATAAGAGAATGCGGTTTATGGAGCTCCTGATGTACTTTTAGAAAGTCTTCAGAGGAGAAATTCATTCTTTCGACGCATACATATTCTCTCTCTCTCTCTCTCTCTCTCTCTCTCTCTCTCTCTCTCTCTCTCTCTCTCTCTCTCTCTCATATCTGATAGTACTCTGAAGAAGGAGCAAAATAAACGAAGGAAAAAAGGGAAAGCTTGAAAGAGAACAAACTCGTTTCAGCGTAAGAATAATCTTCCCCGCCGAAGACATTTAGAAGATTCTTGATCTTCAACACGAATCGAAGAGGTGGTGTTAGGTATTGTTTTAATCTTCAGATGTTTCAATAATTATCATTACTACTATATAAAAAATTTAAAATGAAGATGGACGGAACTAATAGAGAATGAACGGAGATAAATGAGGACTTGGAAAAGGTTGCGAAATTTTGTCCAGGATTCTTTCGTTGCTCTTGCCCGAGTTTGGTCTTCAGGTTTTATGATGGACGCGAGAGGCGAATCCATCACCACGTTTAGCAAAGAATTCTCACTGGATTATGGCGATTTCAGGGAAGACCAAAAAAAATTTCAATGTTTCTTTTTGTATTTGTTCATTTGATATACTTCTATTGTAGAGAAGGATGAAAGCATCCGAATAAGAGAACTGATAATAAGTCCTTGATCATTTTACAATCAACAAAAAACGAAGATTATGCAGAATAAAGCAGAAACTACGCAGTAGAGAATATTGAAGGATCTGAAAGTATCCAAATTTCTTCAATCCGACTTAAGAAAAAGAATGACGAAGTCTTCATAAGAGAATTCTTTTTCTGGAGCAGAGAAGAATTTCATTCTTTTGACGCGCACATTCTCTCTCTCTCTCTCTCTCTCTCTCTCTCTCTCTCTCTCTCTCTCTCTCTCTCTCTCATTGCATCCTTTTGGCGCCTACATATTCTCTCTCTCTCTCTCTCTCCTCTCTCTCTCTCTCTCTCTCTCTCTCTCTCTCTCTCTCTCTCTCTCTCTCTCATTGCATCCTTTTGGCGCCTACATATTCTCTCTCTCTCTCTCTCTCTCCTCTCTCTCTCTCTCTCTCTCTCTCTCTCTCTCTCTCTCTCTCTTTAGAAAAATTGCATCCTTTTTGGAACCTACATATTCTCTCTCTCTCTCTCTCTCTCCTCTCTCTCTCTCTCTCTCTCTTCTCCAATCCGATAAAACTACGAAAATGGAGCAAAATAAACGAAGGAAAAAAAGGAAATCTTTGAAGATAACAAATTCGTTTCAGCGTAAGAATCATCTTTTCCGCCCTAGACATTTGGAAGATTTGATTTTCAACACGATTCGAAGAGTTG
>NC_090727.1:97936747-97941747 GCF_036898095.1 Palaemon carinicauda | reverse complement strand
ACTATATACGACAACAACAACAACAACAATAACAATAACAACAACAATACATGCAACCATTTCTAGTCTTCTGCAGAACAGATGCCTCAAACATGTCCTTATTCAAGTTTGGCCTTCAGTCAGTTTCCATCACCACGGTGGCCGCTGCGGTTTGGTGATGGTGGGAAACTAGTCCGATCACTTGTAGCAAATAGACCTAGTAAAAGTGGCCTGACTAGCACAGCTTTGGTGATCATGGTGTTAAGGAAACCCCACTTGGAATCTGGTGAGAGAGAGAGAGAGAGAGAGAGAGAGAGAGAGAGAGAGAGAGAGAGAGAGAGAGAGAGAGTATATTCAAACCGTCCCTTTACGCATTTAAAGTAATTCTCGGTTTAATACGTAAGTGGGCTTTGCTAGTTTATACGCTTATTTTCATCATGTGTTTACTGGTGTTTTGTGTATTTGTTTATCAGTTTATTTATTCATTAATCTATATCATGTGAGGCTTAATCTTTCTACCCTAAACTAGTTAGGCCGTAATGTCCATATTACGACGAAACTCCAGTATGCAAATACTGAATGAGAATGTCAGATAATTTGAACACGAACTCATCGCATTTATTGACATCATTCGAAATTAGGCCTTTGATTCCGCATAAGCTAATATTCAGTACATTATGAGCCATGTGTTTTCATTTACTCAACATAAATATTAGTGTGATACATATTAAAAATTAACTGGGGGTGGGGGGGGGGGTTGGTGGAGGTACGTGTTAAACGCTTGATGACGTATAACTGCCAGCTGTACGATTTGCACAGCTATAACACAGCTTAGTTTAATAACCGGCTTCAAATAATATAACAATTAACGTGGTTATACGGTATGTTATTTTTTTCTAAATTACATATTTTTATTTTTGTGTTATGCATTAATCTATTTTTATTTATAACTTTTCGTTATTCTTCGTATAATATATATATATATATATATATATATATATATATATATATATATATATATATATATATATATATATTTATATATATATATATATATATATATATATATATATATATATATTGAAGAATTTTGTGAGATATATTTTCAAGTTCTGCAGTAATTTAATTTTATTTCTTATAACTTTCAGTGATTCCTCATCATTTCATTACTGACATGTCTGCCAGCACAAGTTTTTCTGCTTCATAATCTGTACGATAATGAGCAAAAAGTGAAGCCATAATTTTTTCCCTCATAAAAGCAAATAGTCAACGGGAAATAGTCAACACATTCAGATTTATCGTCTTCCAATCCGGGGAAATTTTTCTCACAAAAACCTTACCTCAAGAGGTACACTCGGAAACCACACACTTCCACAAATTCTTGAACCAGCATGTTGTACTTAAGAAAGGAGGAGGGTGTGGGAAGGCTTGAAGCTGAATGAATATTCAGGCGTCATTTTGGACGGTTCGGGTTCCCTAATCTTTCTATATTTGTTTAATGTTTCATCATATTAGATATAATTTCTTTGATAATGTTAGCTGCTTTAGGATAAGGATATAACAAATGGATGTAAACTCCACCTGGGACATATCGGAAATCTGAATTCGGAAGAGAATATCTTTCAAGCACTTGTATGAGGCTGACGATGAGCTAATCAATGTTGTTTTTGAAGTTCACATTGGACAGTCATTTGGGAATAGGGCTTAATGGCAGGTCTCGAATAATCCCAGACAGAAGGTCTCTTGAAGGGAATTGCTTCCATGAGCTCCTGACAGAGTTTTAAGTACAGATGGAAGCAGGAATTTCTGATACACCTCGCTGTGAGGAAGCACACCTTTTCACAACCACACTGTGAGGAGAGTAACCAAATAAATAGCGGAGGGAGAGATGGCATCAGTGATTGGGGTGGGGAGGGGGGGGGCCGCGTTACACACAGGGAATCTCCACTCAGTAAGGGTGTAACAAGGTGCACTTCCTCAGAGCGAGATGTACCAGAAATTCCTGTGCCCAACTGTACATGTTTATACATGAAATATTTGTTTTAATGTTATTACTGTTCTTAAAATATTTTATTTTAATTGTCCATTACTAATCTTATGGTTTGTTTATTTCCTTGTTTCCTTTCCTCACTGGGCTATTTTCCCCTGTTGTAGCCCTTCAGCTTATAGCATTTCACATAGGTATCCATTACTTATTATTATTTCGGCTAGACTAGAAAAGTCTCTCTCTCCAATTACTTCAGATATTGGCATAGGATCGATCACGCAGTTTGTTTTCTTTGCTCTCTTGATAATCCTGGTGATGTCCTCTTGTGTTATGTTGTTAAATCGTATTAATTTGTGTGCCTGGTGTCTTATTAATCTGATGTTGAGTATTTACAAATGACCTGGTTATGTTTTCAATTTTGTTTTTAAAGAATACTAGAAAATTATTTGCTAGTTCCTGGTCACTGTATCCATTAGGTAGCTTCTTTTCTTTTATATTTCCCATTATACCATTCAGGAGACGATATAACTTATTTATGTCTGTTGCTGCTTCGAGGATCTTTCTCTTATAGTATTCCTCTTTTTTCCTTCTTAGTAGGTAGTTATATTAACATGCAGAAGTTTTGTATTCTGCATAAGTACTTTCAGTTTTTAACCTATTCCACTTTCTTTCTTTACGACTTTTTTCCCTCTTTTTTAACAAAGTCTCTCCATCAAACCAAGGAGATTGGTCTTTTACGGTTATATTTTTTTTTCCATTGGTAAGCACATGGTATCATATTCACTTTTACTCACTTCATTATAAGTGGTCATAAGACAGTTAGCACACTTATCTCCTAATAGACGTTGGTCATCATGATCACAGGGAACGTTGATAGCATCGTTTATTTTTTTTTGTAACTTCTTCAATAAATACGGTAGGAGAAAAAATTTGATTTATGTCTAAAGTTTATTTTCTTTACCAATGCATGCTTTTGTAGAGGTAGACTAAATGTAATAAGTTTGTGTACTGGGGAGATAGTTCATTTCTCTTCGACTTTTATATCAGATACAATATTATTCATATCATCACTTAGAACTACTGTAAGTCTAGCGTATACCCAGTTAAAGTAGTTGTGCAGTCGACATTATTCACTGTTCGATATGATTCTAGTAACTCACTAAATGCCAAAGCGTCGGGATTTGATGGTCATCCATCCAAAAATTGAAGTCTCCACAGATAACTAATTCGTTTTTCTCCATGATAATAATCTCAATGAGAGCACCGAATTCTTCAAAAAAGATACTAGTGTTTGTTCTAGGAAGTTGGTAGATTGTTACAAAGGATATTCTTCTATTTTTTGGCGTAAATTTTATTTCTATATATTCAAAGCTTGTTGCACTAATTCTTTTCAACGTTTTGAGATTTGAGTGACTTTTATGAATAAAGAGTCCGACACCCCCACCAGACCTACCTTCTCTCGGTATGTGAAAGAAGGCAAGTGTGGGGGGCGTCATTTCACTGATCTTTGCGTTGTCCAAGTTATTTAGCCATGTTTCAGATAATGCTAGCATATCCAAATATTTCTCGTTTATCAATTCTCGAGTTTGAACAGTCTTATTACCTACAGATTGTATATTTACATAGCCACAGTTTATGACATCCCTAGTAACCATGATCTGTATTTTCCGCTAGTCTTTTCAAATCCAGGTCAAAAGCATTGCAGTCTCTAGAATTTAGTGTGTGGTCACTTGGTCTGTTTAACTTTGTGCAGTTTATACACTTGGACACTTGCGAATTACACTCCCTGGTGGAGTGTCTCCCTGAACATTTCCAGCAGACTTTATCTTCATTCTTAGACTTGCAATCTTTTTCAAAATGTCCATACCTCTGACAGTGGTAGCAGGTGATCACGTGGTACCTATCATGTATGTTATAGATACCCCATCGTAACAAAACTCTGTCCCCATTATCATGAATAGCCCTCCGAACTTCAGGATCGCATTTCAGCACATGGTGGGTGGTCCCCCCCCCCCCCACCCCCGAGGCATTTTTCTTGAGGACTACACTTATCTTATATATTTTGGATATGGACCAGGAAGCGATTTCTTTGAATCAAAGCATTTACTACATCATCTTCATCATTGTATACATTGCATATCATTATTTTGGGTTTTAGTTTTCCGATTTTTCTCGTTTCAGTGACAGCCACCAATATCTGAATTTTGTTTGCTGCCTCTTCTCTGATCATATTGTTTGCAAAGTTTACAACAACATTTCCATTCGTAGTTGACCTGGTGTTAAGTATAGGAATGTCTCTAAGTGCTTGTTCAACCTCACATTTTCTTTCAGTAATTTTTGTTGTTGTATTAGTTGATTTAATTATCAACAGATTCTTTTTCCTTAACTTTGTCAGCAAATGTCGGTTTCTCCGGTTTTGGGTCTATCAATGTTTGAAGTTTTGCTTTCATTGATTTCATATTCATGGCAAGAATGGTAACTTTCTCAGTGAGGTCGGTGATGTGGGTGGAATTTGCTCCGTCTGCACTAAGATTCGCAAGTTTGTTTTCCAAGTCATCTATTTTCCCATCTTGTTCGTTCAGGGCCAGATTACTCATGTTTACATCTTCCTTTAATTTTGAAATTACTAAATTGTTTCATCTGACATCACGTACGCAGTAAAGGCATAACCAATCTAGGTTATTCTGGTTAATCTCACTGATGGTTGTCAATATATGCACACATCTCTTATGGTAGAGTCTTTTGCATTCACATACTATCCAATTTTTCCGCTCTCCATCCGTTTCATTACATTTGAAGCAGATATAGTTAGGAGTGTACTGTTTCTTAGCACTTAGGTTTCTCCATAAGACTAGCTAATATCTTTCCAATGATATTCTAAGCGAGAAACACAAAGCTAAAACATGACTCAGGGCATCAATAGCAGAGCTGCTCGACACAACACGTCCACACTCTTGCACTGCCACTTACTGTCACCTAACAACACTGAGATTACCAGAGTTCTTAGCTCAAGGGGTTACTACTACACTGTAAT
>NC_090727.1:97924247-97926747 GCF_036898095.1 Palaemon carinicauda | reverse complement strand
GCACTTGCACAAAAAATTGGCTTATTGAGAAAGTCTTTTAAGATATTCGGTGATCAATCTATTCTGAAGAAGTGTTTTAATTCTTTTATTCTACTTATTTCCTTTCCTCACTGGGCTATTTTTCCCTATTGGAGCCCCTAGGCTTATAGCATCTTGCTTTTCCAATTAGGGTTGTAGCTTGGATAGTAATAATATATATATATATATATATATATATATATATATATATATATATATATATATATATATATATATATATATATATATATATACACAAGGTCTATAGATTAAGGAGGTCTTCTCAACCCCGACCAAAAATATGACTCTTCTGCGCAGGTACAGACTGTGACGTAGGCAGGACCTATAGGTGCGGCCAAGGTCTATATACTATTTCCACCCAAGCTTACCAAAGGTCGATAACCCCTTGACCGGGCAGTTGTTTACAGGCAAACGGGGTGCACACTTCCGCCTTGCTGATTAAAGCTGTTTTATATATAACAAAATGCCCAGTAATTGTGCAGTTTTCGGATGCTTCTCATTTAAAGGAAAAAGTAAGGATCTCACTTTTCATAAATTCCCTAAGGACATCATTACAAGGAAAACGTGGATTCAGCTGTGCAAACGAGAAGATCTTATTAATGGGGAAAACGCTCAGATATGTAGTAAACACTTTGAAGCTGATGCATTTGAAAGGAATTTGATGTATGAATTGCTGAATCAACCAGTGCCTCGATCTCTCATCAGAATAAAGAAAGGATCTGTACCAATGATGCATTTACCTACAACTGGACATTCACATGCATCACAAGGTAAGAAACCAGTATCGTGTATTGTTGGTTAAACATTAAGATATAAACGACGCTGTAATCAACTTACATAGATAATGATTATTGTATATCCTTTTTATTATTCATCAGTAATCTGGAAATCGCAGAATCAGTTGTTTTCCTCATATATAGATAAAAAATGTTTTTTTTTTTTATTCCATTTTGCTGTAAAAAAGTACCATTCATAAATTCTAGTTCAGATTCTTACTTATTCAATAATGTCAGAAAATTCTAATTGCATTGTTCTCTATACAAGTCCATTTTTTTAATAATTCAATTTTAATTTTAATCAGATACGTTCAGTATGGTAAGAGCCGAAAAAGAGGACAAAAACGACTTGTAGATGAAATCCTTAGTCAAGAGCACGACGAAACGGAAGATTTTTGTTCAAAAAGTCAAACCGGTGCCCACGATTGAAGATTTGCAACGTATAATTGAGCAACTGGAGAAGGAGAGAGATGATATCAAACGGAAGTGGGAAGAATAGGAGGTAAAGTGGAAATGTGAAAAAGAGCAGTGGGAAGTTAAAGAAAGCTATTTTACTACTGAAAGGGCTAATGGGAAAATGAAAAAGCTAAATGGTTGGATAATAAGGTCAAGTGGGAAAAAGAAAAGGAAAACTGGGAAAAAGAGAAAACAGCGATGTACGTTAAGTTTAATGAGATGTATGCATTAGCAACTGCTGTAGTAAAAGCTAGTTTAAAGAAATACTTGTCACTGGAAGTAATATTAATACTTGGGAAGACGAGGATATCAGCAAAGCCTTAACGTTACCCAGTTTGAGTCCAAAAGCTTTTAAGTTTTTAAGAGAAGAGTGGAAATTACCTTTTCCTTCTTTATCAACTTTATATCGCTGGTCAAGTAAGATAGCTGTAGAACCTGGCATTTTGGAATCGGCATTCCACTTATTAAAGATAAAATCGGAATCAATGCTGGAACACGAGCGTGTGTGTGTAATTTCATTTGACGAGTGCAGTGTTGCACAAATTTGGAGTTACGATAGAGGCGCGGGCACTTTGTATGATCTTAAATCCAAAGTACAATGCCCAATGATCAGAGGACTTACGACTTCCTGGAAACAAATTATTTATTATAATTTCGAGACTAACATGAAAAAAGATCTCCTTTTTAAATTGATTATTCCGGTTGAGAAAGCTGGGTTTCCTGTAGTAGCCCTGGTTAGTGACAGGATCAACAAATATCAGTTTGTGGAATTCCTTAGGCATTGATATAGTCAATTCTGCATTTGTTAACCCGGTAGACGCTAACAGAGAAATACATGTGTTTGCCGATGCACCGCACCTAATAAAACTCATTAGGAATAATTTTCTTGATCTTGGATTTGTATTGTCGGGAGATAGGTTTGCTCTTTGTGGTTCAGCAGGGAGTTAATTATGAAAAACAAAAGTGATCTACGGATAGCACATAAACTCTCTGAAAAGCACATCAATGTTATGGGTATGCAACGCATGAATGTTAAACTAGCGGTGCAATTACTGTCCGAAATTACATATAAATGCCTTCAGTACTTCGGAAACAAAGGTCTGCTTGAAGATAGGCATTGGGAAACCACAACTCAGTTTATATATCTTGTAGATATCTGGTTCGATTTATTCAATTCTCGAGTACCTCGTGATAGGAAGTCATCAAGAAATGCCTATGGGATGAATCTG
>NC_090727.1:97896747-97919247 GCF_036898095.1 Palaemon carinicauda | reverse complement strand
ATTTTGGGGATATTCAATTTTTTTACCTCAAATATCATACTTTGCCTGCATATATTTTTATAAGGATGGTTTTAATCTTAAGAGGACGTCCTTAGTCAGTTTTTAAAAGTAAAAGGGTCTTTTAACTCCTTTCTTCCTAATATTTATGAGGGATCAAATTTCTACCCTTTTTGGAAAAATCCCTAAAATCGTTGAAAATCATGTTTTGAATACTTGTTGTGATATCAATTGCTATTGTTCTATTATAATCATTGTGTTTAGAATAGTACAGTGTATAAGGGGTGTTTTCAGTTGAAAAGGGTCCAAGGTCATGTTCATCACGGATTACATAATTATCCAATATGATCAAATTGCTTTAAAAGTCAAAATTGCTTTTCCACTGAGTTACTTGTATGCACACATAGGCAGTCATTTAAGTTCAACTACTTAACTTCTAACATATTCACTGACTAGCTTGTTTGTATCATCATCCTCTGCATTTGTATTATTGTCTGTCGCATTAGGTAGCACGGGAGATGGAGTCAAGGCTTTCTTCCAGACAAGGGCTTGGTAGTTAGCGCGCCTTATATGTTTGTCAAGCGCATCTTTAGTTGGTGGAAGGGCGTCAAGAGTTTTCTTTCCTTGGACAAACGTCTTTACTCTTGTTTCATTAATGAGATTGCAATCTTTTTCATAGAGCCTGCACCTGATATTGCTTCGGGAGTCAGCTCCACAGACCCTAGCTGTTCCAAACTTTCAGGTTCCTGAATGAATACTTTCCACGCTGTTTTCTTTCCCTATCCTGCAAATTGACTGACACTATCGCATCCTGTGATTGCATGAAAAGCTATAACGTTCTTTACAATCTCCTCGAGGAGTTTCATCTCATGTACTGGAAAGTATGGCCGTTTACCCGTTTTACCTGTGTACATCCATATTTGTGCTGGTAGCCTGTCTCTGAAACCAAGTGCCAACACTAGCACATCTGTGTCTCTGCATTCCAATACCACTCTTGCATACCCATTGATACATGCATCTTCAGCGTGAAGTATGAGACAAGTATCGGCCTCTTCTTGTGTCGATTTGAGGTGATCAATAGTCCGACTTGAGGATGACCAAACCCCTGAGACATCTTCAAAGCCTCCAGCTAAAACAAGCTTGTACTCAGATGACAGCTCTCTTTCAGCTTTCTCAACAAGGGATCTAGATAGAAAAGCAGCTAGATCAGCTTTATTTGCAGCCAAACTCATAAAGGATTTTCAGTTGGATGGAACTTTTACAGCTTTTGAACTGATGACACGTCTAATTGGTCTTGCTTTTCCAGCTCGTTTCTTACGTGTACCTGATTTTATTGAATTATCAATGTACCGATCAAACAGGACATCAATCCGTGAGCATGTTGTACCAAAGCGGTTCAAGATCTTTGTGCAGAATACTTCACCTAGGTCATCAAAGGTTTTGACATTTTCTGGGTTTCCAATAGCTTGTATTAGTGCTTGACCATCGATAAGCAGGCATGTTTTGGCTTCACTCAAGGGAAGTGTAACTGGGATCTCTATATCCTTTGCCAGCAAGTCCTGTAGCTGAGCTTTATCTGTTGTATGAAGTTGACGATTTGTTCCAGCAAATGCCCTTGGGACTGGGGATAGTTCATGCTGTAAGATACTGACTAAGTCTACCTCTCTCCCACTTTGTGAAACAAGGAACAATCTGTGAACGGTCGGCTTTGACTTCCTTCTGTTTCCCACCTACTGAAGGAGCTTGAGTTTTGTACATGGAGCTGACGGCTGCAGTTTTTGTGCGGCTATTTTTCCATAGAAGTCCTTTGACTTTTCAAGAAGTCTGGTGGCTACAAAGGATTCCAGAAGTGACATTCCGATTATTGGGGCTTTCATTATATCCATTGTAATTTCTTCTGGAACAACGTCTTTTGTTGTCAGGCAAACTAGGTCCTCGTGATGTTCTTCACTGAAGCTAAATACACCAAATCTTTTGAATTCTTCCATTATCTTCTGAACATCATCTTCGTCTCTTTTAAGGGGAGTAGGGCCAGACTCTAGGTGACACCATTCATCATCGGTATCATCATCTACATGGAGGTTAAACATTTTAAATGTCGCCTCTGCCAATCTTGCCTTTTCATTGTACACCAGACACCATTTATCTCTTGCAGCCTTCCGCTTTGTAATCGCAATGATTCCGCCGCTGACCTTTGACACCTTATTTACATGCACGAGGGCCTGATCAATTGATACCTGCGAGAATTTCTTGTTTGTCCTTTTCACTGAAAATTTCCCTCTAACAAACTGATCATGAACATAAGGAGCTTTTTCAGACGTTCTAAATGTTGCTTACTAGTGAAAGTTGAGTAGCAGTCCTTATGCTAGTGAACCTTTTCAAAATCCAAACTTTCGGATTGCAACCAGTCTATTGTATCTGGATACTTACAACAGTTATGTGCGATTCGAATATTCAATGCCTGCTGTATAGATTCAACCCCACGAGGGGTTGATTTACATAAAGTATCTACACTTCCTTTTTGGCAGATAATACATTTGTTGAGCGAAATGTTCTCTATGCGCTGGCGTTTAAGACTTTCTATCGCAGCAACTGGCTCCATGGTCTGAAATCATATAGTTTAGCTTTAGAACTCACATTAGGGATGTGGGAATAAAGTAAAGATGACATATAACTTTTGCGATGCCCCCCTCCCAAATTGCTGGGAAAAATAATTTTGAATGCAAGAGCCATATGGTATATTAATAGGCTGTACATCAGTAGATCTATAGCAGTCACATGATTTAAGTAAGCATGACTGACGAAAGTTTTAATCCTTTAAACAAAACATGCTCACAGAAACATGTTATTGATTATGAAATGGTCCCTAAGAAGCACATGTTGCAATACATTTCACTAGTTTCTAATTGCCACATGAATTAGACATGCATCACTTACATCAAGCGACCCCTACTATGCACTGTGGTTTACTATATTATGAGATCAAACTTGCCTTGCTTAATCAGTGATCGTTGAGACGGGAAAAGATGAATTTGTCACAATTGAGAGAGTGAAAGTCATCCACCATCTTAAAACAAAAGACTTCATAATGCTGCCATCTATGTGCAAACAAGACTACTAAACATTGAGCAACATATGGTCCATAGCATTAGGCCACCAGGATTAGGCCTGACAGGATTAGGGTTAGGGTTGGGGTTGGAGTTAGAGTTAGAGTTAGGGTTAGGGGAGAATTTCACAACATGTGGTGTATACCGTGAAATTATGTAATCCATGATGAACATGACCTTTGACCCCTTTTTTAACTGCATGTACCCTTTATTCTACATCTCTAAGCTTCTTATATAGGCCTATATAATAACAGCAATTATTATCACAACAAAGTAGTCAGAACACGATTTTCAACGATTTTAGTGATTTCCCAAAAAAGGGTCGAAATTCAATCCCTCATAAAATCTAGGTAAGAAGGAATTGAAAGACCCTTTTACTTTTAAAAACTGCCCAAGGATGTCCTCTTAAGATTAAAACCATCTTTATAGAAATATATGCGGGCAAAGTACGATATGTGAGGTCAAGAATATTGAATACCCCCCAAAATAGATAATCACGTGATCACGGGACCTTTGACCTTATCAGGACTCTTAATTTCAAATACTTCATATTTGTTTATTTCATTGTAAAGGTGTTATCATAAGCTACAAAATGAGGCATCATAATCATGTATAGCATACAACATGGTTAAGCTACAGAGTGTTTCCTAAACGAGGCTTCAGCTTTTTCGTCGTTTTTTTCAAATCGCGTATTCGCTAAAAAGGGTTAATTTTGGCCCTTCTTGGAAAAATCTCAAGTGTCATCCACCCTTACTGAATGCAGAACATCATATTCTAACAAGATATGGCGGATGCCGGCTTGTAACAGAAAATTATTTTGAAAAGGCAATTTTCAGGTTTCGCCCCTCTACTAATATACTAATAAAAGAATTAAATCGCAATTGTATTATATTGAAAATTTTTGTGAAAGAATAATTTTATAATATATTATAGCTGCAACATTTTCCTGAAAAGGAATCGTGTGACCTGTTGAAAAACTTTTGAAATGTTCTTTATATTTCACATTTAGAAATAAATTTCCATTTGTATTTTTCAAAGCATTTAAATATTTGATTTACAACTTTTCTTGCTCGAGATTGAAAAGAAAAATGTTTCCAATGGTACGAGTGTAGCCTGGAGGCCCTATAATATTCTAGATATGTCTTTGCACTTCGCTGAGGTTGTCTTTTTGGGAATGAAGAACGCAAAAGGAATATTGAATGAGAGGTGAATTTTTAGAAAGACATAAAAGTGTTTCATAACTAACCTTTTTCTTTATCACTAACAATATTCATTAAATGCGGCGAGATTCAAACCACGTTCTGGTAACGCTTTCATGAGTAAGGGAAAAAGGATTTTCAGTCGTTACATAGAAGAAGAAAGGTTTGCTGTATGGAGTTCAGATTCAAGGTCACCAATGTAACTATATGTAATATTTTTCAGTTGCTTTACAACACTCTTATCTGAGACAATAAGGATACTTAGGACTCACTCAGGTAGCTTATTAAACTCCTCAAGTTCTTGGCCATAGAATAATTGTGAACGACATAAAATTATTAATACGTAAGTTGACTTTGGTCATTTTGATTAAATTTTTTGCAACATGAACCTGTTGTAGATTTTCCAGAGTATTGCATACATACATACATACATACATACATACACACTAGTGTACCCTGCCGTCAAAAAATACAGCTAAATATTTAGATAGATATGCGCATGCATGCACACGACCGCAAATATTGTAGATTACCTCTCGTGGTGCCCACTCTCACCGGAGTATGACTACTTCCTTTCTGCTCTACCCGAAGGGCGGGCAGAGAACGGAAACAAGTATATATATATATATATATATATATATATATATATATATATATATATATATATATATATATATATATATATATATACACAAATGAAATTAGCGAAAAGGGAAATAATCTCACATCATTTTAATGTGTATCCAGTTAGAGAGAGAGAGAGAGAGAGAGAGAGAGAGAGAGAGAGAGAGAGAGAGAGAGAGAGAGAGAGAGAGAGAGAATTAACACCACAGAAACTCACGGCGAAAGAAGTTCTCGTCTCAGAGTCCAGTCGTTCGATTTGATTTGACTTTGGCGTCGTTTTTAAAATTTAGATTTAAATCTGTAAATCATAATTTCATTTAAGTAACTTGTTCTTTATTTGAGTTTATGACTAAGTGACTTGATTTGCACATGCCTATTCCATGCCTATAACCGTAAAAGGTTTACAATGATAACTACTTAAGCGAAGTCGAAGTTAGAATTGAAGACATTCGAACACCAAATACGTGTATTTCTCGATTAGGATAAAATGAATGAATTTTGACACGCAAAACTAGGCCTACGACATTGTCTTTTCATGTAAATTTCCTCTATTAATTGAATACTTTGGGATAACTACATGAGAAGATAGTTATTTCTCTTACAGTTAGTCTAGTGAAGTGACAGGATGGCTTATGGGAGAGAAAGGATACAACCAACTGGGTGGGACATAGATTTTTTGCTCGACCTTGACCTTGACCTTTGACCTTGACATGTATTAATTGGCGTGGATGTTCATACGCTGAAATATGAACTAAATTGGAATTCTGACAACGATGTTCAAACTTATGGCTAATTACGTGAATTGGACATTTTGCTTGACCTTGACCTTTGACCTTGACCTTCCAAAACTTAGTAATTTCCATCTTTTTCCATAAAGGTCAATCCCTGCAAGTTTCATTACTCGACGATTAAAATTGCGGCCAGGAAACTGTTCACAAACAAACAAAAAACACGTGCAAATTAGAAACACATAACCGGGGGTAAAACATAACCTTCCAACTTCGTTGGAGGAGGTAGCTAACAATGCTTTCAAATCAATTGTCTTTCCTGAAGCATTTTTAATCCTGACATTCTCAAAGTTGTGATGTGTAAGGTCTTTGAGTACAGGAGTCAGGTGAGGCTAGATACTTATCCTCTATCCCTTGACGATAGTTTGGAACATGAGAGAGAGAGAGAGAGAGAGAGAGAGAGAGAGAGAGAGAGAGAGTTTTACGTGAATGAAAGTAATAACAGATTAATCAAATATTTGATGTGATCATTGATGTTCCCGATACTTATTTCCCAGAGCATAACGGTTCAAATAAGAATACATACATGCATATACGAAGGCAGTTCCCCCAATTTTGGGGGGTAGCCGACATCAACAATGAAACAAAAACAAAAGGGAACCTCTACTCTCTACGTTCCTCCAGCCTAACAAGGGACTCAACCGAGTTCAGCTGGTACTGCTAGGGTGCCACAGCCCACCCTCCCACATTATCCACCACAGATGAAGCTTCATAATGCTAAATCCCCTACTGCTGCTACCTCCGCGGTCATCTAAGGCATCGGAGGCAGCATCAGGGCCTACCGGAACTCTATGAATGGTAATAAAGCTGGTTGGGGTGTGGTGGTTCGTGAATATTATGAAAATGATGTTATTGTGGATGAAATGATGTCTAAGAGGATTGAAGATGAAACATCGTCTACGGTAGCAGAGTTACATGCTATACATGAGGGTCTCAAAATGGTAGTTAATAAAACAAAGGATATATTTGTATTCGTTGATTCCCAGAGTGCTTTGTTAGCCTTAAATAGCAAAACCCCCACTAATAGCGAGGTGGTTGTTCTTTGTAAAGGGTTGGTTTGTCGGCTTCAGGAGAAAGGAATAACGGTAAAGTTCTGTTGGGTTCCGTCTCATATAGGTATTTCATTAAATGAAGTTGCCGACAATCTGGCCAAGGAGGCCACAAGAAAGCCTGACATTGACATAGAAACCTCTATGAGCCTTAGTAGAATAAAACGAGGAATGGAAATAAAACGAGAGGTTTGGGGAACAGAAAAGGCTTTAAAGATCTTGGAAGAGGGCAACATCAGTATGAGGCATTATTTGCTTGTTACTGAAAATACCAATGTTACATACGGCAAGGTCCTTTCTAAAGTTGATACTTTTGTTATGAGAATGAGGTTGGGGTATAATTATTGTTGGCAATATATTGATGGTGATGGTATACCCTGTAGATTGTGTGGTGAAGCATACTCGCATACTCTGCATCATTATATGTTAGAATGTGATAAACTTAGGGAATTTAGAAATGTTTCTATTAATAGTGTTACTGAGCAAGTTTGCTTTGTCTTCAATAATAATATCGCAAAAAAAAATTGTTAACAAGTTTCCTAGGTTTTACTGGAATAGATAAAAGAGCATTGTAATAAGTTTTGTTGGGGATGCATTAGCATGCTAATACGTCCCATTTGATGTATCTATATGTCAATAAACTTTTTTGAATTTGAATTTGAATTTGACTGCGTCACAATCGCTCGCCATTCATTCCTATTTCTAGCACGCTCTCTTGCCTCTCTCACATCTATCCTCCTATCACCCAGAGCTTCCTTCACTCCATCCATCCACCCAAACCTTGGCCTTCCTCTTGTACTTCTCCCATCAACTCTTGCATTCATCTCCTTCTTTAGCAGACAGCCATTTTCCATTCTCTCAACATGGCCAAACCACCTCAACACATTCATATCCACTGTAGCTGCTAACTCATTTCTTACACCCGTTCTCTCCCTCGCCACTTCGTTCCTAACCCTATCTACTCGAGATACACCAGCCATACTCCTTAGACACTTCATCTCAAACACATTCAATTTCAGTCTCTCCGTCACTTTCATTCCCCACAACCCCGATCCATACATCACAGTTGGTACAATCACTTTCTCATATAGAACTCTCTTTACATTCATGCCTAACCCTCTATTTTTTACTGCTCCCTTAACTGCCCCCAACACTTTGCAACCTTCATTCACTCTCTGACGTACATCTGCTTCCACTCCACCATTTGCTGATCCACCTCCTCAAGTAACTCTCCATTCAACATGACATTCAACCTTGCACCACCTTCCCTTCTCGTACATCTCATAACCTTACTCTTACCCACATTAACTCTCAATTTCCTTCTCTCACACACTCTTCCAAATTCTGTCACTAATCGGCCAAGCTTCTCTTCTGTGTCTGCAACCAGTACAGTATCATCCGCAAACAACAACTGATTTACCTCCCATTCATGGTCATTCTCGTCTACCAGTTTTAATCCTCGTCCAAGCACTCAAGCATTCACCTCTCTTAGAATGTTCCTATTTAATAATTGATTTTTAATCTTTTGAGTTGATAATTGGTTTTACCATTATAGTTTTTCTTTCTTTCTTTCATAAAAAATACTTATAAATCATTAGGTAACAAAATTGACTAATGTACAGTATATTAACATATAGGACACATCTCAGCATTAGGCCTATAGTGGAGGCTCAGCCTCATGCATGAGACTGCCATGTTTCAAATTTATCAAAATCTGTAATTAACGCCTACATAATATCGTGATTCTCATTTAAATTATATCATGAGAGAGAGAGAGAGAGAGAGAGAGAGAGAGAGAGAGAGAGAGAGAGAGAGAGTAGCATCTCTCTATGTCTATAGGACAATATCATTTCCCTAACACTGATACTGCGCTTGGCCTTCTACTTACATTTGGCACAGACGTTTTACCTTGTAAATGAATGTATGGAATTGAACTCTCTCTCTCTCTCTCTCTCTCTCTCTCTCTCTCATATTTGATAACTCACACATCGTAGACTACTCTGTCAGGAGAACACACACACACACACACACACACACACATATATATATATATATATATATATATATATCCTTTCTGAGTGGGGACACCTTAATGTGGTGAAAGGGTTTGCATAGCACAATGATCAGCAAAGGTGTACTAGGTTGGTTTGGTGTGAGCGATCAAATTAAAGTCTCTCACCATCATCAATGTGTATACAATGGATCTACTGAACCTTCCGGAGCATCTACTGTAAATATGTGGAGACGAAAATATATGGGAAAGCTTTATCCCATTGGGAAACACTGACTAAACCATGAGTTGTTTCTCACAATGTTTCGCTCAGAACCATAAATGTTCAAGTATAGGCTATTCCTCCAACGTAGTCTCTATCGGCAATTCTTCAACAGTCATATTACTCCTCTCTCTCTCTCTCTCTCTCTCTCTCTCTCTCTCTCTCATATATATATATATATATATATATATATATATATATATATATATATCTATCTATCTATATATATATATATATATATATATATATATATATATATATATATATATATATATATATATATATTTGTAATTCATCAGGGCACACGAGAAACTATTATATTTTTATTCTATCATCTTTTTTCGTAAAATTAATTCGAAAAGTAGTAAAAAAGTATGTAAAAAGTTTTACTATAATTACATTGCACTTCCAAATTATCATCTGAGAGAGAGAGAGAGAGAGAGAGAGAGAGAGAGAGAGAGAGAGAGAGAGAATTCGTAACCCCTCTAAATCAAATAATGGTATTAAGTTATCTATAGACTCTCCCAACCGCCTGCATCCTTAGCTCACATGTCACTCCTCAGTCAGCGAGTCAGGTAGCAGACGTCAGCAGGACTCGATACAGCAAGTCAGCACTGGTCAGCAACTCAAATGTGGTGACTCGACAACGATTCACCTTTGATCTCTCTCTCTCTCTCTCTCTCTCTCTCTGACCAAAGTTCGTAATACAAAACTTTAACCTTGAATTTTAACGATTTTACCAAAATCTGTTGAATTTCTCTTTTCAAAATTATTCAGCTCATAGATTCTACAAATAAAGTAGGCCTATGTGACATAATTTTATTAATCGAATCTGACATTTTTTGTTATGTATTTGTAATTTGGCCTTTTCAAATTCATTCGTCATTTTTCGCTAATAGTAAAAGAAGATGCTTTCTTTAAAATAGTGTCAGTTACGCAAAAATTCATTAAATGATCATATATATATATATATATATATATATATATATATATATATATATGTGTGTGTGTGTGTGTGTGTGTGTGTGTGTGTGTGGGTTGAGAGAGAGAGAGAGAGAGAGAGAGAGAGAGAGAGAGAGAGACTAGGCCTATGCTCTATTTGAAAGATTGTTTGTCTTTTACAATATTTACCTGCCTAATACGATGCCAGGATCATAAAAGCCTTATTTTCCTCTCAGTGTTTAAAGGTCGCTCATGAATGTCAGTGGCAAGGGACAGTGACAATGCCCTAGAGACTGACCATATACACATATGATCAGCGCCCAAGTCCATTCTTCACCCAAGCTATGACCAGGGAGAGCTAGGCAATGGCTCACGATGACTCCGCATATAGACCTATAGGTTCCCTCAAACACCCGATACTTAACTCGCAAGGATGGTGGGGTTGCAGACACCACAAGAAACTATACAGGTTGAGTGGGTCTCAAACCCCAGTCGGGCAGATTGCCAGGCAGTTAACAAAAGCAATAGAGGTGTTGAATTAATTGTCTTTCCCCAAAGGCTTTTAATCGTGACATTCCCAAAGTTGTGATGTGGAAGGGACCGATGCGAAAAGGCTAGATAGTAATTAGGCCTCTGTGAGTGTGCACGAGTCAGGTGAGGCTAGATCCTTATCCTCTATCCCTTGGTGAGGATAGTTACTTCGAAGCATGTACATTGCACCTAATTAATCATGACACAAAATCTCTCTTTTTCCATTTCCCTTATCTCTCTCTCTCTCTCTCTCTCTCTCTCTCTCTCTCTCTCTCTCTCTCTCTCTCTGCAAGTTCCTTAGATTCTTGTTTAGTATTAATCAGAGTCTACTAGTATCACTGCTACTATAAATACTAGTATTTCTTCTATTATAACTGCTGGTATCACTACTACCATAACTAATAGTATCACTACTACTGTCACTACTAGCATAACAACTAGTATCCCTACTACTATCACTACTATCATAACTACTAGTATCACTACTACCATAACTACTACTATCACTACTAGTATAGCAACTAGTATTACTACTACTATAACTACTAGTATCACTACTGCTATCACTACTAGTATAACTACTACTATAACTACTTATATCACTACTACTATAACTGCTACTATAATAACTGGTATCACGACTAGTATAACTACTACTATCACTACTAGTAAAACTACTTTTATCATTACTAGTATCACAACTAGTATATCTACTACTATCACTACTACTATAACTACTTGTATCACTACTATTTTAACTACTACTATAACTAATAGTTTCACTACTACTATAACTACTAGTATCACCACTACTATAACTACTATTATGACTACCATTATCACTACTAGTATCACTATTACTATAACTACTATTATTATTACTTTTATCAATACTAGTATAACTACTAGCATAACTACTAATATCAATACTACCATTACCACTACTATAACTACTAGTATCACCACTACTATAACTACTAGTATCACCACTACTATAAATACTACTATAACTACTGCTATCATAACTACTAGTATCACTACTATTACCACTACCATAACAACAAGTATCACTGCTACTATTACTACTATTATAACTACTAGTATCACCACTACTATTACCACTACCATAACAACAAGTATCACTACTACTACTACTACTACTACTACTGATGATGATAATACTACTAATAATAAATTGATGATATGGATGGAGTCATTATTGTTACTTAAAAGATATTAAGAACTTTGATTCATTGAGCAAGATGAAAAGACGTCTTAGGCAAGAAGGACTCTTCTCCTCCTCATTAGAAGCACAATCACTCGAAACTACCATTTCGATTTCCACTTCAATTTGACACAAATAGTTATCATGTCACTCCTTTCCTATGCAAATAACCAGGAATTATTACAAATTAATTACACTTATTACTTATAATCTTATATGATTCAAGAATTACATTTTTTTTTATAATATTCATTACACAAAGCCGTTATCAATTAAGTGGAAGTCAAGGCCAATTGACTTAAGCGGGAGGAGGGCGGGAAATAAAGGCGGGAAATCTCAGTTTGGGATTCTTCTAGAGATTGGTCGGACACTTCGTCTTGTTTCATTAACCGGAACATTGAGTAGTGTGTGCATGTATATATATATGCAGAAAGGGAGAGAGAGAGAGAGAGAGAGAGAGAGAGAGAGAGAGAGAGAGAGAGAGAGAGAGAGTAGCCCCTTTCTTATGATAACGGTGAACATTTCTTTCAAAGCCAGAAGGGCGTATGTGACAGTAGAAGGATTTTCTTCTCTATTCCTTCATCTTTAAGGTCGATAACTCATGAGTAGCTTCGATCTACTGCATATCAATAGGTCTCTTTTAATAGAAATATATTTGAACATTATAATTTTGTTAATAATGGAGAAAATAAGGTCGGTAACATGTTGAAAATATCAACAAATAATAAATTCAGGGCATGGATTAGAATTTATATTTCAAACACTCCATGATTCGAGTGCCTGATGAGCGGCGGTGCCAAATTTTCTCCTGACTACATTATTTCCCTTCCTAATATTGGCTAGAAAACCTTCAATTTACATTTAGAAACAAGTGAGGCTAAATAAATACTACCTTCATCATCATAGGGTATAAAGGAATGTAATTATCTCTCTCTCTCTCTCTCTCTCTCTCTCTCTCTCTCTCTCTCTCATATACTCTTAGTCTACTATTCCGTTGTTCTTAAATAGCGCTACCTGTTGACTTGAGTATAAATGAAATGTGGATGTGGCCGTGTGTGGATGTGTGTGTGGGTATAAGGATGGAAATCTAAGCGGTTTGTGGATATGAGAGAGAGAGAGAGAGAGAGAGAGAGAGAGAGAGAGAGAGAGAGAGAGTTAACTAAAATTTTTACCAGGTTTCTGTTGCTATAAATTGTAGCCACATATTTTTTTCTAAAGAAGAGTAATAATCATAACAACAACAACAACAACAACAACAATAATAATAATAATAATAATAATAATAATAAACGTATGCAGCTGAACGAAGGAATTTCGAAAGAAAATGTAAACAGCACCAAAAGGTGTTCTGGTTGGTAGAAGTCCCCAAGAAGGGAAGAGCAATAACACTATCTTCCCCCATAGAGTCTTTCTGTCACCTGCTTTTTCCTGGCCTGGGCTGTTCACGGACACCACTAGGAGGAGGAGGTTGGTTGTATCACGCCCTTCTGTCATAAAGTCTCCTAAAGATTCATTTGGCTAATTATTGCTAGACATCTTTCTCGGTGGGTCTACTGTACCTTCGCGAGTATTTGCTCCAAATCTCTGAAGGAGACGAAAATAAATGGAAAAGTCTTATCACAACGGGAAATACTAACTAAACCTTGAGTTGTTTCTCACTATGTTTCGATCAGAACCATAAATGTTCAGTCTTTCTCCAACAAGCACTCACTCACACTGTTTCCAACATTTTTCAACATAACTATTCCTCTAACTCATTCCAAAGGGCGAAGCTATATGAAACTATCGTTCAATTCCGAGGAAAACTCTGTAATCCTTTGGGCTAAATAATAAAAGAATATCGTTCAACTCAGATGAACATAAGAGAGGCTCCCTAGTCCGAGTGCTTTTGAAATAACAGTAAATATGGAACCGTAATCATTTGCGACTTTTTCACTTATAATAGTCATAATAATAATAATAATAATAATAATAAGGAATGTTTAACCTCCTGCTTGAACTTGAAATAATCTCTCTCTCTCTCTCTCTCTCTCTCTCTCTCTCTCTCTCTCTCTCTCAGAACTGGCAAATTGAACTTGATTTATGAACTTAATTAAACGAAAGGCTATCTATATATAACAACAATAAATACAGCCGTTTCTAGTCCACAGCAGGATAATGGCCTCAGACATGTCCTTATGCCTGGGGGTGTGGCCATTTTCACCACCACGCTGGCCACTGCAAATTGGTGATGGTAGGAGACTGGTCTGATCGCTCACAGCAGGGTGGTCCAACCTTTTCCATGCCAAGGGCCACATTACATGAAATGCCTGATGTCACGGGCCACAAAAGTAAATTAATATTAGAATTAGAATTCCTGGTGCAGTAACTGAAGGGGAGTACCTTCCCCAAGGGGAGAGATTGATTTCCTTATATCCAAATGATCTTTTACCAAGTATGTAGACGCACTTGTAGAGTTTACACACCGTGTCTAAAGATTTTCCCCTATACTTACTCTTATATGAATAATTTTGTTCCGAAACAAGAAAAAAATAAAAAAAAGAATAAGGTAATAATGAAAAAATAAATTCTTATAAAGCTCGGTTGATATTGACCTTCAAATAACAAGCAAAGTACATATGATATACAAAATGATGAAAACAGATATTAGCATCTCAAATAGTAGTATTTATTAATATTTTCAAATCATATGTAAAAAAAAAAACAATAGAAACGCTTTAACTTCAAAACACTGTGCAATCAAAGTAAACCTACAAACACACACACATATATATATATATATATATATATATATATATATATATATATATATATATATATATATATACATATATATATATATATATATATATATATATATATATATATATATATATATATATATGAAGTCAGGTAGTTGTGTTTTCACACAGGCTACCATGGGATCTTTTAACACAGGGTGTCTGGACCTCAATTTCTCAATGTATCTAAATCTTGTCTCAAACTGACAGTACATTCCTTCAAGTTTTCCAAAAAAAAGAAGAGAAGTAGGTTCCATTATTTTTTGTATAATTCACGATAAGCAGGAAAGTAGGTTGAAGCACTCACTGAAAAGTTGCACATTTTCTACAGAGAAAATGAACATGTCCTTCTTGCTGGGAAACAATTCATAATTTTTCATGTAGGTCCATGTTTAGTATGTTCAGGTGGGCAGTCACTCCTGTAAGAATGGAAGAGTGGCAAGGAAAGTCTTTATTGTGTAGCTGGATTTGGCACTATTCTGAATTAGTGATATGGTGATTTTGTAGAAATGGGAGAATATCTTCTCTTAAAGAAAAATAAACGGAGTGTTTTTCAGCACTCGGCCCGCTAACACTTAAATATAGCGGCAGATCCCTGTACTCTGTGTTTAGTTTGTCCAGGAATGATATAAATTTTCTAGGCCTAAAGAACTATTTCACAATACTGATATCAGTTGTCATGACATCACTCATCTGCAACATTCTGCTTCTTGGTGAATAATGCACTGCGGTGTAATGTAATGCACTCAGTCTTTTCTTTAAAAGACCAACCAACCCATATTAATGCCATTCATAGCTTTTGACCTATCAGTTGCAATGCAGGAACACCTTTTAAACCCTCCATATTCATTGGCCAAGGATTTGAGGGAAACGTATCATATATACTGTATGTATATATATATATATATATATATATATATATATATATATATATATATATATATATATATATATATATATCAGAAACTCTGCTATCATCATTCAATGACTGCATATTGACATGTTCTTGGTGTAACACAAAATTTTATTCAATGGTGGGGGCAAATATGAGTAACTAGCTTGTATCGCTTACATCAATTCAATCATCTAAATCATGTGATAATTACTTTCAATGTTTCATTACATTTTCAAGTTTCATGGAAACGGGCTGTTCAAGTTCAGTCATTCTTCTTGCAACTGTTTGGTGAGATAATAATGACACACCTCCAAATTTCTTTGCCGGATACTTTTTCTTCAGCAAACTCTTGTGCTATGTTACTGCGCGCTGCTTTATTAAGTGTCCATGCCTAAATGATTATTATATTTCTTACAAGCACCAGAGCAACTTCATATGCAGCAGTCAGACTAGCTATTAGGGATTTTCAGGAGTTATGAACCCCATGTTTTAGCAGTAGGTGTTTTTTGCCCTTCAAGATGTTAAATATTTCACTTCGTGATTTTCCCACAAGTTGAGCATACTTTTCTTTGGGTAATGTCTCACAATGCCTTCGAACGATATATTCCTTAACAACAGAAACCATTTCCCGCCGCACAACATTCTTCTCCTCACTTCATATCATATGTTCTGTTCACACCAGATCCCTTTATTTTTCACTTTGACATGTTATGAAAAAAAGTTGCGAACAATAGTATTTAGGTGCAAAACAGAGGCAAGCTGAAAATTATCCGAAACTTCTGGGGCTCCGTCTTCAATCTATTCACGGGGTTGTCATTAAATTTTATTTCATTTATATTTGTTACTATAATTATCCTATTTAACGTCAAAACGAAACTAAATATTAGCATTGAATGCATGTTATGAGAGAGAGAGAGAGAGAGAGAGAGAGAGAGAGAGAGAGAGAGAGAGAGAGAGAGAGCGCGAACAATAACTTTTTTGGTTCTTCTAGTCTGACTGTTCCATTTAATATGACAGAAAAGTAAAATTGAAATATGTTAAAGATAATGATAAATGAAATTAGTGAAAAGGTAAATAATTACAACATTTTATTGTGTATCCAGTTACCTGGAGTAAGGTGTTCTCACCCTTACGATGTCAGGGAGTAAATGTCATTTCTGGTATACGTCTTTCTAACGGAAGAATATTCGTTCGATTTGATTTGGCGTCGGCTTCGTCTTTGAAACTTGGTTTTAATGTCTTTAAACATAATTTTATTTATGAATTTCATGCTTTATTCAAGTGTAGGCCGAAGTATCTTGATTTGCATATGCCTATTCTATGCCTATAACCGTAAAACTTTTACAATGATTTAATTAGGCAGAGTGGAAGTTGGAATGAAAGACATTCGAATACGAAATACGTCTATTTCACGATTATGATAAACTAGGTCTACGGGGAAGGATACGATGTGGGATAGGGAAGGGACTGGGTAGGATACGGTAAGGACTAGGTGGGCAGATGGAGAAGGAAGGATGTCTGGATAGGGTGGGACGTAGGGGTTTAGATGGGTCTTGTAGCAGGGGGGGGGGGACTATTAATGTTCCTCGGGATGGGTGAGATAGGGGAGACAGAGGTTATTTGGGACAGGGATAGGGAGATGAGGAGTTGTGTGACAGGGGAGCATAATGTCTCCTCATCACCTTTAAAGGAGGACATTGAAACTTGCAACTAGCACCTACGGTCCGTTGCAAGGAGAAACCTCCTACAGTAAATGTGCGTGCGTGCGTATGTTTATGCAAGGCTGTTATCATCAACAGAGGATTGTTGATGTTTCAGCTTCTCTAGACTTTAATAGGTCTATAATTTTGAATATATTTGAAAATTTGTATTTCATAATAAATATGAACATTAGATAAATGATATAATATAAATGACACATTATGAATAAAATATATATATTTACATTAAAAAAAAAAAAACGAATGATTCGAGTAAGCGATGAGCAGCGTTACCAAATTTCCTCCTGACAACATTATTTCCCTTAATAACACTGATACTACATTAGCCTATCCATTTACATCTGGCACAAGTGAGACTAACAAGAAACTACACTTTAGCATTATAGGGTATATATGGGATTTAATTCTCTCTCTCTCTCTCTCTCTCTCTCTCTCTCTCTCTCTCTCTCTCTCTCTCTCTCTCTCTCTCTCTTTTACATACACATTTGATAATTCTTTGTCTGCTATTCCTTTGTTCTTAAATACAACTTATCCGTTGATTCTTTTCCTATAGCTATAAGTGAAACGTAATTGTGTATATGCGTGGATGTGTGCGCTTGGGTAAAGATGAAAGTCTTAAGCAAAGGTCAGTGGATATGAGAGAGAGAGAGAGAGAGAGAGAGAGAGAGAGAGAGAGAGAGAGAGAGGGAGAGAGAGAGTAGAGCTGTTTTTATTTATATTTACCCAAATACGATGCTAGAATTATAAAAGCCTAGTCTTTCTCTCGCGTTTAAAGGGCGCTCATGAATGGCACAGGTAAGGGTCAGTGACAATGACCTAGAGACTGACCTTCACATTATATGATCAGCGCCCAAGTCCCTTCTTCACCCAAGCTAGGACAAGGGAGGGTCAGGCAATGGCTCATGATGACTCAGCAGGTAGACCTATAGGTTCCTTTAAACACCCCCATCCCTATCTCGCAAGAATGGTAGGGTTGCAGACACCACAAGGAACTATAAAGTTTCAGTGGGTCTTGAACCCTAGTCCGGCAGATTGCCAGGCAGTTGTTTATGAGGAGTCATCTAATATGCTTAAAAAATCCTCCTTTATGACTAAGGAATTTCTCATCTTCTTCAACTGATTCTTATTATAAGGATACTTGTTTTATACTTAGTAATGAGAGAGAGAGAGAGAGAGAGAGAGAGAGAGAGAGAGAGAGAGAGAGAGAGAGAGAGAGAGAGAATCTTTTCTAACAAATAAAAGTTCAAGTTTAATCGTCCACACTAAAGTCCATCTATTTAGCCTCCCTTTTCACACTATGCTTGGTCTACATACTGAAGAAAGGTAGCTTCCCCCATCGGCCTCCGCTCTAAATCGAAAATATTAATGGGAGATCCTCACTCACATGCCTCAGCAAGGATTAAAACTTCCGTCTACAAAACGAAATAAAATGAGAAAATCTAGTCACCACGAAACTCCTTATTTGAATCAACTCTTTCCCAGAAAATTTCGTTCAAACTTCTATTCGTTTGATCATAAACTCAGAGATGATAATCTCAGAAATCATAATAGAGAGGAGAGAGAGAGAGAGAGAGAGAGAGAGAGAGAGAGAGAGAGCAGCCCCTTTCTTATGATAAAACGTTGAACATTTCCTTCAATGCCAGAAGGGCGTATGTGACAGTGGGAGGATTTCCTTCTCTATTCCCTTGTCTTTAAGGTCGCTGATAACTCATGAGTAGCTTCGCTTTACCGCATATCGATAGGTGGCTTCTTCTTTATTCAGGAATATATGTAAAACTGTCATTTTGTTTAGAGAAAATAATGTCTGTAATGAAAATGAAAAATGAAAAATACATTGTGAACAAAAATTAAATTTGATATTTCAAACATCGAATGAATCTGATGAACAGCGCTACCACTTTTCCTTCTGACAATATTATTTCCCTCTCTAACACTGATTTTCGGCCCGAAAATCGGCCGAAATTTTCGGCCTGAAAGTCGACCGAAATTTTCGAAAACTGCGCTTGTCTTTCTACAAACTTTTGGCACAGGCAGGACTCTGAGAAGACAACGTTTTATGGAATTGAACTCTCTCTCTCTCTCTCTCTCTCTCTCTCTCTCTCTCTCTCTCTCTCTCTCTCTCTCTCTCTCTCTCTCTCTCTCTCTCATCATAATTGATAACTCACACATCGTTGACTACTGTATATATATATATATATATATATATATATATATATATATATATATATATATATATATATATATATATATATATATATATCCTTTCTGAGTGGGGACACCTTAACATAGTGAAAGGGTTTACCTATCGCAATAATCAGCAAAGGTGTAATAGTCAGGGCCACCCATACCAGGTTGGTTTGGTGTGAGCGATCAAACTACAGTCCCCCATCACACTCGCAGAGAGAGAGAGAGAGAGAGAGAGAGAGATTTCGTGCTTGTATAAAAGCCATTCAACTTCATATCTTAAAAGGGCCGAACTAAGTCTGCCTCTCCATCTTCCCCAATGGTGTCTTTCTGTCACCTGCTTCCTCTTGGCCTGGGGCCTGCTTAACAGACACCACTAAGAGGAGGAGGAGGAGGAGGTTGTCTGTATCTGGGCCTTCTGTCTTAAAGTCTCCCAAAGATTTGGCTAATTATTGCTAGAAATATTTTACTATGTATCTATTGTAGTAACTTCGTGGGCCTTTGATGTAAAACTCTGATGGAGACGAAATTAAATGAAAAAGTCTTATCCCAGCGGGAAATGCTCACTAAAACTATAAATTTTAAGTCATAGATCTCTCAGCTAAGAACTCAAATGTTTTCATTAGAAGAAACATTATAATTAATTCTGCCGAAAACATCTCAGTTTTATTACACCTATTACCAATCTTTCTCCATCCGAACCTCACTCACTCAGTCTCCAACATTCTTCAACATACATACATATACCAAAGGCACTTCCCCCAATTTTAGGGGGGTAGCCGACATCAAAAAGAAACAAAACAAAAAAGGGGACCTCTACTCTCTACGTTCCTCCAGCCTAACCAGAGACTCAGCCGAGTTCAGCTGGGTACTGCTAGGGTGCCACAGCCCAACCTCCAACATTTCCACCACAGATGAAGCTTCATACTGCTGAGTCCCCTACTGCTGCTACCTCCGCAGTCATCTAAGGCACCGGACGGAAACAGCAGGGCCTACCAGAACTGCGTCACAATCGCTCGCCATTCATTCCTATTTCTAGCACGCTCTCTTGCCTCTCTCATATCTATCCTCCTATCACCCAGAGCTTTCTTCATACCATCCATCCACCCAAACCTTGGCCTTCCTCTTGTACTTCTCCCATCAACTCTTGCATTCATCACCTTCTTTAGCAGACAGCCATTTTTCCATTCTCTCAACATGGCCAAACCACCTCAACACATTCATATCCACTCTAGCCGCTAACTCATTTCTTACACCCGTTCTCACCCTCACCACTTCGTTCCTAACCCTATCTACTCGAGATACACCAGCCATAACTCCTCAGACACTTCATCTCAAACACATTCAATTTCTGTCTCTCCATCACTTTCATTCCCCACAACTCCGATCCATACATCACAGTTGGTACAATCACTTTCTCATATAGAACTCTCTTTACATTCATGCCCAACCCTCTATTTTTTACTACTCTCCCTTAACTGCCCCCAACACTTTGCAACCTTCATTCACTCTCTGACGTACATCTGCTTCCACTCCACCATTTGCTGCAACAACAGACCCCAAGTAGTTAAACTGATCCACCTCCGCAAGTAACTCTCCATTCAACATGACATTCAACCTTGCACCACCTTCGCTTCTCGTACATCTCATAACCTTACTCTTACCCACATTAACTCTCAACTTCCCCTCTCTCAAACACCCTTCCAAATTCTGTCACTAGTCGGTCAAGCTTCTCTTCTGTGTCTGCTACCAGTACAGTATCATCCGCAAACAACAACTGATTTACCCTCCCATTCATGATCATTCTCTCCTACCAGTTTTAATCCTCGTCCAAGAACTCGAGCATTCACCTCTCTCACCACTCCATCAACATACAAGTTAAACAGCCACGGCGACATCACACATCCCTGTCTCCGCCCCACTCTCACCGGAAACCAATCGCTCACTTCATTTCCTATTCTAACACATGCTTTACTACCTTTGTAGAAACTTTTCACTGCTTGCAAAAACCTTCCACCAACTCCATATAACCTCATCACATTCCATATTGCTTCCCTATAAACTCTATCATATGCTTTCTCCAGATCCATAAACGCAACATACACCTCCTTACCTTTTGCTAAATATTTCTTGCATATCTGCCTAACTGTAAAAATCTGATTCATACAAACCCCTACCTCTTCTAAAACCCACCCCTGGTACTTCCAAGATTGCATTCTCTGTTTTATCCTTAATCCTATTAATCAGTACTTTACCATACACTTTTCCACCTACACTCAACAAACTAATACCTCTTGAATTACAACACTCATGCACATCTCCCTTACCCTTATATAGTGGTACAAAACATGCACAGACCCAATCTACTGGTACCATTGACAACACAAAAACACACATTAAACAATCTCACCAACCATTCAAGTACAGTCACACCCCTCTTCCTTCAACATCTCAGCTTTCACACCATCCATACCAGATGCTTTTCCTACTCTCCTTTCATCTAGTGCTCTCCTCACTTCCTCTATTGTAATCTCTCTCTCATTCTCATCTCCCATCACTGGCACCTCAACACCTGGAACAGCAATTATATTTGCCTCCCTATCATCCTCAACATTCAGCAAACTTTTAAAAATATTCCGCCCACCTTTTCCTTGCTTCCTCTCCTTTTAACAACCTTCCATTTCCATCTTTCACTGTCTCTTCAATTCTTGCGCCGGCCTTCCTTACTCTCTTCACTTCTTTCCAAAACTTCTTCTTATTCTCTTCATATGACTGACCCCAGTCCCTGACCCCACCTCAGGTCAGCGGCCCTCTTTGCCTCACGTACCTTGCGCTTTACTTCCTCCTTTTTCTCTCTATATTTTTCATACTTCTCTATACTATTACTCTGCAGCCATTCTTCAAAAACCCTCTTTTTCTCTTCCACTTTTACCTTCACTCCTTCATTCCACCATTCACTGCCCTTCCTCATGCTGCCTCCAACAACCTTCTTGCCACATACATCACTTGCAATCCCAACAAAATTTTTCTTTTGCTAACTTCAACTCCTCCTCTAAATTACCAGTTTCTCTTACTCTCACCTCGTCATATGCCATTTCAACCTTTCCTGATATTTACTTTTTACCCCCGGTTTTATTAGCTCTTTAACCCTCACTAACTCCCTTTTACATCCACCTACTTTATTC
>NC_090727.1:97874247-97891747 GCF_036898095.1 Palaemon carinicauda | reverse complement strand
ATAAGGGTTGCAGTCACCTATTAGAAACGTTCCTTCTCCTGTACTGCTGGACTAGGGTTCGAGTCCCGATCAAAATTGTCAGTTCCTTTGGTCACCGCAACCTTGCCGTCCTTGTGAGCTAGGGATGGTGGGGTCTGAGGAGCCTATAGGTTCCTCTGCTGAGTCATCAGTAGCCATTGCCTGGCCCTCTTTGGTCCTAGCTTGGGTGGAGTGTGAACTTGGGCGCTAATCAGATGTAATATGATCAGTCTCTAGGGCATTGTTCTGCTTGATAGGGCAATGTCACTGTCCCTTGCCTCTGCCATTCATGACAGGAATTTAAATATGTTTTTATGTTGAACAGACTTGACCTAAGTCTTTTTATAGTTTATAAATGAAATATCTGTTTTGATGTTTTGACTGTTTTTTTCTTTTTAGATTTTAATTGTTCGTTATTTCTCATATTTATTTATTTCCTTGTTTCCTTTCCTCACAGGGCTAACTTTCCCTGTTGAATCCCTTGGGCTTATAGCAGCCTGCTATTCCAACTAGGGTTGTAGCTTAGCTGCTAATAATAATAATAATAATAATAATAATAATAATAATAATAATAATAATAATAATAATAATAATAATAATAATAATAATAATAATAACTAAATCTAGAATTTTTAATATTATGAAAATTCTCTCTAGTTTAGTCAAATCTTGCATATGAAAATCAATAATTGTGATATTTAGTATAATTTTAGTTCATGGTAAAGCCTACGCACATTTTAATAATGTTTTGCAATAGATTTAACTTAGACCTACACAGAAATGTTAACATTTTTCCCATGCAAAGTTTCCAATTCTACATTAATGATATCTTTCTACCAAAGCATTTTATAGACAGAAGTATATAGATAAAATAGTTCTTGTTTCAAATATTTCCCTAAACTGATCTTTTAATATTCAACCATTGTTATTTTCCATTGCAGAGGAAATCATTGATATAACTTATGATGCCATCCAACAACATACTTATGAAGAAATAAATTATCAGATGGAAACAAATAATAGACCCAAGAGACTCTACCCGGACCTACATACTTTTAGGGAAGAGCAAGAACAAGAAAAAAAAGAAAAGAAAGATATAGTCTGTAATAGGCTGAAAAGAGGGAATTGCAAATTTGGCGAAAGATGCTACTACAAGCATCCAAAGATATGCCATAATTATGAAATATATGGTAAATGTGCGTATTTAGACGGATATGGAGACGAATGCAGAGATCTCCATCCAAAAATATGCAAAACCCTAAAAGAAGGAAAAGGATGCAGTTTCAACAAAAAATGTCGATATATGCATCCTGCAACTATGAATGAGAGTAAGAAAACTCAGCAAACTGAAAAGAAAAACAAAAATGAAACAAAAAAAGAAACAAAAAAGCAGACCGCGTATATACCGCACTATGCACCAAGAAAGGCCTTTCAACCTAAAGCTCCACAAATAGAGCCCAACTACCAAGAATGCATATATAATGCCAGGGGTTGGTGCAGATATGGAGATAATTGCAGGTTTACACACAAAAATAAGTATGAAGGTGAAAGAACAAATATTATGGAAAAGTTGGATTTTTTAATGGCAGAATTCCGAGAAATGAAGAAAAGAACATCATATCAGAACAGGAAGGAAGCATGGGAGAATCCATATTATTACCAATATTAAATAATGGAAATGAGACACAAACCATAATAGTGATGAATGCACAGGGTTTAGTCACGAGTAACTCTAAAAGGAAAATAGAGTTCCTAGAAGAACTAACCCAAATTGAAAAAATAGATATTTTAAATATAAGTGAAACATGGTATTCCCAAGAGACTGGCAGTGATGACCAGATAAAGGGTTTCCAAACTTATAGATCAGACAGAAAAAATAGGAATCAAGGGGGAACCGCAATATATGGAAGAGACATAAATCAAGGAAAAGTCTGTGAAAAATACAGCAACACAGAATGTGAATTGATTGCGGTAGAATTTGAATTTGAAAAACTAGTGAATATTGTAGTTTACAGACCCCCAAATACTAAGGAGTTTGACATAATAATAGAAATAGATGATATATGTAGAAACCATAAAGACTGGAATATACTCCTATCCGGAGATTTTAACTTTCCTTTCGTGGATTGGAAAGAACGGATAGAAGAAAGTGGTTGTATGTATACATATAAAAAAGAGAGTAATAGTAGCGCAGAAGATAAGAGGCAATTTGAAAAGCTTCAAGATATGCTATTAGAACATAATATGCAACAAATAAACCACATTCCAACAAGAAAGGAAAATGTCCTAGATCTAGTATTTGTGAATGAGGTGAATTATGTTAAAGAAATAATAGTGTATAACACGGGAATTTCAGACCACAATGTCATAGAATTGATAGTTCATTCCAAAGCAAGTGATCACAGAATTAATAAAAGCACAAAACTTTGGGAAGGATATGGAAAATATAACTTTTACAGTAAGAATATAAAATGGTCAGAAATAAATGAAGAACTGAATAAAGAATGGAAAAATGTATTTATAAGTGATAATATACAGGTAAATACGGATATACTGTACAAAATACTGGAGAAAATTGTTGAAAAATATGTACCGAAAAAAAACAATAAACAAAAGACATGCATACCAAGAGACAGAAGGATCTTATTTCAGAAAATTAAAAAGTGGAAGAAAAATCTTGCAAAAGAAAAAAATGTGTGGAAAATGAGGGAAATAAAATGTAAGATAGAAAATGCAGAACAAAAGATTATGCAGTCGAAAGAAAATGAAAAAGGGACTTAGAAGAAAGGACACTTCAAAATATAAAAAGAAACCCCAAAGTACTTTACTCCTATGCAAAAAAGATGAATAAAAGGAGAATAGAAATAGGCCCTCTAAGAATTGAAGGACGGCTAACGAATGAAAAAAAGGAAATATGCAACATATTAGCAGAAAAATATAAGAGTGAGTTCACGCCAAGAATTGCGAATGAGAATAATGAAACAGAAATGAGAGAAGAAAATGTTGAATATCTAACGGATATAGATATTAATGAAGCAGATATTGTCACGGCTATAAACGAAATTAAAAATGGATCGGCAGCCGGACCAGATGGAGTTCCAGCGATTTTGTTAAAAAAAACTGCAAACACTATCGCGAAGCCACTTGCAATACTGCTAAGACAGAGTATAGATATGAGCGAGATATATGTTAAACATAAATTAGCTTATATAACCCCTATCTTCAAAAGTGGATCAAGACTAGAGGCAAGCAATTATAGACCTGTTAGTCTAACATCACATATTATGAAAGTGTATGAGAGGGTAATAAAAAAGAGAATAATGAACCATTTGGTCAAAAATAATTTGTTTAATATGGGTTAACACGGTTTCGTACCTGGAAAAAGTACACAGACCCAACTGATAGCTCACTATGAAAACATATACAATAATATGATAAATGAAAAAGACACAGATGTGATCTATCTAGATTTTGCAAAAGCCTTTGACAAGGTAGACCATAACATATTGGAGAAAAAAATGAGAAAGCATAATATTGTGGGAAAGATAGGAAAATGGGTAAAAGAATTCCTGCAAAACAGAAAACAGATAGTGGTTGCAAATGACGAGAAATCAGATGAAGCCCAGGTAATATCTGGTGTGCCCCAAGGTACGGTATTAGCTGCACTGCTATTTGTTATTATGATCTCAGACATAGACTGTGATGTTGAAAACTCCGTAGTGAGAAGTTTCGCCCATGACACAAGAATAAGTAGAGAAATTACTTGTGATGAAGATAGGAACTCACTACAAAGAGATCTAAACAAAATATATGAATGGGCGGAGATAAATAGGATGGTATTTAACTCCGATAAATTCGAATCAATAAATTATGGAAACAGAGAAGGAATGGTGTATGCATACAAGGGACCTAATAATGAGACAATCACAAACAAGGAAGCAATTAAAGACCTTGGTGTAATTCTAAATAGGAATATGTTATGCAACGACCAAATAGCAACACTGTTGGCTAAATGTAAAGCAAAAATGGGAATGTTATTCAGACACTTTAAAACAAGAAAAGCTGAACACATGATTATGCTTTACAAAACTTATGCGCGTAGTACACTCGAGTACTGCAATGTGATATGGTACCCACACTACCAAAAGGATATTGCGCAAATAGAGAGTGTACAAAGGTCCTATACTGCTAGAATAGAAGAAGTTAAGGACCTTGATTACTGGGAAAGACTGCAATTTTTAAAACTATACAGTCTAGAAAGGAGAAGAGAACGCTACATGATAATACAAGCATGGAAGCAAATAGAAGGAATTGCTGAAAACATCATGGAGCTTAAAGTATCAGAAAGAGCAAGCCGAGGTAGATTAATAGTACCAAAAAGCATTCCAGGTAAACTGAGAAAGGCGCACAGGACATTAATCCACTACGCACCAGCATCGATAATGCAGCGACTATTTAATGTGCTGCCAGCTCATCTAAGAAACATATCAGGAGTGAGCGTAGATGCGTTTAAAAATCAGCTCGATAAATACCTAAGATGCATCCCAGACCATCCAAGACTGGAAGATGCAAAATACACCGGAAGATGTATTAGCAACTCTCTGGTGGATATACGAGGTGCCTCACACTGAGGGACCTGGGGGAACCCAAACAAAAAATAAGGCAATAAGGTAAGGCAATAAGGCTCTCTCTCTCTCTCTCTCTCTCTGTCTATCTCTCTCTCTCTCTCTCTCTCTCTCTCTCTCTCTCTCTCTCTCTCTCTCTCTCTCTCTCTCTCTCTCTCACACACACACACACATCTTATCAGTCCTCACCACAAACCGTCTCACCTTTAGTGTTCTTAGTTCAATGCAATATTTTTGATCGCTTCTTCTATAAAAACTGAGATGAAATTAGTTTTAGAGGTCAAACCTTTATGGAATTCTTATTCCATAATCAAGCACATTCGTCAACTACATTCTTTGAATGTGTGAGTGAGGAGAAGGAGAGATAACTCGCTAACTTCGGCTCATTGGACTCCATGGAACGGTTGGACAAGATATGAACCGATGACGGTTGATGGCGTGTCAGTTTTGGAGGTCAAGTTTCACTTATTTGCTAAGCCTGTAAATGACACATTTTAATGTGATACCGAAAATAATACATTCCCCTGATTTGCATGGTAGTAAAATGATCTTTGTAACACTGTGCAACTGAATCAGTGGAACTTCGAAAGTTCAAAATTGCAGCAAGTGTTTGTATGTTGAACAGGCGGACCTAAGTTTATAAGTTCATATTTATGAAAGATTTATTTTAATGTTGTTACTGATCTTAATATATTCTTAATATCACCTCTCTTGTAGCTTATTCATTTCATTGGGCTATTTTTCCCTGTTAGGTCTCTCTCTCTCTCTCTCTCTCTCTCTCTCTCTCTCTCTCTCTCTCTCTCTCCCTCAGTGATGATGATGATACTAAACTAGGCATAAATGCTGCGAACTCAGAAGACGTAGAAGCCTTAAGAGAGGATCAAATGAAGTTAGGAGAATAGCCCCAAAAATGGAAAATGCCTTTCAGCTGTGGGAAATGAAAAATCATGTACATAGTTTAAAGTAACCCACAATCAGATGACTCACTGCTGGGTAATGAAATAGAAAGTGTTGACCGTGAGCAAGATCTCGGTATTATTATCAGCAAGGATTTGAAGTTCACCAAACAGAGAATGAAAGCTGAAAAGAAAACATAAAAAACACAATAGGTTACATAAAGAGACAATTCAAATACAGAGACAAAGACATTGTACTACAGCTGTACACAGATAAACCGTAACGTTAATACATTTCAAATTCATCCATCCCGCTCTTTTATACTATATTAAAAATTTTCCTTTATTCTCCTGCACAGTCTATAAGTTTACCCTGAGTAAGTCTTTCGGCAAAATTGTAATTCACACTTACACTAACATAGGCCTAGGTGCGAATCCAAGGAATTTGCACTTGATATTTCACTAACTTTTGCGCCTGCACTCTACTCGAGTGCCACTGTTCCTAACCTGCTACCCTCTCCCTATCTCTTCTTTATCTTATATCTATTCCCCTTATCCACATTAAGCCTCCCATTCCTCTCTTCCGCATTCTTTAGTCAAATTATTCATTCAATTATTCAAGATTTTGCATAGCCAAAGGGATCTCATTTCACTACCCGATGCCCAAACAAACTTATTACTTTAATTAACAGGAAAATGTTATCCCCAATTAGCCTAATTTCATTATATAATCCATCTTTTTCATATTATTATCACGCTGATATAACCAATCTCTTGCTCGAGGGTACGCTATTCTATCTTATTTCTCTTCCTCTTGTTTTGTTAAAGTTTTTATAGTTTATATGAGAAATATTTACTTTAATGTTACTGTTCTTAAAATATCTTATCTTTCCTTGTTTCCTTTCCTCACTGTGCTATTTTCCCTGTTAGAGCCTCTGAGCTTATAGCATCCTGCTTTTCCTACTAGAGTTGTAGCTTAGCATGTAATAATAATAATAATGATATTATTATTATTATTATTATTATTATTACAATAATAATAATAATAATTATCATTATTATTATTATTATTATTATTATTATTATTATTATTATTATTATTATTATTGTTATTATCTCCGCTGTAACCAATCTGTTTCACATTATCATCCCGCTGATATGGCATACTACGTTCACAATCAACACGGCAAAACCTATCCTTCTCTATCCTGGAAGGATAGCCTATGACGCCTATCCCTCCTAACCCACACAGCACACATACCTCCATTCCCTACCTATTCCCTTTACACAAGCACGCTCTACAGGAAGTCCTTATCCCTGCCTATCCATTTCCCGATCCTATCCCACACGGAGCCCTATCCTTCCTAATGCAAACCCAATTAATCAGGGAAGTGTAAAGTATCCTTTGTCTCAATCTAAATTGCTAGTGTCCTTCAGCTTCTCTCGTGCTTAACCTGAAAAAATAACTCCTATCTTTTATTGTAAAATATCTCCATCACACCGGTAATCCCACTTCGCTCCTTTTGTGTTAAGAAATATATTAATGTCTAATATATTATTATGTAAGCAAGTTCAGAATGCTGTCTCCTTCCTCCCCTCCCCCTCTCAAATCCCTGCCTCCCTCCCTCCCATTCATTGGTTCCGCTTTGTCTGTCATTCTCCTTCACTTCTTTGTCCTACGCTGAAAACTCCCCTCTCACACCGCTTAATTGCATAACACCCTTTCGCTCTTCTTCTCGTGAAGTCTTTCGCAAATTTCTCCTTTAGTTACATTCCTTTATTGTCCCTATATCTTTCCCTATACTGCACTCCCTGCCCCCTTCCTGCATTACAACCCCCTACATTTTCAACTATTCTCTCTCCTTCTATAACCGTAGGATTGTTGCTAACCGCCATGTCTGCTCCCTCACACATATGCACTGTCATCTCTTCCTTCTCTTGAAGCTTCTAGAAGCTTCTGTCACGTTCCCCCACTCGTCCCCCATACCCTACGTTTTAGAGAGAGAGAGAGAGAGAGAGAGAGAGAGAGAGAGAGAGAGAGTAGTCTATAATGTAGTTGGTTGTCACAACACAACATTAGCATGGATATTGTGGAACCGGAAGACGGTGGAAGAGACGATTCAAAATTCTACACGAAAATTCTTCCGTCAACAAAACCTAACATAAGCCTTCGGCTTTCAATCCATCGTATAGTGGGAAGAGGTTGGACAGCATGGATGCAAGAGAGGAAGAAGCAGGAACTAAGAGAGAGAGAGAGAGAGAGAGAGAGAGAGAGAGAGAGAGAGAGAGAGAGAGAGAGAGTTGAAGATTAGGTGTTGGAGGGAGATTGTGGGAGATCTAGTTTTGAAATTGTGGGTGTTTTGGAGGACTGGGCGAGACTGACGAAAGATTGGTGGAGATTGACTGTTGGAGGCAGATTATAAGAGAACTGATAGAATGTTGGAGAAATTTGCTGGAGGAATAATATTAGGTCAAATTATGTTGAGGATTGTTGGAGAAAGTTTGATATAGGTCTAATGAAACTGAGATCAGTAGAATTACTCATAAAGTAATGGCTCTGAAGAAACAACAGGCTTCCCAGTTTATTCAATTGTGTGGATTAAACTTATTTTATTATTAATATTTTCGATGGTGAAAAGAGGTCTATTGCATAGGATTAAACTCTAACTTATTTCTCTCTCTCTCTCTCTCTCTCTCTCTCTCTCTCTCTCTCTCTCTCTCTCTCTCTCTCTCAGACCTCTGCTTAGCCTTCCGTCTATACACAAATGCACACGCTCACACACAATTACGTTTCATATATACTCATAGGCAATGAATATTGGTATTAAAAAACAAAGGAAGAAGAGGGAAAGATATATCAAATTTGAGAGAGAGAGAGAGAGAGAGAGAGAGAGAGAGAGAGAGAGAGAGAGAGAGAGAGAGAGAGAGTTATAATTAGTATTTTCTCTACCACGCTAAAGCATAGCCTATGATTAGCGTCCCATGTGCCAATTGTAAATGGAACTTCTAATGCAGTATCAGTGTTATTAAGGAAAATGATGTTGTCAGGAGGAAATTTGACAACGCTGCCTGCTCACTGTTACTAGAATCATTCGATTTATGAAACGTCCATATTTCTATTTTGTTTATATTGTGTTATTAATGATATTTTCGTTATATTATCTGTATTATTTACCACTATATTATAAAACGCAAATTTTCATATATACTTTAATATATATATACATATATATATATATATATATATATATATATATATATATATATATATATATATATATATATATATACCAAAGGCATTTCCCCCAATTTTGGGGGGTAGCCGACATCAACAAATGAAACAAAACAAAAAAGGGGACCTCTACTCTCTACGTTCCTCCAGCCTAACCAGGGACTCAACCGAGTTCAGCTGGTACTGCTAGGGTGCCACAGCCCAACCTCCCACATTATCCACCACAGATGAAGCTTCATAATGCTGAATCCCCTTCTGCTGCTACCTCCGCGGTCATCTAAGGCACCAGAGGAAGCAGCAGGGCCTACCAGAACTGCGTCACAATCGCTCGCCATTCATTCCTATTTCTAGCACGCTCTCTTGCCTCTCTCACAAATATCCTCCTATCACCCAGAGCTTTCTTCACACCATCCATCCACCCAAACCTTGGCCTTCCTCTTGTACTTCTCCTATCAACTCTTGCATTCATCATCTTCTGTAGCAGACAACCATTTTCCATTCTCTCAACATGGCCAAACCACGTCAACACATTCATATCCACTCTAGCCGCTAACTCATTTCTTACACCCGTTCTCTCCCTCACCACTTCGTTCCTAACCCTATCTACTCGAGATACACCAGCCATACTCCTTAGACACTTCATCTCAAACACATTCAATTTCTGTCTCTCCATCACTTTCATTCTCCACAACTCCGATCCATACATCACAGTTGGTACAATTACTTTCTCATATAGAAATCTCTTTACATTCATGTCCAACCTTCTATTTTTTACTACTCCCGTAACTGCCCCCAACACTTTGCAACCTTCATTCACTCTCTGACGTACATCTGCTTCCACTCCACCATTTGCTGCAACAACAGACCCCAAGTACTTATACTGATCCACCTCTCCATTCAACATGACATTCAACCTTGCACCACCTTGCCTTCTCGTACATCTCATAACCTTACTCTTACCCACATTAACTCTCAACTTCCTTCTCTCACACACCCTTCCAAATTCTGTCACTAGTCGGTTAAGCTTTTCTTCTGTATCTGCTACCAGTACAGTATCATCCGCAAACAACAACTGATTTACCTCCCATTCATGGTCATTTTTGCCTACCAGTTTTAATCCTCGTCCAAGCACTCGAGCATTCACCTCTCTCACCACTCCATCAACATACAAGTTAAACAACCACGGCGACATCACACATCCTTGTCTCAGCTCCACTCTCACCGGAAACCAATCACTCACTTCATTTCCTATTCTAACACATGCTTTACTACCTTTGTAGAAACTTTTCACTGCTTGCAGCAACCTTCCACCAACTCCATATAACCTCATCACATTCCACATTGCTTCCCTATCAACTCTATCATATGCTTTCTCCAGATCCATAAACGCAACATACACCTCCTTACCTTTTGCTAAATATTTCTCGCATATCTGCCTAACTGTTAAAATCTGATTCATACAACCCCTACCTCTTCTAAAACCACCCTGTACTTTTAAGATTGCATTCTCTGTTTTATCCTTAATCCTATTAATCATTACTCTACCATACACTTTCCCAACTACACTCAACTAACTAATACCTCTTGAATTACAACACTCATGCACATCTCCCTTACCCTTATATAGTGGTACAATACATGCACAAACCCAATCTACTGGTACCATTGACAACACAAAACACATATTAAACAATCTAACCAACCATTCAAGTACAGTCAAACCCCCTTCCTTCAACATCTCAGCTTTCACACCATCCATACCAGATGCTTTTCCTACTCTCGTTTCATCTAGTGCTCTCCTCACTTCCTCTATTGTAATCTCTCTCTCATTCTCATCTCACTGGCACCTCAACACCTGGAACAGCAATTATATCTGCCTCCCTATTATCCTCAGCATTCAGTAATCTTTCAAAATATATATATATATATATTATATATATATATATATATATACATATATATATATATATATATATATATATATATATATTAAATTACAGTCTCATTACTGTTCAGAAATTATTATTAATATTATTATTACTATTATTATTTTTATTAATTGCCAAGCTAGAACCCTAGCTTATAAGCCCATGGGCTCCAACAGGGAAAATAGCCCAGTGAGGAACGGAAACAATAAAATATCTTAACAGTAACATTAAAATAAATATCTCTTTATAAACTATAAAAACTTTAACAAAACAGGAGTAAGAGAAATACGATAGAATAATGTGCCTGAGTGTACCCTCCAGCAAGAGAACTGTAACCAAAGACAAAGGCTATGGCACTACCCATGACTAGAGAACAATTGTTTGATTTTTGAGTGTCCTTCTCCTAGAAGTGCTGCTTACCATAGCTAAAGAGTCTCTTCTACTCTTACCAAGAGGAAAGTGGCCACTAAATAATTACAGTGCAGTAGTTAACCCCTTGGATGAAGAAGAATTGTTTGGTAATCGCAGTGTTGTCAGGTGTATGAGGACAGAGGAGAATCTGTAAAGATTAGGCCAGCCTATTCGGTATACGTGTAGGCAAGGATAAAGTGAACCGTAACCAGAGAGAAGGATATGTTCAAGGTATTATGTTTGCACGCACACACGCACGCACACACATTTACCATAACAATGTGTCCCTTGCAACGGGCTGTCTGTTATCAGTATCTCATTTCACTAGTTTAACTGCAAGAAAAAATAATGATCTTCTTAGGTGATTATGTAAAATTATTCAAACAATTGAGAAAACCTACATCGAAAACCACGGCGTACACCTAGTTTTACGTATCAAATTCATTTATTTTATCCTAACGCAAAATAGACGTATGTCGTGTTCGAATGTCTTTAGTTCTAACTTCGACTTTTCATAAGCAGTTATCACTATAATTGTTTTACGGTTATAGGCATGGAATAGGCATCTGAAAATCATGTCACTTAGGCCTACACTAAAATAGGGCATAAATTTCTCAAATAAAGTTAAGATCAACAGAAATAGGTCTAAATTTCATAAACGAAGCCGATGCCAAGTCAAAACGAACGTTTAGACTTTGACAAGAGAAGGCTATGACGTTTTGTTCGTAGGTGCTGTCGTTCTAATTCTCCCCTACTCTCATATATATATATATATATATATATATATATATATATATATATATATATATATATATATATATAGCAAAGATTCTTCCGTAAAAAGACGTATGCTGTTGTAGAAAAGCAACGGAAATAATCACACTCACTGTTAGTCCGTGGGCTGAGGGGGCTCACCTTGCAACCCCCCGCCCCTGCCTCCTTAATATTTACATAAGTGCAATTAGGCTGTAGCATTTGATCCATATTTTCATTTTTTTAATGTTCCCATTGAAAAGAATAGGGACTCACTACCATTACTGGGCTACTTAATTTAATGACATCATCGAATTTTGCAGCTGCCAGTTTTGGGGTAGGGGAAAGCTACTTAGACATAATTCCGGACTGAATGGTCAGAGAAAGATAAATGACATACCAAAATGTTTGTTTTGGGCCTCTCTAACAGATAAAATAGACAATTTGCAATCATGTTTAATAATTAAGTCACCAGAGGTCAAAAGGTCACCAATTTTGGGGTCAAGTGAAAATTTTAGGCACCTCCATAAATGAAACCCAAGGACCAGCCAGACCAATATCTGATGACTTTTTCTGCCTTATTTCATCTCTAGAGACCTCAAGAAATAGAATGATACCCATTAAGTGTACTTATTAGCCAAATCATGAAAATGAGATGTTATTTAAAAAGGTCAATTTTCATATTTGTCGTTTTTTTGCATCAAAATCGTAAAAACTGATAAAGCTCTTAACTCTTCTTATAGAGGGGCTACGGAAATTATTTTGGTGTGTTTTCCCAGGTTTTGGGGGCCAGAAAATCCAAAAAAAAGCATTCTCAGCAATGTCAACTAATTACATCATGCTGAAATTCAAGATGGCCGCCACTCTAGACGCCGTAATTTTGACTCGGCTATAACTCCTCCATGAATGCAGCAAGAGAGATAATATTCGTGTCCTCACCCAAGTTCTTGAGATCACAGCATCCAATAAAGGCAGTCTCAACAGGTCTGGCAGTGAATTTGGGGAAAGTCACATAAATCAACAACAGAAATGCTTTATTTAAAGGTTACGACAATCATGAATGAAATACAATAAAACTGTACATACATACATACATATACCAAGGCACTTCCCCCAATTTTGGGGGGTAGCCGACATCAACAAATGAAACAAAACAAAAAAGGGGGCTTCTACTCTCTACTTTCCTCCAGCCTAACAAGGGACTCAACCGAGTTCAGCTGGTACTGCTGGGGTGCCACAGCCCACCCTCCCTCATTATCCACCACAGATGAAGCTTAATAATGCTGAATCCCCTACTGCTGCTACCTCCGCGGTCATCTAAGGCATCGGAGGCAGCAGCAGGGCCTACCGGAACTGCGTCACAATCGCTCGCCATTCATTCCTATTTCTAGCACGCTCTCTTGCCTCTCTCACATCCATCCTCCTATCACCCAGAGCTTTCTTCACTCCATCCATCCACCCAAACCTTGGCCTTCCTCTTGTACTTCTCCCATCAACTCTTGCATTCATCACCTTCTTTAGCAGACAGCCATTTTCCATTCTCTCAACATGGCCAAACCACCTCAACACATTCATATCCACTCTAGTTGCTAACTCATTTCTTACACCCGTTCTCACTCTCACCACTTCGTTCCTAACCCTATCTACTCGAGATACACCAGCCATACTCCTTAGACTCTTCATCTCAAACACATTCAATTTCTGCAACCATTTGCTGCAACAACAGACCCTAAGTACTTAAACTGATCTACTTCCTCAAGTAACTCTCCATTCAACATGACATTCAACCTTGCACCACCTTGCCTTCTCGTACATCTCATAACCTTACTCTTACCCACATTAACTCTCAACTTCCTTCTCTCACACACTCTTCCAAATTCTGTCACTAATCGGCCAAGCTTCTCCTCTGTGTCTGCAACCAGTACAGTATCATCCGCAAACAACAACTGATTTACCTCCCATTCATGGTCATTCTCGTCTACCAGTCTTAATCCTCGTCCAAGCACTCGAGCATTAACCTCTCTCACCACTCCATCAACATACAAGTTAAACAACCATGGTGACATCACACATCCCTGTCTCAGCCCCACTCTCACCGGAAACCAATCACTCACTTCATTTCCTATCCTAACACATGCTTTACTACCTTTATAGAAACTTTTCATTGCTTGCAACAACTTTCCACCAACTCCTTATAACCTCGTCACATTCCACATTGCTTCCCTATCAACTCTATTATACGCTTTCTCCAGATCCATTAACGCAACATACACCTCCTTACCTTTTGCTTAATATCCCCGCATATCTGCCTTACTGTAAAAATCTGATTCATACAACCCCTACCTCTTCTAAAACCACCCTGTATTTCTAAGATTGCATTCTCTGTTTCATCCTTGATCCTATTAATCATTACTCTACCATACACTTTTCCAACTACGCTTAACAAACAAATACCTCTTGAATTACAACACTCATGCACATCTCCCTTACCCTTATATAGTGGCACAATACATGCACAAACCCAATCTACTGGTACCATTGACAACACAAAACACATATTAAACAATCTCACCAACCATTCCAGTACAGTCACACCCCCCTTCCTTCAACATCTCAGCTCTCACACCATCCATACCAGACGCTTTTCCTACTCTCGTTTCATCTAGTGCTCTCCTCACTTCATCTATTGTAATCTCTCTCTCATTCTCATCTGCCATCACTGGCACCTCAACACCTACAACAGCAATTATATCTGCCGCCCTATTATCCTCAACATTCAGTAAACTTTCAAAATATTCCGCCCATCTTTTCCTTGTACAATATACTCATATGATGCAAGACCTCATTGGGAAAATTCACACTGTGTTGCTTTGGACTACAGAAAAAAGTCAACCTATGCAAGGTATAAAGTTTGATGGTCTACTTGGGTACCTTTGGCTCCACTTTTAATTAATGGAAAGGTAATTATTGGAAATATCTTGTGATACAAGGGAGGTCCTTGGTCCTTCGACCCTGAAATCTACCATCTTGTTACTTGAAACTTTCTTAGTTCAAGTCGGACCCACAATCATCATCACTTTCATAGTCATCATCAATATTTCCATCACTTTCATTGTTTTCATCAAGGTTTTCATCACCAGACATCTCATCATCGTCCATCGTCTCATTATTCAACCATGATCCACAGCTGGATAACGGACTTGAGGTTTGGGATAATAGGCACGTTTCCATATCGCAACCTGATAGTTCACCTCCTGATATGCTCATTTAGACACTCTTGGTGGCTGAAGAGATGAAAGATCAACATTCTTCTTTGAATCCAGCGACTGCCCACTGCATTTTAACTCGAGTATTTGGTATCGAAGCTGGTCAACTTCCTTTGTTTTAGTTTTGGCAGAATACATGGTGCCGGTGAAATCTTCAAGAGCAAGGAATATTTCATCAGTTACCTCCCATGACTCCCCTAGGCAACTGATGACTTCTTGGTACTTTGGGCATTTCTGTAAAATTCGCAGCGGTTTTAACTTGACAATTCCCTTAAAGGCACTGGTCATATCGCATCTACTGAATGCATGCAGACCAAGGAAAGCGGCAATATAAGTTGGTGTGAACCCTTTCGATAGTTCTGTGACATCTATCAATCGCCTTCTATTCCCAAAGCCAGTATCAAAAAGGAGTTGCACACCTAAGTTTGGAGCATAATACAGAAGTATGAAGAATATGTCACTGTCTGGACTTCAAACCCAAAGAAATTTATATCCTTCATCCTTGGCATAGGGGGAAGGGAGTGAGAAGGGGGAGGGAAGGAGGGGAAGGGAGTGAGAAGGGAGAGGAAAGGAGGGGGAAGGGAGTGAGAAGGGGGGAGGAAAGGAGGGGAAGGGAGTGGAAAGGAGCGAGGAAAGGAGGGGGAATGGGAAGAAAAGGAGAGAGTGAAGGAGGGGGAAGGGAGTGAGAAAGGGGGGAAGAAAGGGGGGGGGGGGAAGTGAGTAAGGAGGGGGGAGGAAAAGAGAGGAAGGGAGGGAGGAGGGTGGATGACAAGAGGGGGAAGGGATTAAAAAGGAGGGAATAAAGGAGGCGGAAGGGAGTGAGAAAGGGGGAAGAAAGGAGGGGAAGGGAGTGGGAAGGAGGGAGGAAACTATGGGGAAGGGAGTGAGGAGGGTGGATGAAAGGAGGGGGAAGGGAGTGAGAATGGGGGAAAAAGGAGGGGGAAGGGAGTGACAAAGTTGGATGAAAAGATGGGAATGGAGTGAGAAGGAGGGTGAAAATGAGGGGGAGCGAGTGAGAAGGGGCGAGGAAAGGAGGGGAAAGGGAGAAAGAAGGTAGGAGGAAAGGAAAGGGAAGGGAATGAGAAGGGGGAATGAAAGGAGGGGGTAGGGAGTGAGAAGGAGGGAGGAAAGGAGGAGAAGGAGGGAGGAAAGGAGGGGAAAGGGAGAAAGAAGGTAGGAGGAAAGGAAAGGGAAGGGAATGAGAAGGGGGAATGAAAGGAGGGGGTAGGGAGTGAGAAGGAGGGAGGAAAGGAGGAGAAGGAGGGAGGAAAGGAGGGGAAAGGGAGAAAGAAGGTAGGAGGAAAGGAAAGGGAAGGGAATGAGAAGGGGGAAGGAAAGGAGGGGGAAGGGAGTGAGAAGGAGGGAGGAAAAGAGGGGAAAGGGAGTGAGAAGGAAGGAGGAAAGGAAGGGAAAGGAGTTGGAAGGGGGTAGGAGAGGAGGGAGAAGGGAGTGAGAATGAAGAGAAAAGGACGGGAAAGGGAGTGGAAAGGAGGAAGGAAAAGAGGTGAGGGGAGTGAGAAGGGGTGAAGGAAGGGAAGGGAGTGAGAAGGGGGGAAGGAAGGGAAGGGAGTGAGAAGGGGGAGGAAAGGAGTGGGAAAGGAGTGAGAAGGGGGGAGGAAAGGAGGGGGAAGGGAGTGAGAAGGGATAAGGAAAGGAGGGGGAAGGGAGTGAGAAGGCATAAGGAAAGGAGGGGGAAGGGAGTGAGAAGGAGGGGAAAGGAGTGTGATGGAGGGAGGAAAGAAGGGGGAAGGGACTGAGAAGGCTGAGGAAATGAGGGGAAATGGAGTGGGAAGGGGGAGGAAAGGAGGGGAAGGTAGTGAAAGGGGAGAGGAAAGGATGAGGAAGCGATAGAGAAAGGAGGAGGAAAGGAGGGGGAAGGGAGTGAGAAGGAGGGGGAAGGTAGTGAGAAGGGGGAGGAAAGGAGGATGAAGGGATTGGGAAGGCGGGAGGAAAGGAGGAGGAAGGGAGTAATAAGGAGGGAGGAAAGCAGGGGGAAGGGACTGAGAAGGAGGGAGGAAAAGAGGGGGAAGGGAGAGGGAAAGAGGTAAGGAAGGAGGGGGAAGGGAGTGAGAAGAGTGAAGGAAAGGAGGGGGAGGGGAATGGGAAGGAGAGAGGAAAGGAGTGGGAAGACCGTGAGATGGGGGAAGGGACTGAGAAGGAGGGAGGAAAGGAGGGGGAAGGTAGTGAGAAAGGGGAGGAAAGGAGGGTGAAGGGAGTGATAAGGGAGGAGGAAGGGATTAAGAGGGAAGGAGGAAAATAGGGGAAGGGAGTGAGAAGGGGGGAGGAAAGGCAAAGGAAGGGAGTAAGAAGGAGGGGGGAAAGAAGGGGGAAGGGAGTGAGAAGGGAGGAGGAAGGAATTGAGAGGGAAGGA
>NC_090727.1:97856747-97864247 GCF_036898095.1 Palaemon carinicauda | reverse complement strand
AGTAGGGGGAGAATGAATATTTGCTTTTTTGTTCTTTAGTTTTTTTATAATGTTGATTACTTCAAGTGGAGAAGATGGGGTCAAATAAATAGAGTGCTGATTTGAAGGAGGCAAATAGGAATGAAAATCTAACTGATTATTTTGAGGCAGGGCATCTCGGAGAGTAATGCCAATTGTAGAGAAATGAAGATTAAAAGCATTTGCAATCTGTTGGCTGTCAGTAATAGTTTCGCCGTTACGACCAATGAGTTTTCTTAGCGAAGTGTGCTTTTTCTTTCCAGGTCTAAGGGACGAATTTATGAGATCCCAGGATTTATTAGCATCATTTTGGAGTTGATCAAAAGTACTATCAAAATATTTTTTCTTTGCCATGCGAATTAATGTAAGCAACATATTACAATAGTTTCTATAGCGTTGGGCACTATAAGCACCCAATTTCATTCTTCGATATATATATATATATATATATATATATATATATATATATATATATATATATATATATATATATGTCTTACTTATAACTGTAATCGAACAGTTTAACATGTTTTTTTCAAAAAGGCCCATAAAAGAAACACAGGAAATATGAATAAATCACACTATATTTCGGTCAATAAACATCGACCCTCTTCAGGATGTAAAGTAAAAATGAGGAATATAGTGGAGAGTGATGGTTTATATATGAAAGCAAAAGGGTGTGTTCAATTGTTCTATAGTTGTTATAATTGCTGGAAGGATTAGCCAAATTTAATTACATCCAGGTGCGTCTTCTTATTGTTGAGCCGCTCGCAGGAAGTCTTGACCTCTGGTGCATGTCTGGTGGGCGGTCTCCGTGGATTATCTTCTTAATGATAGGGTTGAGAAGAGTATTGTCCACTGTGTCAGCTTTCCATTGGCCCCCAGATAGGGTCATTGTGTTTGATTGATTTATGATGGCTGATTCCAGGATTTTCCTTCCGTACACTGTAAAAAGTTCAAGGTACAGAAAGGGTATAACGATTGAGCTGGGGTTTAAATACATGTAAAACACCCTAAGGCTCAAATATACCCCTCAACACCAGGAGGCAGGGTATTTTTTGTGAATAATATACCCTCTATTGTACTTTGTCTTAAAATGGGCTTGGTAAGTTTGTGTGATCATGTCATGAAATGAACTTTTACTCTGTATTAAATCACCATATTGTTACACTGATAGTGTAATGCACCAAAAAAGTTACGAACAACATATTGGTTTTGAGTTATGGATAGTTTTGAAGCAAGTTCCTACAAAATGCGATACTTGGCAATTTGTATTGTTGCCGTCTCGAGATTCTTCGAGACCCCGGGAATTTGGCGGGAAATTTCAGTGGCGTCTGGACTCTCGTCTGCTCTGCAGTGAAGATGAATTGCTCCAATTAGCGTCATCGGGATTATAATATCTACACTGTATTTCACCTGTTAACTGCTAACCAAGGTAAGAACACTAACTGTCCATCTATGCAAGCATAGACAGTGGTCCCCAACATGTATATATACCGCCAACTCTGACTTGAAAGAAAAACGCCGGTAGATGCTTATAAAAAGGCGGCGGTTTACCATACAAATACGCGGCTATGTACGTCTCTGTTGCATGTCATAACTATGGTGAAAGAACCACAACTATTCTAGAATGACACTTACATTATTTTATTTCGTTTTGACAATGATTCTAAATAGCATATACCTACGTGGTGGTTTGCACTGAAAGATGGTTAAAACAGAGACGAAGCCTTTTGACATACTACTTAGTAGACTTTAGTAACTTCTTTAGTTATAATAATTCAATTAATCTATATATATATATATATATATATATATATATATATATATATATATATATATATATATATATAAGTATATATAAGTATATATATATATATATATATATATATATATATATATATATATATATATATATATATATATGAAATTGCTCTTTGTCAACTCGTGTACAGCTTTCTCTCGGATAGCCGTTATTAATGTGACGTCACTACAACTGAGACAAGTCCTCCCTCTCTCTCGCCAGGCGAATTCTTTCTCCCCTCTGTCTCTCGCTGACTGCTTTCCATAATCTCGTTTAATTTTACTGTTATTATTATTATTATTATTATTATTATTATTATTATTATTATTCCTTTACTCTTTTTACTATTATTACTATTATTATTATTATACTCCTTATACTATTATTATATTGTTTTTATTATTATGGTTTTTGCATTGACTCTGGTATTTATGTGACCTATAACACTTTTTACCATAATTTTACGTATGATAAAATGTGGTATGTATGTTTCTTATTATCTGAAATGCTGCCTTGAATAAATTTTAGGTTACTCATCCCCATTATTTCTGCAATATTTTAAAAGTCAAAACTACCATACTTAACATTATTTCCTACTTCAACGTTACGAATAAAAATTGTCAGACATCATCATTAGTTTTGCATTCAGGCTGTGATAGTCTAAAAAATCATTATTACTAACACCGGGGAAAATAAGTAAGAAATTATCATTAGTACTTAATTATGAGAGAGAGAGAGAGAGAGAGAGAGAGAGAGAGAGAGAGAGAGAGAGAGAGAGAGAGAGAGAGCGTGTGAGCGTCAAGCTGTCTGGGAGGAAAAAAACCATAAACAACGTATTCAGCTAAACGTTAATAACTTTACGATTACGCGTAGTCTGTAAGCAAACACTGACACCAATGATTTCTTAATCAGTTTGACCTGAGGTAGCAGACAGTTAGGTATTTATGCATGATATTTTTTCCTTTCTTTTCTATATATATATATATATATATATATATATATATATATATATATATTTATATATATATATATATATATATATATATATATATATATATATATATATATATATATATATATATATATATATATAGGCACACACACACTAACAAATATTTTCTTTTCACAGATTTCTGCGTACGGTTTGCTTTGCAGCTTCTGCCATCACTCTTTATATATTATATATATACTTTTGATTTTCAAGTGTAATGGAAATAATAAATTGATAAACCAAACTTTTAAAATCATTGACCTTATTACTTTATATACTTATAAGCTATAACTACACCTATATAATGGTGGAATAGATATTAATTATAAAATTATGATTAATATACACGGGTATTTATGTCGTATAGAATACCCTGTAAAAGGGTATTCTTTACCTACGATACACCCCTAAGTAAGGGTATCTCAAGTATATGTTATACCCTTGATATGGGTATATTGTAAAGGGTATATTATAGTTCTTATATACCCCGATAAGGTATGCTATTTTAACCACTAGAAATACCCTTTTTCTACCCCTTTTATACCCTTAATTTTTTAGAGTGTACGGACAGGTACTCTTAAAAAGCAAAGACGACTCGCTCCAGTTAATCTGGTGCCCTAAATCCCTAGGGTGAATGAAAATCCCCGAGTTTTCATAGCCATATCTAACAGATCTTTTGTGTTCCGATAATCTTTGAGATAGCGAACGGCCCGTTTGCCCAACGTACACTTTTTCACAATCTTCACATGGTACTTTATAAACGCCGGATTCTATATCTCTTTTATTTTGATAAACATTAATAAGGGCGCTTCCTATGGTGCTCTCGTTCGATTACAAGAGTCTTTTAAGTTTTTCACTTGTCTTTAAAGCTTCTTCTCACGATCACTAATGAGCCTCGAGTCATATACGTTTACAAAACTTTATTAAGATATTGTTAACAGATTTTATCTCTCTTATTATTAGTTTAATTGTGGTAGTTTATAGAGAAACATTTACCCTTCATATAGTAAATATTCTAACAAGTTATCAATTAAAAATCTATGACATTAATCGAGAATACTAAAATATTTAATGGGCATAGTCATATTACTGACATGATTTGCCCCTGGAGTTTCTAATTTAATCGGATATGAAACGTCATTGAAAAATGTGGCATAAAAATAAAGGGCAGTTTACAAATGCCATGACCATAAGTTCAGAATGTTGTTAGGTGACTACATTATTTGTGAGTTCGAGAAGGTTATTTTTTGCGGATAAACAAAAAGAATAAAGTTTCCTAGTTTATGTTCTCACAACCCTAAACAAATGAAAGTGAATACTAAGAGGACATTCCTACTCATGAGCGATTACCTTATTATTATTATTATTATTATAATTATTATTATTATTATTATTATTATTATCATTATTATTAATATTATTATCATTATTGATATTATTATTATCATAAATATGATGATGATGATTACAAATACTATTATTATTATTATTATTATTATTATTATTATTATTATTATTATTATTATTATCATAAATATGATGATGATGATTAAAAATACTATTATTATTATTATTATTATTATTATTATTATTATTATTATTATTATCATAAATATGATGATGATGATTACAAATACTATCATTATTATTATTATTATTATTATTATTATTATTATTATTATTATTATTATTATTATTATTATTATTATTATTATTATTACGAAAATAGGAAACGTTATTTTATAGAAATTATTATATGCTATAAATCAGTGAGCAATGATTTGAAAAAAAAGTAAATGAAAAGAGTTGTTGCAACAATATGTATTGAACGTTAACAGCAATTCAAATTCCACAAAAAAAAAATGATATCATGAGGTGTTAATAGTGGGAGTTGAACTGCTAACTATTACGCATTGGAGCGATATTATTATTATTATTATTATTATTATTATTATTATTAGTATTATTATTATTAGTAGTAGTAGTATTATTATTATTATTATTATTATTATTATTATTATTATTATAACTTGCTAAGCTACAACCCTAGTGGGAAAAGCTGAATGCTATAAGTCCGATGGCTCCAAAAGGAGAAAATAGCCCAGTGAGGAAAGGAAATAAGGAAACTATAAGTCATTATTCTTAGTTCTTGTTATGAATAATACCTTCAAATATCATTTACTATTTTCAACTTAAAAAAGATGATTCTACAATCATGTGCACACAACAATTATGTTTAATACATTCCTAAAGGCAGGAGTCCATTGCAGTTTGTGTAAAAACATTGTGGAAGCGAAATCCCTTAATCATATATATACATATGAATTGGTAGTTACGATGAATTATCCACTGTTTAAAATTAAGAAGTTATTTGAATTCCCTTTAATAAAGGGGAAAAAAAGCTCTTCACTCTGTCTTTAAAGTGTGCAATATTATATGCGGTAAAAGCAGCAACGGATTCTGCTGATAGAAAGATAAATAGTTAAACTCCAAACCTTTTATTAATTATGTAAAGATACTTTTAGTTTTCCAACAAAGTTATAAAACGTTTTCAACAACCTGGTCTTGAAAGCCACAGCCTTCCCAGTAAAGAATATTTCATAGTTGACTTTTGAACACCAGTTCTTATGCAAAAGCCCTATTAACAAGGTTCAACCTCATCCTCTACTGTAGGTGCAGCTGCATAACCTGCAGATTTTGCCTTGAGAAGATGCACTGAATATCTCGGAATCTTTCCCAATTACTTTCAAGTTAGTTCGAGCATATTTCGCATTTCACATTCGTTATCGTAAACAACCAGCAAAACTCAGATAGAATTGCTATTTTCCTATCTGAGGTTTTCCTTCAGTCAGGTTGCCATTCAGAATTAAAATTGCAACTCTTCCATCAAGTAATATGAGACGCCATTATCAAGAATTTGCGAGAGGCGAATGCCAGGATTCAATTATGCAAAAGAGCTTTTAGGAGAATTGTATTGACTTTTTTGGCTGCCAGCGATATTTTGCGTTGTTATACATTTTCTATGTGGACCGTCAGAAATGATAGCTAAATATTAGGTACATATGAACCCTAACGCTGATGCAGCCCCCTCTCACCAGGATATGACTACTCCCTCTCCTCAATACCCGAGAGACTGAGAGAGCTGAGCATGACTGTTAAGATATAGCTCTCTATCTACTTTTATATATATATATATATATATATATATATATATATATATATATATATATATATATATATATAGAACCAGACACTTGCTCTTTATTCTATAAGGAAGATTCTCCAATATCTTTTTCTGTTTTTACAGCATTTCTGAATGTGTTTTTTATTTGTAATGTTTTGGAAATGAGCCATAAATTGATATGCCTGAATTTATTGAGTATTTCGTTTGAATCTTTTTTTATCAATTTTCTATTCACTTGTCAGTGTTTTGTATATTCTGCAATCATTTCAATGTTCTGTGCTTTTGATTTCAATACTCATTGTGTTTGGGCTTTGCTAAGTAATATAACACTATTAACAGTTTCTTATGCTACTCCTTACATATACATATACATGTATATACATAAAAATATACAGATACATTTACATACATATACATACATAAATACATAAGAGTGAAGATAACACACCACCTCGATTATTCAATTATTTATTTATCATTATTTCTTTTCCTTGAATAAACCCCTCGAGATATTAGAATTATATAGGCAACGTTGACTATAATCGAAGCTTCGGCTCATAATAAATTATTGCAAGTTTCGAAACCACGACCCTAAGTAACTTTTGCTTTATAAAAAAAAAAAAAAACGACCTAAGCAAAATCAAATGATAACTTTGAATTCATAACCCAAATGCATAAATTGTTATCATTAGACTACAGGACTAAGCTTAAATTATTTCCCCTCTTCCTCACTCATACAGTAACGCATTTAATTTTTTTTCCGATTTTTTAAGTCTGAAATCTTTCAATATTTTTTTTTTTTTTCTTCATAAAAGTGGACCAATGTTTTGTCCTACATACACACACGTTTGTCCGACGCAAACATAAAAAAGCATCACCAGTTTCCCACACCTCTAGTCCATGCATTAGTAGAGGAGGAGAAGAAATAAGATAAGAAAGAGTTGATGATGGGAAGAAGAGAGAGAGAGAGAGAGAGAGAGAGAGAGAGAGAGAGAGAGAGAGAGAGGAGAATCAACACCAGACCAAAGAAAGCCTGTTGCTATTTTGCTGGATAACCGGGGGACGTCAGTGACAGGATACTCTCTTCCTGCCTGTCTCGGAACCCCAAACCGAGAGGTAGTCCTGAATCGGAAGACACCCAAGAGGAAGGATCCTCAACGGAATCGATTTCTTAGGGCTTGACCCGAACCAGGACTCTCGGAAAACCCGAGTCTCTTTACTTCAGGTTATCCAGGATGATACAGACATCACTGCCATTACTGCTCGGAAAATATTCTCCATTTAAGAAGACTCAAACATTCTATGGAAAGTTTATAGATTTGTTGATAAATTCATAATTTCTTATAAAGGTTAATAATTAAGAATTTAGTTGCCTTTAGTACTAATTATTATTACAGCTATTTAAGAACTTTAGGTTTTTTTTATCAAATAAATCAGTAATTTGATGGGCAAGAAGAGGCACCCGATGAGATACTACTGCTAGAGAGTTATTTGGTATTGTGA
>NC_090727.1:97849247-97851747 GCF_036898095.1 Palaemon carinicauda | reverse complement strand
CAAGCTTTACGCCAAAAAAAAAAAAAAAAAAAAAAATCATCCTTTGTAACCGTCTATAAACCGAGAACAAACACTAGTATCTTTTTTGAAGAGTTTGGTGCTTTCACTAATATGATTATCATAGAGAAAAATTAATTAGTTATCTGTAGAGACTTAGATTTTTGGAAGGATGACGCATCCAATCCTGACGCTTTGGCATTTAGTGAGTTACTAGAATCATATCGACTAGTGAATAATATCGGCTGGGAATACGTTGGACCTAGTTTTGAATGATGACATAAATAATATTGTATCTGATATAAATGTTGAAGAGAAATGTACAAACTTCTTACGTTTAGTGTACCTCTACAGAAACATGCAATAGGAAAGAAAATAAACTTAGACATAAATCAAATTTTGAATTCTTTTGTTTTCCATAATGGGTATTGATAAATTGTCCATTCTAATTACCTGTAAGCTTAGTTGATAATAACAAAGGTGAAGTTATGTGAATTGTGAAATCAATATTGAACATGACCATTCGTGAAGAATATTCCCTTTTGTGATAACGCAAATATACTCTTAAAATTAAGAAGCATACATCAAAACTACTGTTGCGTGACCTTAGATTCCTATGTGGTATTAATTCTCAAGAAATACTTATTTCTTCATCTCAAATGTGTACGGAGAGGATTGTACAAGAAATAAGCCGTGTAGGACTAATAAATAATTTGTGATACATGTGATCAAATATATTTCCTTCTTCTCATTGTGCAATCGTAACTAAACCCTTGGAATGATGTACGGTAATATCCACAGCAATTCATCTTCCCCATTATGAACACTCACACTGATAACTCTCCTTCCCAGACCGGCCATCAATTCTGAGGTAATGGTGAGGTTAATGGGAGTCCTGAAAGGCTTTCTGCTTTTCCCCTGAGTTTCATTCGGATTCCTTTTTCTGCATAATGACTTTCAATAGCTTTCACTGCGTTCCTTTAAGTTCCAATAAATGCTCTTTTACGCAGTGCATAAATACCTAGGTCGGAGCTTCTGTAGCTAGTTAGGACGGACAGTGTCAGTAATTGAAATGTTGTTGAATATTTATTATACAACAATATTCATCATTAAATAAATAACAAATGTTCTTGGTGTATTTATATGTACTTTGAACTATACTGATGCAAATACTCAGCAAATACCAATATTTTTCAAATTTTAGATGTTTCAAAATTCCAAAAGTTGAGACAGAAAACCCGCATTTTAAAAGGAAAACATACAAGACCACCACCCAACCTAAGGTTCCCCACCTAACCTTACCTAGGAGCAGTATCTTTACATACTTCCTAACCGGGGGAGGCTCTTTAGACTGGGTATCCTTTGCTTACCCTATGACTAAGACTCAACCAAGTGTCTTCTTCCCAAACGGCTTCATTCTTGGCAAGGTAAAACTAAATCATAATATCTCGTAAATCATAAAACCAACTTCCTTTTACCGTATTTTAGACCAAAAAAACAAAGTTTTCCCAATTAAAAAAATCCATTTGACAAGTAATAAGAAAGTTTACGCTTGTCCAAACCGACTGCATTCTTCCCCTTAGCTCTACTGATGACCACTTTCAATATATCCATTTGAAAGAACTATACATTTTTGCAGAGAAGTAAATAGAATACACGATAAGCTTGACATATTGGGAGAGCTCGAAATTATCTCATAAATATATAAGAAAGACAAGTAACTTAAACTTAGAACTCCAATCATGATAGAACTCATGAAAAGCTATTAGAATTAACTGCCTGCCTAGTATTACGAACAGGATAGAATTGTCCAGGGAGATCTGAATGTAAAGGATGGTCAGAGTTATGAAAAATCTTATGCAACATGCATAATGAACTAATTGAACGATGGTGCCAGAGATTAATATCTAGATCAGGAATAAGAAATTTGATAGACCGTAAGTTTCTGTCCAACAAATTAAGATGAGAATCAGCAGCTGAACACCAGACAGGAGAACAATACTCAAAACAAGGTAGAATAAAAGAATTAAAACACTTCTTCAGAATAGATTGATCACCGAATATCTTAAAAGACTTTCTCAATAAGCCAATTTTTTGTGCAATTGAAGAAGACACAGACATTATATGTTTCTCAAAAGTAAATTTGCTGTCGAGAATCACACCTAAAATTTTGAAAGTCATACAAATTTAAAGAAACATTATCAATACTGAGATCCGGATGTTGAGGAGCCACCGTCCTTGGCCTATTTACAATCATACTTTGAGTTTTGTTAGGATTCACCTTAATACCCCATAATTTGCACCATGCAATAATTTTAGCTAAATCTCTATTAAGGGATTCACCAACCCCAGATCTACATTCCGGGGATGGAATTGATGCAAAGAGATTAGCTTCATCTGCATATACAACAAGCTTATTTTCTAGGCCAAACCACATGTCATGTGTATATAGTGTGAAAAGTAATGGGCCAAGAACACTACCCTGTGGAACACCGGATATCAC
>NC_090727.1:97826747-97834247 GCF_036898095.1 Palaemon carinicauda | reverse complement strand
GAGCATTTTTTTCATATTTCATTTCCGTTTATTCACAGAAGATATAGATGAACGTTACTGTCTGTGAATAAACGGAAATGAAATTTGAGAAGAATGCTCTCTCTCTCTCACTCTCCCTCTCTCTTACACTGGCCATTAGAATATGATAAAATTTTCCATAATTGGAGTGAAAACGAGCGAAGAATTAAGGAATGAAATCCTCGGGAAAGAACAAAATCGTCTTCTGCGTAAAATTTCTCCTATTTTCCTCCGGAAACACTTTGAAGATTCCTACGAAGAGAGGAGAGAGAGAGAGAGAGAGAGAGAGAGAGAGAGAGAGAGAGAGAGAGAGAGAGAGATATTTGAGCTTCCTTATTCTTCTGATTATTTCCATAATTGTTAACACGAATACAAAGGAAATTCATACGGAAGGCGAACATTACATTCTGGGAATGAACGAAAATGAAATAAGAATGCTTCCAGAACGGTCTTCAGAGGGTGAAATTTGCCTCAGAAGCGTCTTACCTGATATATGTTACGATTCGCACAGAAAGAAACTATGAATAAATCTTTCCTTTTGTTATGTTTTTTATTTAATTCCTTTCTGTATATCTTTATCTTGTGGATTCTCTCTCTCTCTCTCTCTCTCTCTCTCTCTCTCTCTCTCTCTCTCTCTCTCTCTCTCTCTCTCTCTCTCTCTCTCATACCTGAAGACATTTGGACTTCACTTGAAGCCAAAAGAAGAATTGTTGAACTCTAATGGCCCTCTCTCTCTCTCTCTCTCTCTCTCTCTCTCTCTCTCTCTCTCTCTCTCTCTCTCTTGTATCTGTGTGCCGGTCAGTGATTACACTTTTGAGACCCTATAAATATCATGATTTAACGCGGATAACAAAAGGCTATCGAGTGCAATATAGCTACAAGTTTTCGTGAATAGTCAGTGATTAGTTTGAGGTCGGAGAAGTGGGATAAAACGTCGGCATAGAATAGTTATCTTGTGAATTACTAAAAATCTAATCAAGATGGCTATGTACAACACGGCAAGGCTTGGAGAGACATCGCTGGACTCAGCAAAAATAAATTCCATGAGTTGGCGAAATAGGAGCTCGACCGTCTGATAACAGAGGTCACTAGTAACGTCAACCAATGTGACGGAAAAATATTCGCAGACATATTGAAACAATATGATCCAATAAACTGGAGCAAATCTGCGAAAACATCAGCAAAATAATAGAAGAAATTCCAAAGAAAATCCAAGTGTTAAAGAGACTTATAAAGAAAGTCTACATCAATCAACACATTCCATCAAAGAACATTAAGAAGTCCAATATGGTGAATATGCTGATTGATGCAATAGGAAAAAGAATGCCAAAATGGTGTAATACATGCAAGATATGGTATTCCATTAATAATCCTCAAAAATTGACTAGAAAATGTGATGCCTGTCATGTCCCAACACATCCCACATGTGCTGAAATACAGCAAAAATAAAAAATAAAGACACAAAGGTATTCTGCTCAACATGCTTAGTCTGGATAGAAAATATAATTAAGTCGAGACTAAATCTGCAAATAGTTGAAGATAAAGAAGAGGAAGAAGAAGAAACAGAAGAAGAAGAAGAAGAAAAAGAAGAAGAAGAGAACAATGAACAGGATATGTGTAAGGATGCAGAAGAAATCATTGATATAAACCTATGATGCCATCCAACAACATACCTATGAAGAAATAAATTACCAGATGGAAACAAATAATAGACCCAAGAGACTCTACCCGGACCTACATAATTTTAGGGAAGAGCAAGAACAAGAAAAAATAGAAAAGAAGGATATAGTCTGCAATATGCTGAAAAGAGGGAATTGCAGATTTGGCGAAAGATGCTACTACAAGCATCCAAAGATATGCCATAATTATGAAATATATGGTACATGTGCGTATTTAGACGGATATGGAGACGAATGCAGAGATCTCCATCCAAAAATATGCAAAAACCTAAAAGAAGGAAAAGGATGCATTTACAACAAAAAATGTCGATATATGCATCCTGCAACCATGAATGAAAGTAAGAAAACTCAGCAAACTGAAAAGAAAAATGAAAGCAAAAAAGAAACAAAAAAAGAAACAAAAAAGCAGGCCGTGTATATACCGCGCTTTTGAACCAAGAGCCCCAAGATATGAGGCCTTTCAACCCAAACCTGCACATTTAGAGCCCAACTACAAAGAATGCATCTATAATGCCAGGGGTTGGTGCAGATATGGGGACAGTTGCAGGTATACACACACAAATAAATATGAAGGCGAAAGAAGCAAATATAATAGAAAAGTTGGATTTTTTAATGGCAGAATTCCGGGAAATGAAGAAAAGAACATCATATCAGAACAGGAAGGAAGCATGGGAGAATCCATATTATTACCAATATTAAATAATGGGGATGAAACACAAACCATAATAGTAATGAATGCACAGGGTTTAGTCACGAGTAACTCTAAAAGGAAAATAGAGTTCTTAGAAGAACTAACCCAAAATGAAAAAATAGATATATTGAATATAAGTGAAACATGGTATTCCCAAGAGACTGGCAGTGATGACCAGATAAAGGGTTTCCAAAATTATAGATCAGACAGAAAAATAGGAATCAAGGGGGAACCGCAATATATGGAAGAGACATAAATCAAGGAATAGTATGTGAAAAATACAGCAACACAGAATGTGAATTGATTGCGGTAGAATTTGAATTTGAAAAACTAATGAATATTGTAGTTTACAGACCCCCAAACACTAAGGAGTTTGACATAATAATAGAAAAAATAGATGATATATGTAGAAACCATAAAGACTGGAATATACTCCTATCCGGAGATTTTAACTTTCCTTTCGTGGATTGGAAAGAACGGATAGAAGAAAGTGGTTGTATGTATACATATAAAAAAGATAGTAATAGTAGCGCAGAAGATAAGAGGTAATTTGAAAAGCTTCAAGATATGCTATTAGAACATAATATGCAACAAATAAACCACATTCCAACAAGAAAGGAAAATGTCCTAGATCTAGTATTTGTGAATGAGGTGAATTATGTTAAAGAAATAATAGTGTATAACACGGGAATTTCAGACCACAATGTCATAGAATTGATAGTTCATTCCAAAGCAAGTGATCACAGAATTAATAAAAGCACAAAACTTTGGGAAGGATATGGAAAATATAACTTTTACAGTAAGAATATAAAATGGTCAGAAATAAACGAAGAACTGAATAAAGAATGGAAAAATGTATTTATAAGTGATAATATACAGGTAAATACGGATATACTGTACAAAATACTGGAGAAAATTATTGAAAAATATGTACCGGAAAAAAACAATAAACAAAAGACGTGCATACCAAGAGACAGAAGGATCTTATTTCAGAAAATTAAAAAGTGGAAGAAAAATCTTGCAAAAGAAAAAAATGTGTGGAAAATGAGGGAAATAAAATGTAAGATAGAAAATGCAGAACAAAAGATTATACAGTCGAAAGAAAATGAAAAAAGGGACATAGAAGAAAGGACACTTCAAAATATAAAAAGAAACCCCAAAGTACTTTACTCCTATGCAAAAAAGATGAATAAAAGGAGAATAGAAATAGGCCCTCTAAGAATTGAAGGACGGCTAACGAATGAAAAAAAGGAAATATGCAACATATTAGCAGAAAAATATAAGAGTGAGTTCACGCCAAGAATTGCGAATGAGAATAATGAAACAGAAATGAGAGAAGAAAATGTTGAATATCTAACGGATATAGATATTAATGAAGCAGATATTGTCACGGCTATAAACGAAATTAAAATTGGATCGGCAGCCGGACCAGATGGAGTTCCAGCGATTTTGTTAAAAAAAACTGCAAACACTATCGCGAAGCCACTTGCAATACTGCTAAGACAGAGTATAGATATGAGCGAGATATATGTTAAACATAAATTAGCTTATATAACCCCTATCTTCAAAAGTGGATCAAGACTAGAGGCAAGCAATTATAGACCTGTTAGTCTAACATCACATATTATGAAAGTGTATGAGAGAGTAATAAAAAAGAAAATAATGAACCATTTGGTCAAAAATAATTTGTTTAATATGGGTCAACACGGTTTCGTACCTGGAAAAAGTACACAGACCCAACTGATAGCTCACTATGAAAACATATACAATAATATGATAAGTGAAAAAGACACAGATGTGATCTATCTAGATTTTGCAAAAGCCTTTGACAAGGTAGACCATAACATATTGGGAGGAAAAAATGAGAAAGCATAATATTGTGGGGAAGATAGGAAAATGGGTAAAAGAATTCCTGCAAAACAGAAAACAGATAGTGGTTGCAAATGACGAGAAAATAGATGAAGCCCAGGTAATATCTGGTGTGCCCCAAGGTACGGTATTAGCTGCACTGCTATTTGTTATTATGATCTCAGACATAGACTGTGATGTTGAAAACTCCGTAGTGAGAAGTTTCGCCGATGACACAAGAATAAGTAGAGAAATTACTTGTGATGAAGATAGGAACTCACTACAAAGAGATCTAAACAAAATATATGAATGGGCGGAGATAAATAGGATGGTATTTAACTCCGATAAATTCGAATCAATAAATTATGGAAACAGAGAAGGAATGGTGTATGCATACAAGGGGACCTAATAATGAGACAATCACAAACAAGGAAGCAATTAAGACCTTGGTGTAATGTTAAATAGAATATGTTATGCAACGACCAAATAGCAACACTGTTGGCTAAATGTAAAGCAAAAAGGGGAATGTTATTCAGACACTTTAAACACGAAAAGCTGAACACATGATTATGCTTTACAAAACTTATGTGCGTAGTACACTCGAGTACTGCAATGTGATATGGTACCCACACTACCAAAAGGATATTGCGCAAATAGAGAGTGTACAAAGGTCCTATACTGCTAGAATAGAAGAAGTTAAGGACCTTGATTACTGGGAAAGACTGCAATTTTTAAAACTATACAGTCTAGAAGGAGAAGAGAACGCTACATGATAATACAAGCATGGAAGCAAATAGAAGGAATTGCTGAAAACATCATGGAGCTTAAAGTATCAGAAAGAGCAAGCCGAGGTAGATTAATAGTGCCAAAAGCATTCCAGGTAAACTGAGAAAGGCGCACAGGACATTAATCCACTACGCACCAGCATCGATAATGCAGCGACTATTTAATGTGCTGCCAGCTCATCTAAGAAACATATCAGGAGTGAGCGTAGATGCGTTTAAAATCAGCTCGATAAATACCTAAGATGCATCCCAGACCATCCAAGACTGGAAGATGCAAAATACACCGGAAGATGTATTAACAACTCTCTGGTGGATATACGAGGTGCCTCACACTGAGGGACCTGGGGGAACCCAAACAAAAAATAAGGCAATAAGGCATAAGGCATTACACCGGCCATTAGAATATGATAGAATTTTCCATAATTGGAGTGAAATCGAACGAAAAATAAAGAAATGAAAACCTTGGAAAAGAAGAGAAAATTCGTCTTCTGTGTAAAATTTCTTCCGTTTTCCTCCGGAGACACTTTGAAGATAACTACGAGAGAGAGAGAGAGAGAGAGAGGAGAGAGAGAGAGAGAGAGAGAGAGAGAGAGAGAGAGAGAGAGAGAGAATTTATACATTTTGGGAATGAACGAAGATGAAATAAGAACGCTTAGCTGATAAATGGTACGATTCGCCCAGAAAGAAAACTATGAATAAATCTTTCCTTTGGTTATTGATTTTTAATTCCTCTCTGTATTTCTGTATCTTGTGGATTCTCTCTCTCTCTCTCTCTCTCTCTCTCTCTCTCTCTCTCTCTCTCTCTCTCTCTCTCTCTCTCTCTCTCTCTCTCCTTACCTGAAGACATTTGGACTCCAGTTGAAGCCATAAAAGAATTTGACGTATTCCAATGGCTTCTCTCTCTCTCTCTCTCTCTCTCTCTCTCTCCTCTCTCTCTCTCTCTCTCTCTCTCTCTCTCCTTCATACCTGAAGACATTTGGACTCCAGTTGAAGCCAAAAGAAGAATTTGTTGTTGGATACTAATAGCTTCTCTCTCTCTCTCTCTCTCTCTCTCTCTCTCTCTCTCTCTCTCTCTCTCTCTCTCTCTCTCTCTCTCTCTCCTCAACTCACTTTATTTTAAGAAATACTGAATTCAAGAAAGGTTTCGGTAATCATAAATATATATATATATATATATATATATATATTATATTATATATATATATATATATATATATATATATATAGTAACTTGAAGAAAAAAGCAGACAACATACGAGCTAAGAAATCAGTGGTCTTCATAAAAAAACAAAGGAAAAATAGAATTTGTGTCTTCACCTCCATAAGCATCAACATCTGAGAAGAGTGTTGAAGACTATTTGAAGACTTTTTGAAGACTATTTCGGATATTGGAGACTGGAGACAAAGAATGTATTTTTTAAAAATAACCTAGATACAGCAACTCTATATTGTTGGCTCGGCGGGGCTGCCCGCTTCCCGCCAGCCCAGGAGGGCTTACCCCCCTCCCGAAAGCTCCCCCCCCCCCAGCCAGCCCAGCGGGCCTTCCCCCCCTCCCGCCAGCCCGGGCGGGCCTTCCCCCCCTCCTGCCAGCCCGGGCGGGCCTTCCCCCCTCCTGCCAGCCCGGGCCTCCCCCCCTCCCCTCCCGCCAGCCCGGGTGGGCCTGCCCTCCCCCCTCCCGCCAGCCCAGGCGGGCCTGCCCCCCCCTCCCGCCAGCCCAGGCGGGCCTCCCCCCCCTCCCGCCAGCCCGGGCAGGCCTCCCCCCTCCCGCCAGCCTTGGCGGGCCTTCCCTCCCTCCCGCCAGCCAGGGCGGGCCTCCCCCCCTCTCGCCAGCCCGGGTGGGCCTCCCCCCCCTCCCCGCCAGCCCGGGCGGGCCTACCCCCCCTCCCGCCAGCCCGGGCAGGCGTCCCCCCTCCTGCCAGCCCGGGCGGGCCTCCCCCCCTCCCACCAGCCCGGGCGGGCCTCCCCCCCTCCCTCCAGCCCGGGAGAGCCTTCCCCCCCCTCCTGCCAGCCCAGAAGGGCCTCCCCACCTCCCGAAAGCCCAGAAGAGCCTCCCCCCCCTCCCACCAGCTCGGGCGGGCCTTCCCCCCTCCCGTCAGTCAGGGCGAGCCTCCCCCCCTTCCGTCAGCCCGGGAGGGACTCCCCTCTCCAGCCAGACCGGAGGGACTCCACTCTCTTGCAATCCCCAGGCGGGCCTCCTTCCCCTCCCTCCAGCCAGCCCGGGCGGGCCTCCCCCCATCCCGCCAGCCCGGCGGGCCTCACCCTCTCCCGTCAGCCGGGGAGGCCTCACCCCCTCCCGCCAGCTCGGGCGGGCCTCCCCCTCGATCCCGCCAACCTGGGGTGCCTCCCCCCCTCCCACCATTTTTGTTTCCCTATTTATTTCTTTATCATTTGTGGTCCTTTCTTTCATTTTTAATCATTTATTTATCAAACATTCTCATTATTTTCAAAATGAATGGCCTTCCCCTCCAGAAAACAATAT
>NC_090727.1:97811979-97824479 GCF_036898095.1 Palaemon carinicauda | reverse complement strand
ATACACCAAAATGTTGTTTCCAGATCCAAAATGATATTCTGTACTGATATGTATTTTATCTCATTCTGATTTTGGAATAATATCATCAGGCTTCAGTCTCCCACCATCACCAATCCGCAGTGTACAGCGTGGTGAGAAAAATATCCAAATCCCAGGTTTGATTAAGGACATGTCTGAACCTTTTGTCCTGAAGTGGACTAGAAACAACTGCATTGGTTATATATATATATATATATATATATATATATATATATATATATATATATATATATATATATATATATATACTGGCCTAAAGGAACATTTCAAACATATATCGAAGGAAATTGACCCTATGAGAATATATGAGAGTCCCTAGGCTTATAGCATCCTGCTTTTCCAGCTTGGGTTGTAGCTTGGCTTAGCTTGTAATAATGATTATTATGACTTGAACCCTAGAAAATGATATTTTAAATGCTTAGGGATGATTCACACTATGGGTTCGATCTCGCTCCAGTCTCGGTTCGGTCTAGGTGCTGGGGTGTTCACGCCTTCGGTCTGATCAGTGTCTTGACAAAATTATAAATCTAAGGAAAAGCATAATTCCATAGGAATGTTATTCAGTGATACTGGGAAATGTATTTAGGCTGTAAACATTAGCCTGTTATTATCCAGACTGATTTTTTTCTATCATGACTGAAGCGAGAGCGGGAGCCTTTAAAATTACTTTTCCAGCGTAAATGCAGAAGAGTCTCATTATGCAATAATCGATTTTGACTTTTCTTACTTAATTTTTCAATACATATTTCTATGTCTCTCTCTCTCTCTCTCTCTCTCTCTCTCTCTCTCTCTCTCTCTCTCTCTCTCTCTCTCTCTCACACAAACTTTACATTTATTACCCTGGTATATTATTTCATTGCAAATTTCGGGTATAATGTTGCATAAGGGTCCCCTGACACGAGTCATGTTCCGTAAGTCTTGTGACTTAGACCTTTTGGGTTTTACAAGGTATTATTATTATTATTATTATTATTATTATTATTATTATTATTACTTTCTAAGCTACATCTGTAGGATGCTATAAGCCCAAGGGCTCCAACAGGAAAAATATCCAAGTGAGGAAATGAAATAAGGAAATAAACTACAAGAGATGTTTAAGAACAATATCATGAAAAAAAATCTTTCACATATAAACTAAAAACTTCAAAATAACAAGATGAATATAAATAGAATAGAATATTGTGCTGAGTGTAGCCTCAAACAAGAGAACTCTACACCAAAAGAGTGGAAGACCATGTCACAGAGGCTATGGCACTACCCAAGACTAGAGAGCAATGGTTTGATTTTGGAGTGCCCTTCTCCTAGAAGAGCTGCTTACTATAGTTAAAGAGTCTCTTCTATCTTTATCAAGAGGAAAATAGCCACTGAACAATTACAGTGTAGTAGTTAACCCCTTGGGTGAAGAAGGATTGTTTGGTAATCAAAGTGTTGTCAGGTGTATGAGGACAAAGGAAAATGTCAATAGAATAGGCCAGACTATTTGGTGTATGTGTAGGCAAAGGAAAAATAGGAGCCGTAACCAGAGAGTGGTCCAATGTAGTACTGTCTGACCAGACAAAGGACCCCATAACTCTCTAGCGGTGGTATCTCAACGGATGGATAGTGGCCTGGCCAACATACTACCTAGACACCAAACCACCTGCTGGTCATGATCTTAGTTTGAAGGAAATAATGACTATATCAAAAACAAAAGTTCATTCACGTCAATTTGCTGAATAAGGGTTGCAGTCACCTATTAGAAACGTTCCTTCTCATGTACTGCTGGACTAGGGTTCGAGTCCCGATCAAAATTGTCAGTTCCTTTGGTCACCGCAACCTTGCCGTCCTTGTGAGCTAGGGATGGTGGGGTCTGAGGAGCCTATAGGTCTATCTGCTGAGTCATCAGTAGCCATTGCCTGGCCCTCTTTGTTCCTAGTTTGGGTGGAGTGTGAGCTTGGGCGCTGATCAGATGTAATATGATCAGTCTTTAGGGCATTGTTCTGCTTGATAGGGCAATGTCACTGTCCCTTGCCTCTGCCATTCATGACAGGAATTTAAATATGTTTTTATGTTGAACACACTTGACCTAAGTGTTTTTATAGTTTATAAATGAAATATTTGTTTTGATGTTTTGACTGTTTTTTCTTTTTAGATTTTAATTGTTCGTTATTTCTCATATTTATTTATTTCCTTGTTTCCTTTCCTCACAGGGCTAACTTTCCCTGTTGAAGCCCTTGGGCCTATAGCAGCCTGCTATTCCAACTAGGGTTGTAGCTTAGCTGCTAATAATAATAATAATAATAATAATAATAATAATAATAGTAATAATAACTAATTCTAGAATTTTTAATATTATGAAAATTCTCTCTAGTTTAGTCAAATCTTGCATATGTAAACCAATAATTGTAATATTTAGTATAATTTTAGTTCATGGTAAAGCCTACGCACTTTTTAATAATGTTTTGCAATAGATTTAACTTAGACCTACACAGAAATGTTATCATTTTTCCATGCAAAGTTTCCAAATATACATTAATGATATCTTTCTACCAAAACATTTTATAGACAGAAGTATATAGATAAAATAGTTCATGTTTCAAATATTTCCCTATTCTGATCTTTTAATATTTCACCATTGTTATTTTCCATTGCTCTCTCTCTCTCTCTCTCTCTCCCTTTCTCTCTCTCTCCCTCTCTCTCTCTCTCTCTCTCTCTCTCTTTCTCTCTCTCATAAACACACACATCTCATCCGTCCTCACCACAAACCGTCTCACCTTTAGTGTTCTTAGTTCAATGCAATATTTTTGATGGCTTCTTCTATAAAAACTGAGATGAAATTAGTTTTAGAGATCAAACCTGTATGGAAATCATATTCCATAATCAAGCACATTCGTCAACTACATTCTTTGAATGTGTGAGTGAGGAGAAGGAGAGATAACTTGCTAACTTCGGCTCATTGGACTCCATGGAACGGTTGGACAAGATATGAACCGATGACGGTTGATGGCGTGTCAGTTTTGGAGGTCAAGTTTTACTTATTCGCTAAGCCTGTAAATGACACATTTTAATGTGGTACCGAAAATAATACATTCCCCTGTTTTGTGTAGTAGTAAAATGATCTTTGTAACACTGTGCAGCTGAATCGGTGGAACTTCGAAAGTTCAAACTTGCAGCGAATGTTCGTATGTTGAACAGGCGGACCTAAGTTTATAAGTTCATATTTATGAAAGATTTATTTTAATGCCGTTACTGATCTTAGTATATTCTGAATATCACCTCTCTTGTAGCTTATTCATTTCATTGGGCTATTTTTCCCTGTTGGGTGTTTGAGCTTATAGCTTCCTGGTTTTCCAACTAGGGTTGTAGCTTAGCTAGCAATAATAATGTTAAGTGCAGGATAACATTTTTAGTGTATCTCTCTCTCTCTCTCTCTCTCTCTCTCTCTCTCTCTCTCTCTCTCAATGATGATGATGATACTAAACTAGGCATAAATGCTGCGAACTCAGAAGACGTAGAAGCCTTAAGAGAGGATCAAATGAAGTTAGGAGAATAGCCCCAAAAAAGGAAAATGCCTTTCAACTGTGGGAAATGAAAAACCATGTACATAGTTTATAATAACCCACAATCAGATGACTCACTGCTGGGTAATGAAATAGAAAGTGTTGACCAGGAGGAAGATCTCGGTATTATTATCAGCAAGGATTTGAAGTTCACCAAACAGAGAATAAAAGCTGAAAAGAAAACATAAAAAACACAATAGGTTACATAAAGAGACAATTCAAATACAGAGACAAAGACATTGTACTACAGCTGTACACAGATAAACCGTAACGTTAATACATTTCAAATTCCTCCATCCCGCTCTTTTATAATATATTAAAAACTTTCCTTTATTCTCCTGCACAGTCTACAAGTTTACCCTGAGTAAGTCTTTCGGCAAAATTGTTATTCACACTTACACTAACATAGGCCTAGGTGCGAATCCAAGGAATTTCCACTTGATATTTCACTAACTTTTGCGCCTGCACTCTGCTCGAGTGCCACTGCTCCTAACCTGCTACCCTCTCCCTATCTCTTCTTTATCTTATATCTATTCCCCTTATCCACATTAAGCCTCCCATTCCTCTCTTCCGCATTCTTTAGTCAAATTGTTCATTCAATTATTCAAGATTTTGCATAGGGAAAGAGATCTCATTTCACTACCCGATGCCCACACAAAATTATTACTTTAATCAACAGGAAAATGTTATCCCCAATTAGCCTAATTTCATTATATACTTCATCTTTTTCATACTATTATCAGGCTGATATAACCAATCTCTTGCTCGAGGGTACGCTATTCTATCTTATTTCTCTTCCTCTTGTTTTGTTTAAGTTTTTATAGATTATATGAGAAATATTTACTTTAATGTTACTGTTCTTAAAATATCTTATCTTTCCTTGTTTCCTTTCCTCACTGGGCTATTTTCCCTGTTAGAGCCTCTGAGCTAATAGCATCCTGCTTTTCCTACTAGAGTTGTAGCTTAGCATGTAATAATAATAATAATGATATTATTATTATTATTATTATTATTATTATTATTATTATTATCATTATTACAATAATAATAATAATAATAATAATAATAATAATTATTATTATTATTATTATTATTATTATTATTATTATTATTATCTCTGCTGTAACCAATCTGTTTCACAATATCATCCCGCTGATATGGCATACTACGTTCACAATCAACACGGCAAAACCTATTCTTCTCTATCTTGGAAGGATAGCCTATGACGCCTATCCCTCCTAACCCACACAGCACACATACCTCCATTCCCTATCTATTCCCTTTACACAAGCACGCTCTACAGGAAGTCCATATCCCTGCCTATCCATTTCCCTATCCTATCCCACACGGAGCCCTATCCTTCCTAATGCAAACCCAATTAATCAGGGAAGTGTAAAGTATCCTTTGTCTTAATCTAAATTGCTAGTATCCTTCAGCTTCTCTCGTGCTTAACCTGAAAAAAATAACTCCTACAGTATCTTTTATTGTAAAATATCTCCATCACACCGGTAATCCCACTTCGCTCTTTTTGTGTTAACAAATATATTAATGTCTAATATATTATTATGTAAGTAAGGTCAGAATGCTGTCTCCTTCCCTCCCCTCCCCCTCTCAAATCCCTGCCTCCCTCCCTCCCATTCATTGGTTCCGCTTGGTCTGTCGTCGTTCGCCTTCGCTTCTTTGTCCTACACTGAAAACTCCCCTCTCACACCGCTTAATTGCATAACACCCTTTCGCTCTTCTTCTCGTGAAGTCTTTCGCATATTTCTCCTTTAGTTACATTCCTTTATTGTCCCTATATCTTTCCCTACACTGCACTCCCTGCCCCCTTCCTGCATTACAACCCCCTACATTTTCAACTATTCTCTCTCCTTCTATAACCGTTGGATTGTTGCTAACCGCCATGGCTGCTCCCTCACACATATCATGCAGTGTCATCTCTTCCTTCTCTCGAAGCTTCTAGAAGCTTCTGTCACGTTCCCCCTCTCGTCCCCCATACCTCCCCATACCCTACGTTTTAGAGAGAGAGAGAGAGAGAGAGAGTAGTCTATAATGTAGTTGGTTGTTACAACACAACATTAGCATGGATATTGTGTAACCGGAAGACGGTGGAAGAGACGATTCAAAATTCTACACGAGAATTCTTCCGTCAACAGAACTTAATATAAGCCTTCGGCTTTCAATCCATCGTATAGTGGCAAGAGGTTGGACAGCATGGATGCAAGAGAGGAAGAAGCAGGAACCAAGAGAGAGAGAGAGAGAGAGAGAGAGAGAGAGAGAGAGAGAGAGAGAGAGAGAGAGAGAGAGTTGAAGATTAGGTGTTGGAGGGAGATTGTGAGAGATCGAGTTTTGAAATTGTGGGTGTTATGGAGGACTGGGCGAGACTGACGAAAGATTGGTGGAGATTGACTGTTGGAGGCAGAGTATAAGAAAACTGATAGAATGTTGGAGAAATTTGCTGGAGGAATAATATTAGGTCAAATTATGTTGAGGATTGTTGGAGAAAGTTTGATATAGGTCTACTGAAACTGAGATCAGTAGAATTACTCATAAAGTAATGGCTCTGAAGAAACACCAGGCTTCCCAGTTTATTCAATTGTGTGGATTAAACTTATTTTATGATTAATATTTTCGATGGTGAAAATAGGAAAGATAATTTCATGGACTTTGGTCGATTGCATAGGATTAAACTCTAACATCTCTCTCTCTCTCTCTCTCTCTCTCTCTCTCTCTCTCTCTCTCTCTCTCTCAGACCTCTGCTTAGCCTTCCGTCTATACACAAATGCACACGCTCACACACAAATACGTTTCATATATACCCATAGGCAATGAATATTGGTATTAAAAAACAAAGGAAGAAGAGGGAAAGATATATCATATTTGAGAGAGAGAGAGAGAGAGAGAGAGAGAGAGAGAGAGAGTTATAATTAGTATTTTCTCTACCATGCTAAAGCATAGCCTATGATTAGCGTCCCATGTGCCAAATGTAAATGGAACTTCTAATGTAGTATCAGTGTTATTAAGGAAAATGATGTTGTCAGGAGGAAATTTGACAACGCTGCCTGCTCACTGTTACTAGAATCATTCGATTTATGAAACGTCCATATTTCTATTTTGTTTATATTGTGTCATTTATTGATATTTTCGTTATATTATCTGTATTATTTACCACTATATTATAAAATGCAAATTTTCAAATATACTTTAATATATATATATATATATATATATATATATATATATATATATATATATATATATATATATATATATACATCATCCATACATATACCAAAGGCACTTCCCCCAATTTTGGGGGGTAGCCAACATCAACAAATGAAACAAAACAAAAAAGGGGACCTCTACTCTCTACGTTCCTCCAGCCTAACCAGGGACTCAACCGAGTTCAGCTGGTACTGCTAGGGTGCCACAGCCCAACCTCCCACATTATCCACCACAGATCAAGCTTCATAATGCTAAATCCCCTACTGCTGCTACCTCCGTGGTCATCTAAGGCACCGGAGGAAGCAGCAGGGCCTACCGGAACTGCATCACAATCGCTCGCCATTCATTCCTATTTCTAGCACGCTCTCTTGCCTCTCTCACATCTATCCTCCTATCACCCAGAGCTTTCTTCACACCATCCATCCACCCAAACCTTGGCCTTCCTCTTGTACTTCTCCCATCAACTCTTGCATTCATCACCTTCTTTAGCAGACAGCCATTTTCCATTCTCTCAACATGGCCAAACCACCTCAACACATTCATATCCACTCTAGCCGCTAACTCATTTCTTACACCCGTTCTCTCCCTCACCACTTCGTTCCTAACCCTATCTACTCTAGATACACCAGCTATACTCCTTAGACACTTCATCTCAAACACATTCAATTTCTGTCTCTCCATCACTTTCATTCCCCACAACTCCGATCCATACATCACAGTTGGTACAATTACTTTCTCATATAGAACTCTCTTTACATTCATGTCCAACCCTCTATTTTTGACTACTCCCTTAACTGCCCCCAACACTTTGCAACCTTCATTCACTCTCTGACGTACATCTGCTTCCACTCCACCATTTGCTGCAACAACAGACCCCAAGTACTTAAACTGATCCACCTCCTCAAGTAACTCTCCATTCAACATGACATTCAACCTTGCACCACCTTCCCTTCTCGTACATCTCATAACCTTACTCTTACCCACATTAACTCTCAACTTCCTTCTCTCACACACCCTTCCAAATTCTGTCACTAGTCAGTTAAGCTTTTCTTCTGTGTCTGCTACCAGTACAGTATCATCCGCAAACAACAACTGATTTACCTCCCATTCATGGTCATTCTCGCCTATCAGTTTTAATTTTCGTCCAAGCACTCGAGCATTCACCTGTCTCAGCACTCCATCAACATACAAGTTAAACAACCACGGCGACATCACACATCCTTGTCTCAGCTCCACTCTCACCGGAAACCAATCACTCACTTCATTTCCTATTCTAACACATGCTTTACTACCTTTGTAGAAACTTTTCACTGCTTGCAGCAACCTTCCACCAACTCCATATAACCTCATCACATTCCACATTGCTTCCCTATCAACTCTATCATATGCTTTCTCCAGATCCATAAACGCAACATACACCTGCTTACCTTTTGCTAAATATTTCTCGCATATCTGCCTAACTGTAAAAATCTGATTCATACAACCCCTACCTCTTCTAAAACCACCCTGTACTTCCAAGATAGCATTCTCTGTTTTATGCTTAATCATGTTAATCATTACTCTACCATACACTTTCCCAACTACACTCAACAAACTAATACCTCTTGAATTTCAACATTCATGCATATCTCCCTTACCCTTATATAGTGGTACAATACATGCACAAACCCAATCTACTGGTACCATTGACAACACAGAACACATATTAAACAATCTCACCAACCATTCAAGTACAGTCACACCCCCTTCCTTCAACATCTCAGCTTTCACACCATCCATACCAGATGCTTTTCCTACTCTCGTTTCATCTAGTGCTCTCCTCACTTCCTCTATTGTAATCTCTCTCTCATTCTCATCTCCATCACTGGCACCTCAACACCTGGAACAGCAATTATATCTGCCTCCCTATTATCCTCAGCATTCAGTAATCTTTCAATATATTTGTATATATATATATATATATATATATATATATATATATATATATATATATATATATATATATATATTACAGTCTCATTACAGTTTAGAAATTATTATTATTATTATTATTACTATTATTATTATTATTAATTGCTAAGCTACAACCCTAGCTTATAAGCCCATGGGCTCCAACAGGGAAAATAGCCAAGTGAGGAACGGAAACAAGGAAAAATAAAATATCTTAACAGTAACATTGAAATAAATATCTCTTTATAAACTATAAAAACTTTAACAAAACAAGAGTAAGAGAAATACGATAGAATAATGTGCCTGAGTGTACCCTCCAGCAAGAGAACTGTAACCAAAGACAAAGGCTATGGCACTACCCATGACTAGAGAACAATTGTTTGATTTTTGAGTGTCCTTCTCCTAGAAGTGCTGCTTACCATAGCTAAAGAATCTCTTCTACTCTTACCAAGAGGAAAGTGGCCACCTAATAATTACAGTGCAGTAGTTAACCCCTTGGATGAAAAAGAATTGTTTGGTAATCTCAGTGTTATCAGGTGTATGAGGACATCCAGCCTATTCGGTATACGTGTAGGCAAGGATAAAGTGAACCATAACCAAAGAGAAGGATATGTTCAAGGTATTATGTTTGCACGCACACACTCACGCACACACATTTACCATAACAATGTGTCCCTTGCAACGGACTGTGTGTTATTAGTATCTCATTTCACTAGTTTAACTGCAAGAAAAAATAATGATCTTCTTAGGTGATTATGTCAAAATTATTCAAACAATAGAGAAAACCTACATCTAAAACAACGGCGTAGGCCTAGTTTTACGTATCAAATTCATTTATTTTATCCTGACGCGAAATAGACGTATTTCGTGTTCGAATGTCTTTAGTTCTAACTTCGACTTTGCATAAGCAGTTATCACTATAATTGTTTTACGGTTTTAGGCAAGGAATAGGCATCTGAAAATCATGTCACTTAGGCCTACACTAAAATAGGGCATAAATTTCTCAAATAAAGTTAAGATCAACAGAAATAGGTCTAAATTTCAAAAACGAAGCCGATGCCAAGTCAAAACGAACGTTTAGACTTTGACAAGAGAAGGCTTATGACGTTTTGTTCGTAGGTGCTGTCGTTCTAATTCTCCCCTACTCTCATATATATATATATATATATATATATATATATATATATATATATATATATATATATATATATATGCAAAAATTCTTCCGTAAAAAGACGTATAGCCAAGTCAAAATTACGGCGTCCAGAGTGACGGCCATCTTGAATTTCAGCCTGATGTAATTAGTTGACATTGTTGAGAATACTTTTTTTGGATTCTCTGACCCCAAAACCTGGGAAAACACACCAAAATAATTTCCGTAGCCCCTCTGTAAGAAGAATTATGAGCTGTATCAGTTTTTACGATTTTGAGGCTAAAAAACGACAAATTTGAAAATTGACTTTTTTAAATAACATCTCATTTTCATGATTTGGCTAATAAGTACACTTAATGTGTATCATTCTATTTCTTGAGGTCTCTCTAGAGATGAAATAAGGCAGAAAATGTCATCAGATATTGGTCTGGCTGGTCCTGGGGTTACATTTATGGAGGTGCCTAAAATTTTCACTTGACCCCAAATTTGGTGACTTTTTGACCTTTGGTGACCTAATTATTAAACATAATTGCAAATTGACTGTTTTATCTGTTAGAGAGGCCCAAAGCAAACATTTTGATATGTCATTTATCTTTGTCTGACCATTCAGTCCGGAGTTATGTCTAATTTGGTTTCCCCTACCCCAAAATTGGCAGCAGCAAAATTCGATGATGTCATCGAAGAAAGTGGCCCAGCAGTGGTAGTGAGTCCCTATTTTTTCAATGGGAACATTAAAAAAATGAAAATATGGATCAAAAGCTACAACCTAAATGCACTTTTGTCAATTTTAAGGGGGGGGGGTGCAAGGTGAGCCCACTCAGGCCACGGACTATTATATCGTCTCCTAAATGGTATAATGGGAAATATAAAAGAAAAGAAGCTACCTGATGGATACAGTGACCAGGAACTAGCAAATAATTTTCTAGTATTCTTTAAATGTAAAATTGAAAATATAGCCAGGTCATTTATAAATACTCTCAACATCAGATTAATGATACAACTGACACAGACAAAATTAATAAGATTTAACAACATAACACAAGATGACATCACCAGGATTATCACGAGAGCAAAGAAAACAAACTGCACGATCGATCCTATGCCAATATCTGAAGTAATTGGAGAGACAAACTCTTCTAGTCTAGCCGAAATAATAATGAGAATAGCAAATGCAAGCATTAATGAATGTAAGTTCCCCAAATCTGAGAAAATGGCTATAGTCACACCAGCTCTGAAAAATGCTCTGGACTACCAGGAATTAAGCTCATATAGACCTATTTCGAATCTATCCTTTGATTCATAAGTGCTTGAATAAGTAATTCTTGAACAACTAGTCAGACACTTAGAAGTAATAGGAGCTTTGCTTGACAACCAATTGTTAAAAGACAAGAACGATGTCTTTCGCAAGCTTTGTAGGACATAAAAATCCTACGTTCCAATATCTTCAGCAAATATAAAAGTTGTAGAGACATCAAGGAAAAGGAAAAATCGCAAGAAAATACAAGTAGTTGGAACCGAGACATGTTAATAAAATTCTGAGACTCCGAAAATTCCAAGACACTTCTCAGCTTCCTCGAAGAAGATGAATTCCATCACGTTCCGATTTTAATAAAGAGAGAGAGAGAGAGAGAGAGAGAGAGAGAGAGAGAGAGAGAGAGAGAGAGAGAGAGAGAGAGAGAGAGAGAATCTACACCTTGTATACAAACCGAAATTGTTACGACCTCAACATTTCAAAGCTATCTAAACTAGTCTTCATTCTATTAGAGATCACATAAATTACAGGAATTGCAAAGAAAAATATCACAGTCACTACCAAAACAAAAAAACAATAACTATTTCTAAGGTGATGCCACTAAAATATTAATATATTCTATCTCTCTCTCTCTCTCTCTCTCTCTCTCTCTCTCTCTCTCTCTCTCTCTCTCTCTCTCTCTCTCAAGGGAACTGAGAGCACAACCAATTAGCATCACTGCCACCCACATCAAAGCTTCCATTTCCACTTGGCCTCTTGCAGCCTCTGATTTTGAGACACCCTGGATTAATGATTGATGGACTTGAGCAGAAATTGAAGGAGGTAATAGTATTAGCAAGAAGAAAAATAAACTCTGAGATACAAAAAAAAAAAAAAAAAAAAAAAAAACAATTACTAGCATATGGAGAGGCCTCTTTTTCTGACAGATCAAAGAATAGGGTTATGTACTAGAATGTTTTTTCTCTGCGGACAATGGAACAGACGCGTAGAGAAAAGGGCCTTGGCAACCAGAATCCCTTACAAAATATAAAAAGAGAGATAAGAATAAATTTCTATTCGTAGTCCGCAAGTATCCAGCATGCTTGCCAAAAGCAAGCACAGAATCAGAATAAGAACTTTACGGCTGAGCATCGACTATAAAAAGTATGTACTCTTCTTATTAGTACCCCTTACCACAGTAACTCCGAGCAATCTACGATGACGAATTCGTAGTCGTGTACATTTTAAGCTTGGGAAAGAATAATATCGTAAACTATAGCGAAATGTGAAGATCTTTAATCACTTAATGATTTACAAAAGAATCTTCCCCAGAATTTCTAGACCGATTTCTTCTCTCCTTATC
>NC_090727.1:97781979-97799479 GCF_036898095.1 Palaemon carinicauda | reverse complement strand
CTCGCAAATCTTGGATTTATTCTACTTTTTCATGGCTTCTCCGTCTTCGTTGGCTTCTGATAAGTTGAGTATAATGTCTTTGATGTATAAATGTAGGCTCTTGGTAAAATTTTGAGTGATTAATAGGATTAATCTTTGATACAAGAGCCGTAGCCTACCAGAGGCGTCCTGGACGCTGTCGCTCGCTAGGTATAAATTTAGTTAGTCAGAGCGACATTCCTGGTTGTTTTGCTTTAATAAAATTTAGCTATTTAGCTTTACATAGGATTTCCTTTCGTGCTTAGTATTATTTGGCGAAGTATTCGCCATTCTGGCCTACGCTAGGCCATGTAGCCTAGTCGTTTGGTCCTAGTACTTCATGCATGATTTTGGTTTTTCCGAGTGTAATTAAAATTTTATTGAAGCTTTAGGCTATATTTTATACATTTAAGACTGTGTGGAATATTTCCAAGATAGTATACGAGTGAGCTTCGGTGATTTAGGTAATCGATTCTCTTGGTGCCTAGGCTAGTTGCTTATGGAGCCTTAGTATACTTTATCATACTCCCCGGTTGCTTTCTTTTCTTCGGAGAAGGTATGCAATCCCTTTCCCTCTGTTTAAGCCTTGGGCTTATTCCTAAGTGGTTTTTTCCGAATTTATTTTCAATAAAACTATACTGGGGTGTTACTGTACCTTCCTGTTCCTGTAGTATGGTTCAAGAGGGACAGAACAACAGAGTTTTTTAGTCTGAGTCTGTGTTGTCTGGCTTGGGGCTGAGTCCCCCTCGCTGGCCTGACACAGACAAAGGGAGCTTAGCTCCCTTAGGTCACTACCGAAGGTTTCTGTGGATATGATTCCTTCTTTTGTGATCTACCAGACTAGTCCTTGTTGCTGTTCTCGGGGGAGGATAAGTTTCTTTCCCTGGGAGTAGCAACACCTTCCTTGCTTTGGTGCTCTGGGAGCTGGCAAGTATTGCTGGCCTTCCCCCTTAGATCTCCCTTAGGCTAAGATAAGTTTCTTGGCTGCGGGTGATCTGTCACTAAAGCAAGGTTGGTAGGACCCTCTTGTCCCTTCCCCCTCTTTCTCCGTAATGGCCTAGCCATTACTGTACTGTACGTCGTTCTACATCTGGACCTAGTATAGGTTAGGATGTGGAATTGACTCAGCCCCTTGCCGGCAGGCCGGCAAGGGTCTTATGTTTTCGAGTGCTGCCCGGACCTCTCTTGGTCCCTCATCCATGCCTGCCTGTAGAGCCAGACGGCATTGGTCAGGAAGCCTGAATTAGTTTCTCCCCTTCCTTATATGCACTCTTTCGGTTGCCGGGCTTGGAGGTTGTGTACACTCTTATCCCGGCATCCATTCTATTTTTCTTCTAGTGCTGTACCCGACCCGGCTGCCGGCCTCATAGGCCGGCAGCCGGGCAGGTGTAGTCCTCTGGTTCTTTTGCTGCCGGCTGGCATCGGTCTTGTACCTTTGCCGGCCGGCTTATGTCAGCCCTTGTCTGCCGGTCACCAGGAGTGTGGCCGGCAGCTGGGTACTACCTTGTGTAGTTGCTGGCCGGCAGCCATTGCCGTCCAACATTGGCTGTTACTGGCCGGCAGTTGCTGCCGACCGGCACATGCATTTGAACCAGAGTGCTGCCGCCTTATAGCTGTTAAGTAGTATACTTTAAAGCTAGTTATGGTGTGTGCCGGCCGGCCGGCACGCATCCCCCTATACTGTACTAGTATTCTTCAGTATAACATATACAGTAAGAAGAAAACTATGGTAAGGGTTTTGGTACAGCACTGTGTCTTCTAACACTATTGTGTTTTCTCGCACATCCCTTTGCTGTTGCCCTACAGATAGGAAAGTGAGTTCTTTCCTGTCTATTATCCAGGATTTTAAAATCATTGCTTAGGTGTGAGCTCCACCTGTTTCCTCTGGAAACCTTGCATTGGTTACTCTAGAAGAGATTAACCATTTGATTTTATTATCTGGAAGGCTGCAACAATGGGTTGTGAGGGAAACACAAGTGTGTGTCTTTCCTTTCTGAATTGTTATGCTTTACTATGCATATCCAGTGATACATAGTTCACTTGATACTCATGGAAATTTCTTCTCTTTACAGAAGGACACTCCGAAGTGGGGAAGTGCTTTCTGCAACGTCCGCAGCAAGAACCTCTGCGGACATGAGTTTTGTAGGAGACACGCAGCATACGCTGTCTCCAAGGATGATCTGCGGTATTGGGACCCTCAGGTATGTACTGTGTGCACTAACCTGATTACTGAGACCTTTAATTCCCCTAGGACAGAGGAATCAAGGGATATAGCTAGGAAAAAGCTTCGTACCTGGGTAAGGGGCTTCCAAAAGAACACTTCTGGCCCTTATCTTCCAAGTGAGAAGATGAGGGCGTATCTTTTCCCTAAGGCATCAGCTGATGCAGTGATTCCCCAGCCTCAAGAGGAGATCCCCTACGTTCAGATCCAGGTGGATGCTGAAGTCGCGGTCGCGATGCAAGACATCCAGTTAGATGACAGGATGTCTGATGTGGACGGGTGTCGGGAGGAAGACCTCCTGGCAGAAGCCCAGGATGAAGTTCAAGCCCCAGACGTTGTAGAGGTAGACGTCGACGAGGTGTCGGCTACTCCGGTTCAGATTCCGGAGCCTATTCCCTCTACATCGGCCGGTCTCCCAGTAGAGCTGGGACAGGCCCTCTCTTCTATTGTTGGAATGATCCAACAAATGCAGAAGGAGAATCAGGAGAAGGTGGCTGCAATGGAACTGCGAATGCAGTGCCTTGCAGAATCACATGGGCCCCAGAAAAAGCTCAATGTGAAAGACCTTCCCTTGTGCTCAGATGCTAACCCATGGAGGTAGGTTGAGCACATGCCGATGACGACTGGAAAGATCGTCATCTCGGATAAGCTGGGCTCAGTTCCCCTGGAGGAGGTGGAATTCTGGCCCAGCAAGGCATCATATCCGGACTGTTATGTCCGGCTGAGGAAGGAACCAGCTTCAAAGGAGGAGACAGAGCCGAAGGAGGTCATAGTGATGGACCATGCTAAGGCTCAAGCTCTACTTTCATCCTCGATGAAAGAGAGGGGCTTCTCTAACTCAAAGGTAGCCGCATTGAATAAGAAGCTCCCTTCCTTTGTGTCCTCGCCTACTAGAGCCTTCCCCTTTTTACAGAAAGGGTTTCTGGCTGTACTAAAAGCAGTCGAGGCCGGCAAGTCTTGCCCCTCCCTAGAGGAGTGTAAACCCTTGTCGCTGGCCCTGCCTATGGACCACAAAGACTGGAAGGACGTCCATCTTACGTTCTCAGTTGGAAAGTTGGAGGCTGATATTGCCGGACGTCAGTTCGGCAAGGACCTCCCTAAGCTGTCTGACTTTCTTTTGCGAAGAGAGTTCGATACAAAAGAAAGACTGACTGCCTCAATGTCTCTTCAGACTACTCTCGAGACGATGGCAAGTGACCCCAAGGTCCATGAAATGTTCATGGTAGTGGCCAAGTCTCATCTGGCCACAGTGACGAAGGACCTTTATGGCTTCGTCAAGGCAAGGAGAGCTTGTAGGGAGTTCGTGTTTACCTCGGCTACGGTGAGGCACGAGCCAAAGAAACTAATCTCCTCCAACATTTTAGGAAAAGACCTTTTCCCTACCGACTTGGTCAAAGAAGTTGTTGATAAGGCCGCCTTGGAGAATAGAAACCTTCTCCAGAAGTGGGGCCTGGCTATCAAAAGAAAGTCTTCCCCGGATGAGGGTCCTCAACCAAAGAGGAAGACTATGAGGACTAGGCTACCGTCTCGGCCAGCCAAGCCTCTTAGACAGCAACAGCAACTGCAATTGCCATTGCCCCCAGTGCCCCAGATTGTGGCACAAACCCCGACCACTTTTCAGTGGGTACCCCAGGCCGTGTCGACATAGTCCACGGCATTCACCCCAGCGTTCGAAGGGCAGTCTACTTCCTTTCGAGCAAAGCCTAGAGGAGCAGCCAGAGGCTCGTCTAGACGCCCCTCAAGGGGAAGGGGATTCAGGGGTGGTCGTGGTTAGGAAGGCAAGACCTCAGGACGGCAGTCCAAGTGAGGTGATACCGGTAGGAGGGAGACTTCTGAAATTTCGGGATCGGTGGACCTTCGATCCCTGGGCCCACAGCCTACTCAAGAATGGACTGGGCGGGAGCTGGTACAGCACTCCACCCCCGTGCCTTCGGTTTTTCCAACACTCCACCCCCGTTATGGAGGAGTACGTTCAAGAACTGTTGGAGAAAAAAGGTGATCCGAAGGGTGAAGCCCATCAATTTCTAAGGGAGGCTGTTTTGTGTTCCCAAGAAAGATTCGGAAAAGCTCAGAGTCATTCTGGACTTGTCGCCACTCAACAAGTTCATAGTGAATTGCAAATTCAAAATGCTAACACTGCAACACATAAGGACCTTACTGCCCAAGAGGGCATATTCCGTCTCTATAGACTTGTCAGACGCCTATTGGCACATTCCAATTAGCCATCGACTCTCCCCCTACCTAGGGTTTAGGCTACAACGAAGACTATACGCCTTCGGAGCCATGCCATTCGGGCTAAACATAGCCCCAAGGATTTTTACGAAGCTTGCGAGCGTAGCTCTCAAACAATTACGCCTAAAGGGAATTCAGGTAGTAGCCTACCTGGACGACTGGTTGGTGTGGGCAGCATCCGAGACAGAATGCTTGCAAGCTTCCAGTCAAGTGATCCAGTTCCTAGAGTACCTAGGCTTCAAGATCAACAGAAAAAGTCTCGACTTTCTCCATCTCAAAAGTTCCAGTGGCTGGGAATCCACTGGGACCTTTTGTCACACCGTTTCTCCATCCCGGCGAAGAAAAGGAAGGAGATAGCGGGTTCTGTCAAGAGACTTCTAGATTCCGAAAGGATATCAAGACGCGAGCAGGAGAAGGTACTGCGCTCTCTCCAGTTTGCTTCGGTGACAGACCCAGCGCTAAGAGCACAGCTAAAGGATGCAATCGGAGTTTGGAGAAGTTATGCATCAAACGCGCGAATAGATCTGAGAAGACCAGCCGCTTCGGCTAAGTACTCTTCTCAGGCCTTGGTCCCAAGCCAGACATCTAAAGAAGTCGGTTCTTCTTCAGCCACCTCCCCCGTCGGTGACGATTCACTCAGACGCCTCGAAGGAGGGATGGGGAGGTCACTCTCATCGGAAAAAAGTCCAGGGGACTTGGTCCAAGCTATTCAAGACCTTTCACATAAAACTTTCTAGAAGCTAGGGCAGTGCTCCTTACCTTAAAGAAAGTCTCCCCGCGTCACTCGATCCACATAAGGTTGGTGATAGACAGCGCGGTAGTTGTGAGATACTTGAATCGACAAGGATCGAGGTCACCACCTCTCAACCAGGTGATGTTGGCCATCTTCCGATTGGCGGAAAAGAAGAAGTGGTACCTGTCGGCAGTTCACCTTCAAGGAGTCCGCAATGTGACAGCGGACGCTCTATCCAGGTTCACACCGATAGAGTCAGAATGGTCCTTAGACGCAGGATCATTCTCCTTCATTCTGAATCAGTCCCAGAACTGCAGATAGACCTCTTTGCGACGAAAGACAACAAGAAGTTGCCCCTGTACGTGCCCCGTACGAGGACCCCTTAGCGGAAGCAGTGGACGCGATGTCCCTCGACTGGAACAGATGGTCCAAGATTTATCTGTTCCCTCCTCACAACCTTCTGTTGAGGGTCCTCAACAAACTGAGATCCTTCAAGGGGTAGCGGCAATAGTGGCCCACAAGTGGCCGAACAGCGTGTGGTTCCTCCTGGCATTGGAACTGTAGCTGAAGTTTGTACCACTACCAGATCCAGTTCTGACCCAGCGAGTCCAGAAGTCAACTGTCTGCGCTTCATTACAGAAAACCCGGACCCTGCAGCTCATAATTTTCTCTCCCTAGCGGTGAGAAAGCATTTCGGGATTTCGAAAGCCAGCATAGACTTCCTTGAGGAATATAAGTGCAAATCTACTAGAAGGCAATATGAGTCATCTTGGAGAAAATGGGTGGCCTTTTGTCAAGGCGAAGAATCCGCAGGAGATCTTGACAGACTTCTGCTTATCTTTCTTCTCCACCTCCATGGTCAAGGATTGGCAGCTAACACGATTTCAGCGTGTAAGTCTGCTTTGACAAGACCCATTCTATATGCCTTCCAGGTCGACCTAGGTAACGAGATCTTTAATAAAGTCCCGAAAGCCTGTGCTAGGCTCAGGCCTTCAGCACCTCCAAAGCCCATTTCATGGTCTTTAGACAAGTTCTTCATTTCGCTTCTCTGTTGAGCAATGAAGAGTGTGCGTTAAAGGATTTGACACAAAAAGTCATTTTCCTATTGTGCACTCGCGTCCGGGGCCAGGGTTAGTGAGATTGTAGCCTCTCGAGAGAGGCAGGTCGTGTTCAGTTCCTGGATGGGGGAGAACTGAACCTGTTTCCGGATCCTACGTTTCTCGCCAAGAATGAGTTACCCACCAACAGGTGGGGTCCCTGGAGAATCTGCCCTCTGAAAGAAGATGCATCTCTATGTCCAGTAGAATGCCTAAAGGTCTATCTTCATAGAACTTCAGACTTCAAGGGTGGTCAACTATTCAGGGGAGAAACATCAGGCTCAAATTTATCTCTGAATCAACTCAGAGCGAAAATCACATATTTTATTCGCAGAGCGGATCCTGACAATACACCCGCAGGTCACGATCCGAGGAAAGTTGCCTCATCCTTAAATTTCTTTAATTGTATGGATTTTGAACATCTCCGTTCATACACTGGCTGGAAGTCTTCCAGATTGTTCTTTCGACACTATGCGAAGCAAGTAGAGGAACATAAAGAGATCTGTGGTACCAGTGGGTCGCGGTGTTAACCCTACTGTTTAACTCTGCGAGGAACAGTGGTCTTAATTGGGACGATTAATTCCAGGATGAGTGTGTAGTTACATACTGTACTACAAACTAAGTGAGGGCACTGTGTTGCCCATGCAGACTGTTCCATTTCCGAAGGTGAACCTAGCATAAGTGCAGACATGTGTGCCGAGCGTTTCTAACGCTAATGTCATTGATTTGTAATACAGGCTTTTATGACTTTGATACCTCGGTATCTTAAAAGTGGCATTTAATGTTTTTTTTTTTTTCAGACAAACAAGCTCTGTTTACTATCATACTTATGCTTAAAGTTTTGGGTTATCCTCTTCTTATGTATATATATATATATATATATATATATATATATATATATATATATATATATATATATATATATATATAATTGTGGCTAACCTGTCTATTTATTGCCTGTCAATAATCTGGTTCTTGAGAACCTTGCGTCTCCTTCACCTGTGTCAATTTATTGGTATAATTGAGCATTCATTCTATGTACCTTATCTGGGATAATTCTAATAGAATTGTTCCTTTATGCAAGCTATGTTGCATTGGTTTTCCTCCTATGCGGATATAAAACCTTTGTCCAATACAAGTATTGTGCGGAGAACTGGTCGATATTTCATATTGACGCAGTGGTTCTTTACAAACTATGCTTTACTTAATATAGGGCGAGACCACTATATTAGCTTGCCTGGTATTCATACATAGGTATATGTACTCTTCGAGACTTTTCCAGAGTCTAGTAGGACTCTTCCCTGTAGGGGGCAGGAAGCTCTAACATGGTTTATAGTTAGTTGAAAAGATGTATAACGGTAACATCTTAGGTCTCTAGGTCTAGTCGACCGGGAAAAATTACATCCGGGGAGTACGGCACGTTCTGAGAATCCACAGATACAGTAATGCTCTGGTACACTTCCATCAGGACGACATGGCTTGAGCCCAAAAAACGGATTTTGAGCGAAGCGAAAAATCTATTTTTGGGTGAGATGGCCATGTCGTCCTGATGGACCCGCCCTTGCCTTTCTAAGGAAGGGCTGTAGGACCCCTCCCTACATACAGTATCTTTAGCACCTCGTGTACGCTACAAGGAATACAGATGGCGCCAGGATTGGCGCCAGGCACGCATACGAATCGGAGGATAGGGAAGCCTTGGGAGCGGCTCCCCTTTTTCTTTCCCGAATTCGTTTCTTGCCAATCCCTCCTACGAGACGAAATCTCTGTCCAGGATGCAGATTGCCATGTGGCGTGTCAAGAATACGTCCTCTGATATGTCGCGATATCCCTTTCACGAGGGATACTCGCTCCAGGAGTTAGAATTCTGGTACCTTAAGGTAAATTCTCTGGGAATATCGCCGTAGTTGTAATATACCCTAGGAAGCTACCCTATAGGAACTTCCATCAGGACGACATGGCCATCTCACCCAAAAATAGATTTTTCGCTTCGCTCAAAATCCGTTTTATATATATATATATATATATATATATATATATATATATATATATATATATATATATATATATATATATTCGGTCACGCTCAGTTCTCCCCATCCCTCGTATTGGGGGAGTGGAAGTAGTCATATCCTGGTGAGGGGGGGTAAGTGTGCATGTGTGTGCATATCTATGTAAGTATTTAATCGTCATTTTTGATGGGTTGCGTACACCATTACAATAATATTTATTTGCAACTCAGTAAACATCATCTATGCACAAAACTTCACGTTGTGTTCATTGGAGTCAAATGATTAACAAAACAATTAAATAACGTCAATCCCATGGTATGCCCAATGACCTTAAGAAATAATCAGCAACCGATGAAGAATAAGGAGATTCGATCACAAAACCCATCAGCTTTAAGTCGTCATTAGCTGTTCTGAGGTTAATTAAGTTCGGAAACTCATGAATACATGATGATAAAGCTTTTAATGGATTGACATGAATGATTTAATCGTTTAGAGCCGAAGGAATCACACTTTTCATGATGACTGCATTATTGTAACAACTTTGCAGTGAATTAATCGAATTGTGAAATGAATTAAATCTCTCATCAACTATAACTAGTTTGACAGATGACAAGATGATTAACACTAAAAACAATAATAAATTTGAATAAAAAAGATATTCATGAAAATAGATAATCTAACCAATTAAAAGTTCTAGAAACCGGACAAGCATGCATTTGGTCAGCCACAAGCCCTCGGTCATATAGTAATACCAAGGAGGATCAGGCCATTTCTGCTAATTCAAAAAATATGCCTAATGTCTCACCCTCCTCTCCATTCATCGCTCAGAAGAATTGTAAGATCGTAATGACTGTAAAACCTATGAAGCCGCGAGAACAGCAATAGCTACGGGCCCTAAAATCGCGAATTCCTGACGTTTTTCCTTAGCAACCACAACCCCGGATATATTTTTTATTAAAGGGATATAGGCTATATCCACGTTGATAGAGTATCAGCCTCGTTAGTGAAGTTGGAAATATATCATAACGCTTTTTAAGTAGAAACTTTATTAAATAATAATAATCTTGAATTTAAAAGTGACAAAAGCCTCATCCACACTATAAACATGTAACAATAATCTTTTTAGTCAAATATGACGTCGCATATTTCATTAAAGTAATAAATATCACAATAGACAGGTTCTAAGATTTTTTTTTTTATCAAATGGACTATTTCCATATTGAAGGAAAATGTCAAATCTCTCTCTCTCTCTCTCTCTCTCTCTCTCTCTCTCTCTCTCTCTCTCTCTCTCTCTCTCTCTGTGATGACTAAATTATTCGTTACGGCGTTCACACAATGGTACTCAAGATGAAAACATCTTTAGACTTGACATCTTCCTTTAGGTCAATAGGCATCAAAAATTTTGTAAAAAAGAAAATCTAAAGGCATTCAAGGCAACTCAGAAAATTTTTCCTTGAGAAAGAATTCATAACTAAAACGGTTAACCAGAGAGATACAAAAATATTAGAGAGAGAGAGAGAGAGAGAGAGAGAGAGAGAGAGAGAGAGGAGAGAGAGAGAGAGAGGGGGGGGGGATAAAAACTAATACATGATATCGTTTGCAACGGAATTAAATTTCTACCGAGTACAACTATACTGGAGAGGTCACCACCAAGTTCTGAACTTGGCGTCACATCAGCTAACTCAGTTGGGATAATTCAAGAGAAATGTTATTAACTGAGGGAATATTAACGTCTGCCTGCATGATTAGTAGCTACCTTGCTTTTCATTGATATATATATATATATATATATATATATATATATATATATATATATATATATATATATGTATATATATATTTATATATATACATATATGTATATATATATATATATATATATATATATATATATATTATATATACACACACACACACACACACACACATATATATATATATATATATATATATATATATATATATACATATATATACGTATATATGTATGTGTTGTGTGTAAATATAAATGCATGGATATACATAAAATATACATACACAGACATATATATGTATATATATATATATATATATGTATATATACATATATATACGTATATATGTATGTGTTGTGTGTAAATATAAATGCATGGATATACATAAAATATACATACACAGACATATATATGTATATATATATATATATATATATATATATATATATATATATATATATATATATATATATATATATAGGCTATGCATACATACATAAGCATGAGCATGTACTGTATATATGAACTAATTACCAAACCATTTAATGTACTAAAACAAAATAACTTTCTCCAAAAGAATAAATCTTTTCAATTTAGGAAATAAAAACACTAAAAAATACTCTGTTTCATCGAAGATATAAAAAAGTATAACCTTTTTTCTTCCGCCTTTGCAATTCTCCTTGATTATAAAACAGCCACGCTTGGGAAAACATTGACAATAAAACCCTGTTTACTCACCAAATCAATTTCAATCGCCTCCTCTGCACGAAATCGAAGTCCTGACTTGGGCATCGAGGATAGCTTCGAAACGCTGCAGTAAACAAAGTTTGTGAATAAACACACGTTAGCTCAAATGAATCCTGGACTCAATTCAGAAACTGCCCGGGAGTTACAATTAGTTGCAACTGGATAGAATTTGTTCTTTTACATTAATGGTAGTCTCCGCAACCCGTCAGAAAAGACGGCTAAAGCACCCCCATTTGCATCAGGGTATTTATAAAACAAATGAACTACAGGGGAATTACAATTGGTGAAATATATGAAACGAATACTAAACTCTTACAGATTCGAAATGCAGTCAATGACGATGTCACAAGTGCATACTGTACAAACGCTTACCTGAAAAAGAAACATTTGCTGTAATAACACTTACTTTAAAAGAAATGTTTGCTGTAATATACAGGTACAGTTGGCGTATAAATTCGGTATAATTCACAGGACGCTAAGGAGCTGTATAACAAAGTACATTGTAGAAGGTAAGGCAATATTTAACAAAAGAGATACTGTTGGCAACGCTGCTTCCAGGAGAAGGGTACCCCAAAATCAAACCACCCATGTTCTTTAGTCTTGGGTAGTGCCATAACCTCTGTATCATGGTCTTCCATTTCCTTGGGTTAGAGTTCTCTTGGTCGGCTGTACACTCTGGCAAGCAATTCTATCTATTTTCTTTTTTCATTTCCTTTCATCGCTGTGCTATTTTCCCTGTTGAAAGCCTTTGGCTTATATCATCATGCTTTTCCAACTAGAGTTGCAGTTTAGTTAATAATAATAATAATAATAATAATAATAATAATAATAATAATAATAATAATAATAATAATAATAATTATAATAATAATAATAATAATAATAATTTAGGCTACGAAATAATTGACATCAAACCAAATATTTAAAATAAAAACAAACAATATCGAGGGCGCATCTGGCTACTTTCATAAGCACAGTTAAATACAATTTATCATCCTTAAAGTAAAATCGAACTATCATCTAAAACTTTCACATATCAAAATCCCTCTCACCAGCTTTGGCTGTTATCAAAACACAGCTGTCAAGCCTCGCCACAGAGAGTGACAGTAATTGCAATACTTAGGAAGAAAAACTGAAAGTTGAAACGCAACCGCTTCTATAACTACACCCTTGGACATACACTATTATTATTATTATTATTATTATTATTATAATTATTATTATTATTATTATTATTATTAGCAAAGCTACAACCCTAGTTGGAAAAGCACGATGCTATAAGCCCAAGGGTTCCAACGGGGGAAAATAGCCCAGTAAGGTAGGAATAAATAAACTAGATGAAAACTAATGAACATTCAACATACTTTCAGAACAGTATCATTAAAATCTATCTTTCATATAATTCTATAAACTATAAAAAAGACTTATGTCAGTCTGATCAACATTAAAAACATTCTCTGCAAGTTTGAACTCCTGAAGTTCCACAAGCAGAGCTTTAATGCCACAGACTTCCCAATCTTTTGTACTGAACTAACGACCGCCTCCAGATATGGAATACGTGGGCTGGAAAAATGTAGAATGGTGAGATTTCACCCGTGGAAGACTATGATGTCAGACGCTTACTTCAATATTTAAAAAATAATGTTGGCTTGTTGTCAACCCACATTCTGACCCTTAGTGAGAGAGAGAGAGAGAGAGAGAGAGAGAGAGAGAGAGAGAGAGAGAGAGAGAGAGAGAGAGAGAGAGACAAAAGTCCATTAAAAAAAAGAGGGTCCAATTTAATTTAATGTGCATACCAAGTTTCTTTATAAATATCACCAAGGGATTTTTTAATTGTTTTGCGGAAGCTAAAAGTCCTATTCAGCTGGGTTCTAATTTTCTTTTACAAAAAAAGTAATCTCTAATTCGCATAAAAATCTTCTCAAACAGACAAGCATTGTTCAAAAGCTTTGTCCCTGAATTTAATAAGATTACTATCAGTTCAGAAAAGTCCCCATGTTAATAGCCTCTGGCACTAATTGTTATAATAAGAAAAAATAATACTTCGTCAATTGACAGGAGCAAAAAATTCCATTTAAAAAAAGAGTTCCAGCGACAGGGCCATTCGATTAATGAATTTTCTCAAATAATTCATCTCTAGCGCATTTACATTCAACGCCTCACCAGCATCTTCATATAATTACTATTCTAAAAAGGAACGAAATTCACGAGTTTCTATCAGAATAAGATGACTTTGTCCTACGAAATTCTTCGAGAGACGTAACGTTTTCTATACTACATTAAAGTACTCCACAGCACCTTAGGTAATGCCCTGTTTAATCCACAAATTCACTTTTCTTTTTTCATTGAAAATCAAGTAAAACCAACTTGCCTCTCTCTTCACAATAAAATATTATCATCCTTCCCCTCTCTTATATAAACAAACATAATACTGCACTTCTCACCATCACTTCGGATTACGTGCCCCGGGAGGTTGTCTTTCAATTCCCTTTTCTCTGACAATAGGCCCTTTGTCATGTCTACTCTTCGTAACTCGGGATTGCGCTGCTTTTTTCAAGATTTCCCTCACCAGCTTTCTACCTGATCTTCATTTGTTTTTATTCAACATGAAACCTAATATTTAATCTCGCTTGCTCTATATCTGGAATGTTACTAACTTTGGCATAAATTATCCCAACATTTCCTTCGCATGAATTACATTTCATACTTGAATTTGATTCTTACCACAACGAAGTTTTCTTTTTACTACGGTAAATGGTTAGATATTAGTCTTGCAATATTAAAAAATATTATTCCATCAACTAATATATCAAGAATATATTAGGAATATATTATTATAAATATAAAGTAATTAGAATCTATATAATAAACACCATATGAAAATACTAAAATGAAATGAATAATACACGATAAAAAAGTAATTAACGGAAGGAGAGAATCCTCCGTTGTATTTTATATCAAGGGACCTCGAACTCACCCCTCTGCAAAGGCCATCTTTTGTCATTCCAAAATTAACTCTGAACTATCTCGAATAATCACTTAAATATACAAATGGTGGATTTAAGAACATTATTCATTGAAAAACAGAGCTACTTACAAGAGGATCCGATATTTAAAGAATTTTTCCATGACAACAAATATTGCTTCTTATAGTTACTTACACACACACACACACACACACACACACACACACACAATATATATATATATATATATATATATATATATATATATATATATATATATATATATATATATATATATATATATATAATGTAACGAGGAACTATATTTTTCCAAGCATTTACTGATAAAATTAATCTTAATATGCCAGACTTCACCAAATTGTAACTTCAGACTAAGAGTTGTATTTAATGAACAACAAGTGTCTTATTTTGTTTTCAATAAAAATGAGTTTTTAAGTAAACTATCAATTAGAGTAACTTTCCTTATCACTAATATGTTGCAGTTTGATATCTTCAGGTCAAGATAATTTTCCCTTTTTCTAAAACTCTTCCTTTTACCAAACAATTAGTGACAGAAATCTTTAGCTGGTAAATATAAGTTTACTTTCACTTACAATAAAACGTGTATTATATTTTTATTACTTTTCATGACCTTCCAAATTATCTGAAAGTTAAAGCACTCTCTCTCTCTCTCTCTCTCTCTCTCTCTCTCTCTCTCTCTCTCTTTCTCTCTCTCTCTCTCTCTCTCTCTCTCTCTCTCTCTCTCTCTCTCTCTCTCTCTCTCTCCTTGCCTAGTAAGCAATCAGCAACTGGTGCTTCATTCGCCAGCCAGACAAAGATGGACGAATGTTCTTGTTCCAATTAATTCATTATGATTATGTATTAATCCAACATGCTTCTGCTGACCTAAGTACCAAATCACGTACCTGTCGTTAGTCAACCGGGGAGGGTCGAAAGTAAGGTGTAGAAAGAATAGGTTTTATTGTCACATAATGACCTTACAAAAACGAAGAATCGTATTATCTGCAAAGTCTAAAGGAATTGGTCATAAGGTGAAGAAAGTGTACTTTGCATGATAAATTAGGGATACCGTGAACTCAAATTACAATACATATAAACTGACTGAAGGATGGATCTTGGCAGGGACTATTTTTTCTCCTTCCACATCCCCACACAACTTATTATAGAAGTCGCAATTGTGTAACCTGTACTAACAAATACCTAAATCACGATACGGATTCAAAACATTTTAGATGTTAATTACCTCCAAGGTGCTAATAAACGACTCAGGACATTTAATATGTTGGTTACCTACAAGGTTCTAATAAAGGACTCTAAATGCTAAAAATTAATGTTATCTTTCCATGGCAATCGACTACATGCAAAGACATGTAAAACAAGAGCAGTCAGAGATTTCTGACCTCCGCTAAACATTACTGGCGTCGCCCATGGCCTAAGATCTATCAGTTGTGGAAATTTCATCCAAATAGGTCAATTTGTTTTGACCCCATCTTTGAAATGGCAAACAATGCAAATCATTATCTAGAATGCAGATCATTTCCAAAATTTAATGAGGTCCTTCGTGGCCTAAGATTTCCATATGGTGAAAATTTCATCAAAGTCTGTCCACCGACAGACAGACAGACAAATAAATAATCTGACTCAATTTCATAACCTCTTTGGCGAAATAAAATAAATAAAACTTTTTTTTTCTAAAGTATCCAAAAAAAAGTTTATGTAAAATGATTCTCCTGCACAGATACATTAAATGTAACCTCTCTCTCTCTCTCTCTCTCTCTCTCTCTCTCTCTCTCTCTCTCTCTCTCTCTCTCTCTCTCTCAACATATCAGGAAATTCATAAGCTTATGGAATATCGAATCCTTCATCAGGATGAGAGAATGTATGAATATAGCATATCGGTATCCACTAAGATATTATTTCCCGCAACGTTGAAATATCAAATCTTCAGCCGACTGGAAACGTCATTGCCTGGTGATCTGGCAGACTGGGGTTCGAGTTGCGCTCAAGCTCGACAGTTTATAATAGTGTTCTGCAACCTCACCGTCATTGGGAGTTAAAGATGGGAGTTTGGGGCAGCTGCTGAGTCATCAGTAGCCACTGCCTGGCCCTTCTTGGTCCTAGCTTGGATGGAGAGGGGGCTTGGGCACTGATCTTTATATATATATATATATATATATATATATATATATATATATATATATATATATATATATATATATATATAGTCAGTCTCAGGGGCATTGTCCTGCCATTGTCACTGATCTTCATCACTGTCATTCATGAGTAACCTTTAAACCCATTAAAACTTCCAACTCCATGATCAAACGAATCCAAGACCTACTCATATAGTAGAATGAAAGAATTAAAACAATTGTTCAGTATAGATTGATCACCAAAAATCTTGAAAGACTTTCTCAATAAGCCAATTTTTTGTGCAATTGAAGAAGACAGAGAAGACACACACACAAACACACACACACACACACACATATATACATATATATATATATATATATATATATATATATATATATATATATATATATACGTATATATATATACATTCGTATATATATATATATATATATATATATATATATATATATATATATATACATATATATATACATATATATATATATACTATATATATATATATATATATATATATATATATATATATATATATGTATATGTATACATACATACATATATATATATATATATATATATATATATATATATATACAACACATAAAATACATCTATATATATACACATATATACATACTATACTTATACACACACACACACACACACACATATATATATATATATATATATATATATGTGTGTGTGTGTGTGTGTGTGTGTATAAACACATATACTGTATATATATATAAATATATATATACATATATATATCTATATATATATATATATATATATATATATATATATATATATATATATATATATATATGTGTGTGTGTGTGTGTGTATGTACATATAAATATATATGTATGTATATACATATATATTTATATATACATACACACACATACACACACACATATATATATATATATATATATATATATATATATATATATATATACTTGAAAACTTGAAGAAAATAGCAGACAACTTAAGAGCTAAGAAATCAGTGGTCTTCATAAAAAACAAAGGAAAAATAGAATTTGTGTCTTCACCTCCATAAGCATCAACATCTGAGAAGAGTGTTGAAGACTATTTGAAGACTTTTTGAAGACTATTTCGGATATTGGAGACTGGAGACAAAGAATGTATTTTTTAAAAATAAGCTAGATACAGCAACTCTATATTGTTGGCTCGGCGGGGCTGCCCGCTTCCCGCCAGCCCGGGAGGGCCTCCCACTCTCCTGCCAGCCCCAGGCGGGCCTCCCCCCCCCCTCCAGCCAGACCGGGCGGGCTTCCCCCCATCCCGCCAGCCCAGGCGGGCCTCACCCTCTCCCATCAGCCCGGGCAGGTCTCACCCCCTCCTGCCAGCCTGGGCGGGCCTCCCCCCCCCCCCTCCCACCAGCCCTGACGGACCTCCCCCCCTCCCGTCAGCCCAAGCGAGCCTCGCCCCCTCCCGCTAGCCCAGGAGGGACTCCCCCCTCCTGCCAGACCGGCAGGCCTCCCCCTCTCCTGCCAGCCCTAGGCGGGCCTGCCCCCCCTCCAG
>NC_090727.1:97751979-97759479 GCF_036898095.1 Palaemon carinicauda | reverse complement strand
TCCAGCCCGGGCGGGCCTTCCCCCCCCTCCCGCCACCCCAGGAGGGCCTCCCCCCCCTCCCGAAAGCCCGGGCGGGCCTTCCCCCCACTCCCGCCAGCCCGGGTGAGCCTCCTCCCCTCCCACCAGCTCGGGCGGGCCTTCCCCCCTCCCGTCAGCCCGGGCGAGCCTCCCCCCCTTCCGTCAGCCCGGGAGGGACTCCCCCCTCCAGCCAGAACGGAGGGACTCCACTCTCCTGCAATCCCCCAGGCGGGGGGCCTCCCCCCCGACCCTCCAGCCAGCCCGGGCGGGCCTCTCCCCCATCCCGCCAGCCCGGGTTGGCCTCACCCTCTCCCGTCAGCCGGGGAGGCCTCACCCCCCTCCCGCCAGCCCGGTGCGGCCTCCCCCCTCGATCCCGCCAACCTGGGGTGCCTCCCCCCCATCCACCATTTTTGTTTCCCTATTTATTTCTTCATCATTTGTGGTCCTTTTCTTTCATTCTTTAGTCATTTATTTATCAAACATTCTCATTATTTTCAAAATGAATGGCCTTCCCCTCCAGCAAAACAATGTTCCACTTAAAAATATAATCGCTTGTGCTACTGATGGTGCACCTTCGATGACAGGCAGATACAAAGGTTTTATTGCACATTTAAAAAAAAGCTGTCCCGGAAGTATTTTGTATTCACTGTGTGATACACCGTCTACACCTCGTTGCAAAGAAATTTTCAAAGTTGTTATTTCTGGAAAAAATGATGGTTTATTGTCTCAAAAATGCAGTATAGACTGCAATATCCTAAAACATGATTAATTAAAAAAAGGAAAACAACTTATTCACGTTTGAAATTCAAGTTCTAATTAAAAATACAGTAGATTAACATCACTGAAAAAAGAATCCTGGCAGTTTAAACTAATTACGTATTATAAATCATTACACACTTCTTACATAGAAAAAGCATCATTAAACAGCACTTATATCAAGATAAAGCATCATTAAGCAGTACTTCTATCAAGATAAAGCCCATTAAGTAGAAATTATATCAAGGTATTATTATTATTATTATTATTATTATTACTATCATTATTATTATTATTATTATTATCAAATGCTAGGCTAGAACCCTAGTTGGAAAAGCAGGATGCTATAAGCCCAGGGGCCCCAACAGGGAAAATAGCCCAGTGAGGAAAGGAAAAAAGGAAAAAATTAAATATTTTAAGAATAGTAACAATATTAAAATTAATATTCCCTATATAAAAACTAAAAACTTCAACAAAACAGGAGGAAGAGAAACTAGATAGAACAGTGTGCCCGAGTGTACCCTCAAGCATGAGAACTCTAACCCAAGACAGTGGAAGTCCATGGTACAGAGGCTAGAGCACTACCAAAGACTAGAGAACAATGGTTTGATTTTGGAGTGTCCATCTCCTAAAGGAGCTGCTTACCAAGAGGAAAGTGGCCACTGAACAATTACACATACATATAAAAGCATGTATATATTATCATAAATGAAAATATGTATATATATATATATATATATATATATATATATATATATATATATGTATATATATATATATATATATATATATATATATATATATATATATATATATATATATATATATGTATATATATATATATATACATATATATATAGATATATTTACATATATATGTATATATATATATATATATATATATATATATATATATATATATATATATATATACAAATATAATTTTATGTATATATATATATATATAGGTATAGGTATATGTGTGTGTGTTTGCACATGTTTAAAATTTACTTTTGATGTCTATTTGCTATTAAATGATAGGAAATAGCAAAAATATATATTTAAAATATAATCATTTATTCATATTTAACACATATAGCCATTTCTAGTTTACTGCAGGAAAAACGTACCAGAGATGTCATTAGTCTTGTCTGGAATTTGTCTAAAGAGAAAGATATATCATCATCACTTATATGATTGTTGATAAGAAGAAATTTGTATTTAGGAACAGCAAGTCCTGACTGAATAATTTAGACCCACGCTTAGTAAAAATCATGTTTTTATCTCCCGTGAGAGAGAGAGAGAGAGAGAGAGAGAGAGAGAGAGAGAGAGAGAGAGAGAGAGAGAGAGAGACCCTATATCAGGGGTTTAATTATATGATCATATTTAAAGATTGATTAAGTTGCCTAGCGTCGCAACTACAAAGGTCATTGACACTAGGCGGCGTCATAACTGCCAGGGTCACTGACGCCTCAAGGTAGAATGAAACGCAGTAAAGAAAAGAGTATTTAATCATCATATCATATCCCTGAAGACGGAGAGGATTTTGGAACGTTCAAGTCAGAATAATTTTTTTAACTGAAAATTTCTGAGGTCATTATGTAAATTTATAAGAAATTAGAATTTTTATACGCTTATTTTTAGAATTAAAACTACTTTTATTACAAAAACACAAATATATTTTTCAAAACGATGCCCAATTGTAATTTTAATGAATATTTAATTGTATCAAGTTGAAAATCTTTTTTGTTTTACATCTCTCTAATTCCGCCTTAAGTCTCAGGACGAGTTCTTCAAGATTTCCTATGGAACTTCGGAAGACATTCGCTCGGAAGTGATTGATACAAGACTTCTTTCATTACTTTGAACATATAGTTTCGTACAGTAGATTTTCATTTATATATATATATATATATATATATATATATATATATATATATATATATATATATATATATATATATATAATCAATATTATTTCTATCTAAAGTAAAACTTATTTTGTTATTATCAATAAATATAATATTATTGTCCACTGACTCAAAATATTGTATAACACTCTCCTTATTATTTGCTGGAAATTTTTATTCTCATAACTTCAAGAATGTCTTCTCACTCTTCAGGGATATGAGAGAATGATTAAATGATATTTTCGCTCTCTGTCTCTACATCGTGTTCTTGCTGCTCCATCATCATCATCATCATAAACGTTTACTTCACAAAAGGTTGAGGTAATTCCTTTACGTTCTGTTCTATTTATTTTTCATTAGAAATATACGAAGATATTTATGCTATATATATATATATATATATATATATATATATATATATATATATATATATATATATACAATATATATATATATATATATATATATATATATATATACATATATATATATATATATATATATATATATATATATATGATCGTCGAATCTATATTAGTCAAAGTTACCAATACTAGATTGAATTTCGAAGAGTGTTCAGACTAAAATCTCACAATATTCTTTCAATCTGCATTGGCCAGCGTGGTGACGAAAACTTTTACAGCAATCGTCTTTCAAAATGAATCGATATCTATTCCATAATCGATGAACAATGCACAGAAAAAGAAGCTAATAAGTGATAACGAATATCAAAGACGAAACGTTTATTGAATAATACAACCGTAAATAAATTATTTCAGTAACAACTTGCATCGTTTGAAGATTCCATTACTTATATTACACTCCATAATATTCCACAGTTTATAAAACTACTTCATCAGACCCTGTACTAAAAAAATGAATTATTCTAGCAAAAATTCATTTTTAACATCAATTCTTTATATTTTCAAGGACTGGTGGAAAAGATAAAGCCTATAGGCATATTAGAATTAGGATTACTGCAATATATTGCTCTCTCTCTCTCTCTCTCTCTCTCTCTCTCTCTCTCCTCTCTCTCTCTCTCTCTCTCTCTCTCTCTCTCTCTCTCTCTCTTTCATTTAATTTAGACATTTTATGCTTGAAGATGAATAAATGTGCACAAAAAAAAAAAGCTTCTCAATAAGAAATCTTAAGCTGGAACTCCTTTTTCTACATAAGCAATTCTGATGACTTGAGCATCAACCAAGGATAATACCAAGTAATACTAGTTGAAATATGCAACATCAAATCCCAACCGTAATCTCCTAGATTTAATCAGAATAAGACCTACGGGGAATGAGATCTGACGACAGAAGCCACAAGAAAAAGGAAATAGCAAACCAGGTTCAACACATCCGGGAAACTAATCAAACAGGAAGCAACCTCGAGTGGAAGAAAGCAAGGTCTATACCTTGGAAGAAAGGAAAGGTCTTGATTTGTTCCAAGAGGATGACTGTGTAAAAAGATATCCTGCAAGACCAAGGGAAATTTGAGGAATCAAACTCACATTTAACTGATATATATTATAACATAAATCATGGCAGTGCATTTATCTTACTTTAAAAAATAAGACTATTCCCATGTTCAGAACCGACAACAAATGAAATTCGACCAATCAACGATTAAGGCTTAAATGAAAGCCAAAATGAGAAAGTATCATGTAGTTACTTTGATAATTTGTTCTCTCGCTGTACGTTTCAAAGAGGTGAAAGGCTGGACTTACAATAGGATCACAGTCTGAACAATTTTCAGATAAAATAAAAATCCTCCTTTATTCAATAAAAGAAAAATCGTCTGACTAATGTATATATATATATATAACTATATATATATATAACTATATATATATATATATATATATATATATATATATATATATATATATATATATATATATATATATATACATATCTCCAGTGCGGTAGGAGCAGGAAAGTAGTCATACCCTGGTGAGAGGGGCTCCCTCGAGAGGTACATTCGGAAACCACAATTTCCTACAAATTGGCAAACCAGCTGGTTATAGTTAAGAAAAGGGGAGGGGTGGGAAAGGTTAAATCTGTGTGAGAGCATAGCTATCTAAGTATCTAGCCGTCATTGCTGACGGGCCGCGTACACTAGTTATAATATAACGAAAGGTTTAACTGGGCTATTTTTCCACGATTGTATACATGGCACCCCAGACAAGTCGAACTTGGTAGATAAGCGAAAATACATTTTATTAGTGTTATATAAACAGCATAACTATTGTATGAAAAAAAGGACACTTTTCTTCCATCATATCCATCTCCTCTTAAAAGCAGTCCCAGAGAGAATCTTTCGCCAACAATGAACACATCTGAGAAAAAATTCTACTCCATATTATGTACGACGATTCATGACCTGAATACCCATTATCTTCTGGAAAGAATACCTTGGTTCTAAATAACAATAGTCCGTTGTTCTTCGGCTTTGTTTCTTTTTTTGTTTAGGCGTTCTCGTTGCAGAGAGCTTACTTTAATTTCACTTCGTTGGTACATTGTAAAATAGAAATCTTAAACATTTAAAACATAAATCGATAATAGCTCTCTCCCGTGTTCCTCGCCTTTCAAGCTATATAATACTCTAAACAATGATAAACGTAAAGTTGGGTCTGATAAAAAGTAAGCGAACAACAATAAGATAGAAATTTCATTCAATTGTTCTTAATGATATTAAACCAAAGCCCAACAACTGTTCAGTAATAAATACTCCTAAAATTCTATAATAAGTAATAATGTTTAAATTGAAATAGAGCCAAAGTAAGGCCGACCGAAAGGAGACCCTATAAAGCTCTGTGACCCTAAACCCCCAAAATTTAACATAATTTTCCAAAACACCAAACCTAAATTTAATGCAATTGTTGGACACATAATCATGTATTACTATTCTACTACTCAAAGGAAGTTGCATAAAATTTCCTTCATGTATAGAGCTCCAATTGGAAACGTTCCTGCCTAGCAATCTGTCGGACGGGAGTTCTTGACCCGCCAACACTCCAAAGCTATAAGTCTACCCGATGAGTCATCGGTAGACCTTGCCTAGACCTAGACCTTTCTGGTCCACATATCAGTTATCTCAAGAAATAGATCCTGCACTATTATTTCGAAACAGCATATTTAAGGCGAATTTTGTTGGCATTATTGATATTACGAAGAGTGAAAATGATTTGTTGACTAAAGAAGAGGTGGGAGAAATGCAAGATGAATGTTTGGAAATTAATAGGTTACGTGAATGCCTTTTGAATGGTTGTAAGGTAGAAGAATGGCCGTCTGATTTGCAATTTTATAAGAAAGTTGTTAAAAGATTCATTGTGTAAGAATATAGTGTATTTCTTTTTTTTTTTTTTTTTTTTTTTACATAAGAGAATGGTTGAAGATACATATGTTCCTGTATTTCCGATGCATGGAGCTGTAAGTATGTGTATGTTAGTGCATGACAGTTATGGGCATATGGGGAAGAATAACTTGTGGGAATGCATGCGAGAGAGATTGTTTACGCCTGGGTTGAGTCAAATTTGTAGGGATGTAGCGACTACTTGTGAGGATTGTCAGAAGGGGAAGTATCAAAGCATGCATGCCAGTCCGCCTGTTTTGAGGTTACGTATGAAAGAACCATTTGAGATGTTTGTGATTGGTTGTTTCGATCCCTGTGACTGCCAAGGGACACGTGGAAATGATTATTATGGTAGATCAAATGAGTAAGTTTACGTAAGCAGTGCCTATCAAGAATAACAGGAGCGACTGTAGCGAGAATGGTAAGTCAAGTGGTGTTGCCGATGTGTGTGTGTGTGTGTGTGTGTGTGTGTGTGTGTGTAAGCCTGCGAAATGTTAAGTGATAATGGACCTGAGTTTGTTGGAGGGGAGTTTGAGCAGATGTTAAGCGAATGGGGTATTAAGCATGTGTATTCGATTCCGTGTATGTATGTATGTGTGTGTGTATATATATATATATATATATATATATATATATATATAATATATATATATATATATATATAAATTTATCCGTTCTTTGAACATTTCTAAACCCTCTACAAAATTAGATGGTGAGATTCAATTAACTTCATCTCACACCTCAATTGAATTTTTTCTTAGTGTCGACTCTCTCCACAACCACAGACATCCAGCAACACTTTCTACCTAAAGCTTCAAAATAATTCCCATGGTAATTTCATTATACAACATGAATGACTAATAATCTAATTTGCATCTAGAACAGTAGAATGGAAAATGGTTATACTGCAATGTTGAATTTAATTTTTCTTTTCTTTCATATTTTTTTCCACATATAAAGAATGGTTATTTATACTTTATCCCCACACAGTTTCTTTGTCCATTGCACAAAATAATTAAACAAAAGTTGCATAGATAAGTTTAATAAAAATATGAAAGAACTAAAAATATCATTATCATTATAAGATTATCGGAAGTTTCCTTATCTATACATTTCGAAAGGATGTGGCTGTAGATTGCCTGACCCTTCCAGTCAGATATGGGCTCTGACAATTAGTCTGAGAGAGAGAGAGAGAGAGAGAGAGAGAGAGAGAGAGAGAGAGAGAGAGAGAGAGAGAGAATTGAATTATCAACAGTATTAAAAGCACAATACCATCAAAATTGAGATTTCAAAACATCAAAGAGGAACAGAAAAACAAAATGCTGATATTGCTCTCTCGGTGCAATATTCAAAATGGCTCCTCTTTCATTTAACCACGGCTAGTGTGCCTTTTTGTTTTAGAAGCGCGCTTTTGTTCCAAAGTATGAAAATCTTCTGTTTCAGATATACAGTAGAAGTATATATTTTC
>NC_090727.1:97739479-97746979 GCF_036898095.1 Palaemon carinicauda | reverse complement strand
TCTCTCTCTCTCTCTCTCTCTCTCTCTCTCTCTCTCTCTCTCTCTCTCTGTATACAAAACTTTGCTTAATCCCCGATTCATTCTACCAGCTTTAACTAGACTCTGTCTGATGCAATCAAATCCTTGAGGAAGCGTTTTGGCTTACGCCGAAGCTTAAGGTAAAAATAATCTTTTCCCAGTCACTAAAGTAAGCAGACTTATCCAGTTTTGTTCTACTCGTTTTCCTCTCAACAAACAAATATTCGACACCAACCAAAAAACTACTTAAAAAAAAAACTACTTTAAAAACTACTTTAAAAAACCACCAAAACCCCAGTACTGAACTTGGAATGAGATAGCCGTAACGAGCTCGACAGACAAGAAACTTTATTCCTCCTTAAGAGGAGAATGATCATTTAATGAAATGATAAACGTCAATGTCTTTGGGGATTCGACGACGCTTTACTTCATTTTCAAAGTCGACATTGGGATCAGATGATTTCATTCACATAGTTATTTTGGATTATCTTACAAAACTGGACAAAAGAATAACGATAAGAAATATCAAGAACATCTTTTGCTCGGAGGAATATCGCTACACTTTCTCGTTTAGTGTTAGTTTATTCTCCCGATTCTCATTCATGGCGTCGTTACAAGGACGCAAATATTCTTCACATAATGGGAAACGAGCTAAAACTGTATTCGAATTTCGATACTCTTCATTGTGAAAAGGGTCATCGATTCTTACCAAACAAACTATTTCATGAAATTATAAATCATACAAATTGCCGATGAAATCAAAAGCTTTTTTCTAGGGTTGTCCAAGTACTTTTTAATTCAGTTAGAGGGAGAGCTAATTAATGAAACTTACCGAACGGTAAACACAAAAATAAATTAAATTAAATGGGAACATTTCGAAATGAAAACAAATTACAAAAAAATCCTTAGCAATTAAATATCCTTAATGCCAAGTATCATGCTCTTAATTAATGAAAATAAGACTCATTGTTTAACTAGATAAGAAATGATGAGGTAACTGAGAGCTAAAACCTAATACTAAAATCTAATAAGAAAGGATAACATTCGGGAGTCCAACGGTCCTACCAAATTTAAGGACTGAAACAGGTGAGAAGAAATTTACGATATGAAGTGCAAAATAAATTGATTATAAGAATTCATTATAAATTTCGTCTTATTTATTCGTTCAATAATAACAGTGACTTTTCATGTTAACTTCAACGAATCTTCAATTTAACCACCATACAGGAAATGATAAAGAAAAGGTCTAAAAACACCATCTTTCACACTTAAGTAATCAGACAGGTAACTAACAATAAGAAATAGCTTGCGATTTGTACGTCGGAAAAAAAAAAAGTAATGGGGAACTCAATAAAGCACACACCGCCCCCCCCCCCCCCCTCCCGAAGCTCATTTCTCGGCCTTTTACTCGACTTCAACCCGACATTTGACCTTGTCGTGTATCAATTGACGTGATTTTCATACACTCATGTATGAACCTTGAAGTCTATGTAACAACGATCTCCAAACATTTGGCTGATTACGTGAATTGGACATTTTGCTTGACTGTGACCTTAAACCTTGCCTTCCAATATTTAATCATTTACAGCTTTTCACATTGCAGTTAATCCCTGCAAGTTTCATTACTCTAAGATTAAAATATAGCCAAACAAACACAAACAAACAGGGGGTAAAATATAACCTCCTTCCAACTTCGTTGGCGGAAGTAACAAACAAGAGATGACCTTTTTACTCTAGAAATAACGCATGGGCAAAATTTGCGCTATATCGTACGAGATATACTTTCCTAAAGAGAGCCAAACCGAACGAGTAGAGATTTTTATTGCGCAGTCTATTTGCTTAGTCCAAGTAAAACATACAGAGGAAACAAATATAAACTAAGCTTTAAGGCGGATACTTGAAGCCACGTTCTGTACTAAAGTCTTGAATTCACCCAACAGCCAAGTTAACTATAGAGCAATTTCCCTCAGCCAGCAAGACGAACAGAGAGAAAATACAGTTTTGAATTTGTATTACAGCCTCTGTCTAATTCTTATTCTGTAATCAGATTCGATATCAACCCATCTCCACTTCAAAAACTTACAAAGCGTCTTTACATGAACAATTTCGTATTCACCAGGGGTCCGTCAAAAACTTGAAGCTTGGCCAAACCCAAACACGTCTTGACAAATATTTAAAGAACAAATCCAAAAAATCTTCTTTCAAAATTGACCGATCGGGAAGACGTAACCAAAGAAGATCTGAAGGAATTCCCGATCGGGAAATAAACGAACTAATGATTCTCAACTTGTGTGTATGATGTCAGGGTGTTACCATATCACCATCAATGTGACAACACCGTCGTATCACCTTTAAAAACTAGATACTGACGAGTTGCATTATTATGGACTGAATTCATAAAATACAGGCCATTAGAACCAATTGAATTATTCAGCGTCGACATGATTTATCAAAGTTATAGTAAGTGTAAAGTACTTCAGATTTTGTTAGTTTAGCTTCTGTGTGGTAGCTCCAATCTTCAGTACCTTCCGAACATCAAAGCTTAAAACAGTGAAGTTCTTGTATAGTTGGAAGACAACTTACCAAGTTTGGACAGCATATTCTTATTCAGAGCATGAAATGTTGAAAATAGGAGTAATCAATGAAAGTATGTTAAGACCGATCATATTTCATCCTTACAAAAACAGTCTGAAAAAAAGTACTTAAAATAAACATGTTCAAGTTACTTGCGGATGATAAAATTTGAATTTCCTTGATGATGTTCAGGATACAAATGAGATATTATGTTCTTGAGAGGAATAGGGAACGGTGACAATTAAAACTAAATCAAAATAACTAAATATATGTTGGCATGAGAGCAAAATGAGTTGAAAATACTTTTCAACATTTAAGTGGATAACCATATTAATCTGTTCCAGATGGCTGGTTATGCTCCTGAAGGAATAGTTACTGGATTATAATTTACATATAATATCCGGATTAAGTAGTATATTTAATCTGACGGTAATAACACACCAATATTCTCTCTCTCTCTCTCTCTCTCTCTCTCTCTCTCTCTCTCTCTCTCTCTCTCTCTCCTCTCTCTCTCTCTCTCTCTCATGAACTAATTAACTATTGATAAATAATGCACGGGTCTCTAAACAATAAGCGTGATTTTGCTTGTTATTCAGTCACCAATTTGTCATCTAAAATGTATCACACTTCGTATGGGTAACAGATAGGAAATTCATGACAGTGACATATCAAAAGGATAAATCTTATACACATCATAGGAACATGTTGATCGAAACCTTCTAGTTCAGTAATACAAGATGTAGACCAGATTAGCACGCATTATAGCAATCAAATGCTTTTATATTGCAATAGTCAAATAAGCAAAGCTGTACAATTAACAAATTTAAAATATATATAAAAAACTCACGTTTTCAATGCAAAAACAGCTATTACATCTCATAAAAAAATATTTATGTTTTCGAAGAGCCTGTTTGCACAAGCCATTAATCCACCCAGTGCGTGAGAGAGCTCATGGACCTTTATTCATAATGAAAGAGTAAACAAAGGAACCTTTCCAGTCTGCGTCTGGAACTTGAAGGAGATTTCTGGAAGGTCTATCTCGAGAAAAGTCTCTTTCAACAAATAAGTTTTTGTTTCTCGAAAAATTTATGTACTGAAAGGTAACAAACACGTTATGAAGGAAAGAACTAACGAAATTCGTTATGAAAGACTAATATTTGACGGAATACCTTATGAAGAACTGATAGGTAACAAAATACCTTAAGGAGGACTGATAGGTAACGAAACATGTAATGAAAGCTTAATAGTTAACAAAAAACCTTATGAAGGACTGATAAGTAACAAAATACCTTAAGGAGGACTGATAGGTAACGAAACATGTAATGAAAGCTTAATAGTTAACAAAAAACCTTATGAAGGACTGATAGGTAACAAAATACCTTACGGAGGACTGATAGGTAGCGAAATACGTTATGAGAAGAAGAGAGAGAGAGAGAGAGAGAGAGAGAGAGAGAGAGAGAGAGAGAGAGAGAGAGAGAGAGAGAGAGAGAGAGAGAGAGAGAGTGTGTGTGTGTGTGTAAAATTTCAAATGCCAATTCCAACGAAGCTGCCACACATTTCATTCGTTTGGTTGATTAACTATTTCAAACAAGAAATATTCAAACAATTCATAGACTATGTCGGGTGTTTTGATTATATTCCCTTTTGTCTTACATTAGTGTTTAACTGGATAATCGTTGTCTTTTTTATGCTACAAAGCTTTTATTCGACAGAATAATATAATATAATATAATAACCTGGCCTTAATAAAACTTTATAGAATATTCCGGTTCCAGTTCTTATAATAATTTTTCTATCAAAGATAAACTAAGGATTCTACTCCAGAAAACTTTCAACACCTTAGAAAGTACAAAATTTTTAAAGTTTCATTTCATTCTTGAAACTAATTCCTTTATTTCATGTCTTAAAAACAAATCATTCCAAAGTTTTGTCATAACTAGACTACAACATTAATTAATTTTATGAAATAAAATATATTTGTCTAACATAATTATCCAACTAAATGAAAGTATACGTGATTTGAAAAATTAGTTGAAATCTCTTCACGAGACTTGGCGAGTTGAAAAAAAAAAGGATAAGAATAATCAAGTCTGAATCAAGGTAAATTATTCGAACGTCTTATGAATAATCGTAATCGAAAAGCGACACAAAATTCCCATGGAAGTAATTTCGCGTGGAATGGCAAAGCCCTGAGTGCAGGCGTCTGCTATGCTCTGAATTAGACTAAATTGCCAGACGGGAATTGCCAATATTTCGCATTTTAACTACTTCCAACTTGAGAGACTACAATGTCATATAAGGACCTCTAGGTTACCGAGATTTCCTAGAAATTGTATTGAGAGAGAGAGAGAGAGAGAGAGAGAGAGAGAGAGAGAGAGAGAGAGAGAGAGAGAGAGAGAGAGAAATCCTGTTACTGTAATAAGGTAAAATAACATCTCTTACAGTACCGCACTAAGACGGGTCAAGAGAAGAGATCAGAGCTCAGCTTTATCCTCAGGAGGGTAAGAAAAAAAAGGCAAAAGATAAAAAGAATAAAGAGAAAACCCAGATAAAAGAACTAATGGATTCAATTCCCTCGAAGGGAGATCAAATATAATCTTACTCTCGTTTTAAGAACGTTAAATGTAAATGGTTGCTTAAAGTAATTCTAGATGTGATGCAAAGTAATTTATTTACTTACAGCCTTTATAGATTCCACAAATACAAAGAAATTATGGCAGGGCCTGCTGACTCATTAACTCTAATTTCAAGTGTTTTTCGTTGGAAAAATTATATCATTAATAAAACACAAAACAATTGTAGCATAATCAAGGAATATGAAATCTTTCCTTTGCCAAGTCACAGAAAATCTTTAAAAAGTCAAGTGATTCTTTGTTAGCTTAATAAAAAAAAAAAAAAAAAGCATTTATCTAACCTGGGGTAAACTATGATATTTTACACATCAAAACTTTACCTACGTTTTTAACTTGGCATTGAACCGATAAAAAAAAAATTATTCAACACAATATGACTATAAAATATATCGCTTTTGCTAAAACCACAATCGGCTTTTAAGACCAAAAAATGGAAAGACGTGTCTTATGGCTTCTTTTCAGTTCTATATTTCTGTTTCAAGATTTCATTGGGTTCGCAAACTGTATTTCATGGCCTCTATCGATCCCTTCCGTTACCAGAGGGCGTTTAGGGAATAGAACGGGTGACAGGAAAAGACGAAATAGACAGGGCTGTTCCTTTCACATATCCTGAAGAGCAGAGGAATAACATTTGGAATTGCATCCGTGTTATCGAAGCAATATGAAATGGTTTCCACTAAACTGAAGAGACAGTTAAGAAAATGTCTATATAACTAACAATATTAAATTCTCGATGTCTCGATAAAAAGAAAAGTCAATGTCTCTCAAAAAAAAAAAGAAAAAAAAATCACCAACGGAAAAATACTTCCTTCATAACTATCCTAAGAGGCGTTTGCCCAATACGTTTAATCCCGAAGACCTTTATTTGCTCCTTCAAGAGACAACCAAAGGCAGCAGATCTAAACTAAATATACAAATGATCGCAGTACCTTCTGTGGATTATTATTATTATTATTATTATTATTATTATTATTATTATTATTATTATTATTATCAACATATGTGCATAAATCTAAATAGCGAAACTTCTATTTACTTCTAGTTCCCTGACAGCAAAATAGCTCCCTTGAAAGAGGATACAGTAGTTTGAAATTGTAGATATAGCAAATAATACCGTATCAATGTTTAAACTGAGAATACATTTTCTTTTCGTAGGTTTATATAGAGAACTCCACAGAAGATCATCTGTCATTTCAAAAATAAAGTACTTACTCTTGGTTTAGAAAACCACATACGCTGTACCATCTACATTTACCTTAAGAGTCATTGACAAGAACTTGAGAAATGTAAACCACAGAAGAAAATCTTATTAAAACTATATACAATAAAATTCTATGAATAACTTTGGAATATATGAGAAATGGCTCGGATTCAACATATCAATCCAGATAAATTCAAAGAAATCCAAATGAGGAAGAAAGTCGCCTCACTAAATTAAAAGAAGCGTCAGAAAAGAAACCTAATTACAAGGAGCTTATTATTACACTGGTCGGAACACTGACGACCTTCGGGGGAAATCCAATTATAGCTGACAAATCTTCTACAACAAATTACTTTTGAGTAAGGAACCAAAATACGGTCGATTATCATAGCCTTCAACGTGAATGAGGACGTTTATTTTTAGTGAATAAAATGCTGCATAAAATCTTCATTATTTGATGAAGAGTAACATCAAGTGTTTCGTTATATACATACACACATACATACATACACTCACACACACACACATATATATATATATATATATATATATATATATATATATATATATATATATATATATATATATAGAGAGAGAGAGAGAGAGAGAGAGAGAGAGAGAGAGAGAGAGAGGGGGGGGGGTTAAAAAGATGAATTAAATAGACGAATGCATAAATGAGAGAATCCTAAAAAAGTAGGTAAAATGGCACAACCTACAAATACCTAAAGAATATGATTATAAGAGAGAGAGAGAGAGAGAGAGAGAGAGAGAGAGAGAGAGAGAGAGAGAGAGAGAGAGAGAGAGAGAGAGGGTCAAGGCCGATTCACAAGACCCGTTTTCTTTCCGACAGGCTAGCCGTCGGTTAACCGGCGTCTGTGTATTCAAATGGAACTGATCAACGACCCGTTAGGCTGACGGCGGCCCTTGGACGTCAGTCGTCCGAGTCGGCTCGGCTTTCTTTCCAAGAAACCTCGTCCCAAGGTCTATAGATCTTAATCGTCCCAAGGTCTATAGACCTTAATCTATAGACCTTGCCTCGTCCAGTTTTTCGACCGTTAGCCACCCGTCCCAACC
>NC_090727.1:97709479-97736979 GCF_036898095.1 Palaemon carinicauda | reverse complement strand
AAATAACTTGGACAAGGCAAAGATCACTGAAATGACACCCCCCCCCCCCCCCCCCAACACACGCCTTCCTTCACATACCGAGAGAAAGTAGGTCTGGTGGGGGTGTCGGACTCATTATTCATGAAAGTTACTCAAATCTCAAAATGTTAAAAAGAACTAGTGTACCAACCTTTGAATATAAAGAAAAAAAATAATCCTTTGTTACAGTCTACAAACCTCCGAGAACAAACACTAGTATCATTTTTGAAGAATTTGGTGCTTTCACTGATATGATTATCATAGAGAAAAACAGATTATAAATCTGTGGAGACTTAAATTTTTGGATGGATGACGCATCAAATCCCAACGCTTTGTGATGTAGTCAGTTATTAGAATCATATCGACTAGTGAATGTTATAGACTGTACAACTACTTTTACTGGGCATACGTTGGACCTATATTTAAGTGATGACATGAATAATATTGAATCTGATATAAATGTTGAGGAGAAATGTATTATCTCCCCAGTGCACAAAATTACGTTTAGTCTACCTCTGCAGACACATACAATAGTAAAAAGAATAAACTTTAGACATAAATAAAAATTTTCTCCTACTGTATTTATTGAAGAAGTTACAAAGAAAATGAATGATGCTATCAACATTCCCTGTGATCATGATAACCAACGTCTGTTGGGAGCTAAGTGTGTTAACTGTCTTACGACCACTTACAATAAAGTGAGTAAAAGTTAATATGATACTATGTGCCCACCGATGGAAAAGACAATAACTGTAAAAGACCAATATCTTTGGTTTTATAGAGAGACTTTAGTGAAAAAGATGGAAAAAAAAGCGTAAAGAAAGAGGAATAGGTTAAAAGCTGAAAGTACATGGGTAGAATACAAAAACTGCTGCGTGTCAATATAACTACCTACTAAGAAGGAAAATAAAGTGAATATTATAATAGAAAGATCCTCGAAGCATCAACAGACATAAATAAGTTATATCGTATCAGAAATGGTACAATGAGAAATGTGAAAAAAGAAGCTACCCGATGGATACAGTGACCAGGAACTAGCAAATAATTTTCTAGTATTCTTTAATAACAAAATTGAAAATATAACCATGTCGTTTGTAAATACTCAACATCAGATTAATGATATATCAGGCACACAGACAAAATCAATATGATTCAACAACATAACACAAGATGACATCACCAGGATTATCAAGAGAGCAAAGTAAACAAACTGCGCGATCGATCCTATGCCAATATCTGAAGTAATTGGAGAGAGAGACTTTTCTAGTCTAGCCGAAATAATAATGAGAATAGCTACTACAAACAGTGATGAATGTAAGTTTCCCAAATCTGAGAAAATGGCTATAGTCACACCATTTCTAAAAAAAAAATGCATTAGACTACCAGGAATTAAGCTCATATAGACCTATTTCGAATCTATCCTTTTACTTAAAAGTGCTTGAATAAGTAGTTCTTGAACAACTAGTCGTTCACTTAGAAGTAATAGAAGCTTTGCCTGACAACCAATCTGCTTACGGAGACATCCCTCTGCTCTGTTGTAAATGCTCTGCTGAAAATGATGGATGAAAATAAATGTGGTATTTTAATATTAATCGATCTCAGTGCTGCTTTTGATACAGTTGTGCATGAACTACTACTAAATGATCTACGGTCCATCGGCGTTGAAGATCAAGCCTTCGAATACCTAAAAGACAACTTGGCTGGTAAAAATTACTCTGTACAAAATGGAAACTCTAACTCATCATATGAACCTTTAAACAGAGGGGTACCCCAGGGGAGTATACTTGGCCCAATCTTATTCTGCATCTATACTATTGGTCTATCGAAAATACTACGAAGGCATGGTGTGAAGTTCAAACTATTTGCAGATGACACAATTTTACTTCTCCATAAATGATATAGATGACACTATTGAAACTCTCAACCGAATCCTTGACAGCGTTAGAGAATGGATGACATTTAAACTAAAATTAAATGAGAACAAAATTGAGTTCATGGTGGTGGGTAAGAGACACACCATGAGAACCTTGGGTGATATTCAAATGAACATAAATAATGATTCAGTGCCGATATTCAGTCGAGTTCGTGATCTAGATGTATTTCTTGACTGTAACCTGTCTCTCAATGCCCAAATAAATAATGTAGTATCATCTAAGAAATATTTCATTTATAAAAAAAGTACCTGGACGAAAATTCTGTAAAGAAACTTGTAATAAACTTTGTTATTACCAGGATTGACTACTGCAACTCTATCTATTACGATTTACCTAAAGTGCAAATTGAGAAATTATAAAAAATAATAAACAGAGGGGCAAGATTGATATAAGTCGTCCCACCAAGAGAAAGGATCACCCCTATACTAATTGATTTACATCGACTTCCGGTTAAAGCGAGAATTGAATTTACAATATGAACAATAACCCACCATTTTATCAGAACCGGTCGTCCAAAATACTTAAGAAAATTGCTACATATTGCACAGCCAACAAATCGTGTCGACACGAGAATAGTTACAGTTGGTTTCAAACTATTGGAACCTAGATATATGTTTACTGTAGGCTCCAGATCCTTTAAATATGCGGCCCTGAGACTATTTAATAAGCTCTCGCGAGACATTCGAATGACTGAAAACATTTAGGCTTTCAAGAGGAAACTGAAGTCTTTCTTATTTCATGAGTCTTTTGACAGTGACGATTTGACAGTAAATGAACATTACGTTCCTATACCTTTTAGGAAAACTTCGTTCTTGACCAGACTTTGACAGGGGCTACTTTGCTACTGTCATAAATAAGGCCACAGAAGTACAGTTTCCGATGGGCTTCTGCATTGAACAGTTACAGAGAACCCAAGACCATCCAATTTTAGATGAAAAACAAATACTAACAACTCATGTGAACAACAACTTTGAGTCAACTCGACGGATGACTTACAAGCAGCTCAACCCACATATAGAGTCTCTAGCATTGAACAGAAAAAACACACCTTTTATCCAGAGCATCATACAATTGCTTATAGGAGGTTACGACTGATTTCTCACCACCTTAAAGTTGAGATCAGGCGAAAGTCAAGAATTCCCCTAGAATAGCGCCTTAGCCCCCGTGGATCTGTGCAGGATGAGATCCATGTTATATTGAACTGTCCTTTGCGCTTGCATGTTAGAGAAAATTTTTCAGGGATTAACTATAATTCCTTTGAAAATTGCATGAGCTGTAGTGACGGACGGGAGCTATGTAAATATATCCTCAGTATAACTCTGAATAACTGTAAACACTGTAAATATTTTTCTCATATGTTGCAATGTAATTTTTGTTTGATCTTAGGTTAGGTCTACATTTAGAATTCATTAGAGCCAATGAAAAGTTAAAGATCAATATGGACAATCATTAGTTAATATAGGATCTATACCCACCATTTGCTTTACCGCATGTAAAAAAAATGAAAAATTGAATGTATATTTGCATATATATAAAAATGTAATAATTATTGTCAATAAATAGCTAACTAAAAAGCCAAGAACACTATTGAATTTATTGACGTTAAGACATTCACCAATACTGAAGGTTCATAATAAAATGAACACACATAGTATTTCCTAAGTTGTACACAAATAAATGCTTCTTTTAATTCCGTCTATTTGAAAGGAATTAAGAGCATCCTTGCGTCGTTTATATTTCCAATCTCGATGCCTCTCAAATCACGTTAATCACAGCCACTAAAATTCTTCAAACAGGGAGCCTGTATCATTACGAAGGCATGTTAGAGTTATTTCTTCTCCAAAATTGAATTTCCACAAAGGTTTACAACCTCCAATTCACCCCCGTATTCGCAAAGATTTTATTCCAATCTGGCAATATCAATTTTTAATGATAATATAGGGATAAAAATCACCTTTTCAATGAAGATAGAGCTAACGAATTTTGAAATCAGATAATGTTTTTCATCTATATAAAATCAACAAAAAATGTAACAACTAAAATGTTTGCATTGAAAGCAAATTTCCAAACGGTGTATTGCAATGGTGTTGAGAGAATAAATGCTTGCATGAGAGAAAAGGGTTAATCCCAAAATACGCAACACAGAATAAACCTTCCAATTAATGAAAAAGGACCAACCCCTAAACGAGTTTGAAGCTTGGCCACTCCAAGTGACTCCAGTTCTTTCATTAGTGTTTGTTCACATGACTCAAACCACCTACTGGACTCATCTTTAGACACAAAGGACATTTTTCGGTATGAAAATAACCTCATAATTACTCCATCATTATTACTTACATAGGTTGAACCAGAACGCCTCTTTCTCACGTTATCCTTTCATCAAGAAGAAGAAGAAGAAGAAGAAGAACGATGGCTATTTGCAAAACCCAACTAACAAAGAAACAAACAAGATTAATCAAATATGTAATGTCCTCGAATGATTTAAAAGAAAAAGTGCAACCTATCAACATGGCCACTATCAAAAGACTTCAAAAAGGGTGCAAAGAAGCCTATCTGTAATAAAGCTCAGCTCTCCCGTCCCTTGGGCAGAAGGATAAGGATTAGTCATACCTTGGTAAGAAGGTATTTAAGTTCGTTTAAGTGCATATCTTTATCTAAATAATTAGTCGTAATTTTTTAAGGGTTCGCCTGACTGAATGGCGTTCAGCGAGAGTCGACTCATACCGGAAATAAAATATGTATGTTAAATTTGAAATGTTCACACAATGAAGTCTCTAATACTCTGTTGTAATTAATTTTGGAAAATAAACTAAACAGTAACTTGTACTTTTACGTTTATTCAACAAAGGTTGTAGAAGGAATCAATACCTGAATTCAATAATGATCACTAATCCCCTTCCGGGAAATCCCTCCTGACGACCCTCGACGCCCAAGGGAACCTTTCATCCTAATCACAATGTTGGTTGCCTTCACCTCAAGTGAAGACGTCGCCCTTAGCCTTCAATAAAGACCTCCATCCACAGGAGTGCTTTGACCAGACCTCGTCACATTTTAACTATTAAGAGTTCTTATTTCAAATAAAGGGATGCCAACTAAACACATGAATACTAACAATACAACAATAAAAATAACGCAAACAATCTCCCCTATATAATAAAGAGCAAGTGTCTGGATATATGTGTATATATATATATATATATATATATATATATATATATATATATATATATATATAGGTAAATAGGTAGCGTTAGATAGATAGATAGATAGAGATATATGGATAGATACACAGTTAGTTAGATAGATAGATAGATAGAGATAGATAGATAGATATATACATAGATATTTAGATAGATAGATAGATAGATAGGTAGAGATAGATAGATAGATAGATATATACATAGATAGATAGATATATAGAGTTAGATAGATAGATAGATATATATACACAGATAGATAGATAAATAGATAGATATATGCACAGATAGATAGATAGATAGGTAGAGATAGATAGATAGATATACATAAATAGATAGATATATAGGTAGATAGATAGATTGGCAGAGAGAGTTAGATAGATAGATAGAGATAGATATGTAGAGAAAGATAGATATATAGGTAGAGATCTATGGATATATAGATAGATATATATAAATACAGAGATAGATGCACAGATAGATAGATAGATATGTAGAGATAGATAGATAGTTGGATAGATACAAAGATAAATAGATAGATAGATAGATATATAGGTACATAGAGATAGATAGATAGATAGGTATATATTATTCAATTGAACGCACGTTCCATAGACATTTGTAACATAATATGAATTCATATTGTCTGTGTGTTTCGGCCCTTTAATGAAATCCAATTAATGAGGAAAAAAATTTATAATAATAATAATAATAATAATAATAATAATAATAATAATAATAATAATAATAATCAGACTGAAATGCAATTTCTTTCTTTTTTTGGCAAGGAAGAATAAAATGAGATATAAATAAAAGTTCCAAGTCAAAATTTCTTGGGACACCGGTAGCCATACGGAATCGTCGTTCTCGTCCGATCAGCGGAGTTAAGCAGCGTTGGGTATGTTCAGGACTTGGATTGGTGGACCGCCTTGGAACACCTGATGCTTTCATCATCGCGATATCAGTGGTCAATATATACGTGTGTGTGCGTGTGGTATATATATATAATATATACGACACTCTCCCACACATATTTATTGCTTTTTTGTAAAAAAAAAAGAAAAAAAATATATAAATACATAATTATAGGTATTCAGTCAATAGTAAGATTCTTTCTTATAGTCATTTTTATATGGCGTATCAAGTAATTATTATTATTATTATTATTATTATTATTATCATTATTATTATTATTATTATTATTATTATTATTATTATTGTTTTCATTAGTTTTCTCATTATTATCACTACAATTTCAGTTATTATTATTATTATTATTATTAATTTTCAATCAATTAAGATGTTATTCATATAAGAGCAAATCTATATCTTCGTTAAAATGTTCATTATCACTTCAGTTAAAAATAAAATCAACAAAATATATCGGCTGATACACAGGTACATAGATAGAGAGATAGTGAAATAGATAGATATATAGATGCTCAGAGAGATAGACAGATAGACATATAGATAAGTAGATATAGATAGATAGATATATACAAAGATAGATAGATAGATAGATAGATAAATAGAGAGGTAGAGATAGATAGATGGATAGGTAGAAAGATAGATAGATGCACAGATAGATAGATAGATAGATAGAGATAGATATATAGATAGATAGATAGAGATAGATAGATTGATAGATAGATAGATAGATACACAGAGAGATAGATATATAAAGATAGATAGTTAGAGATAGATAGATAGATAGTTAGGGATATATAGATAGATAAATGGAAATATATATAGAGATATTTAGACAGATAGATAGAGATAGATAGATAGATAGATAGGTAGAGATAGATAGATAGATAGATATAGATAGAAATATACAAAGATAGATAGAGATAGATAGAAGATAGAGATAGAGAGAAGATAGATAGAAGATAGAGATAGAGAGAAGATAGATAGATAGATAGATAGATAGTGGTAGAGATAGATAGATAGAAAGATAGATATAGATAGATGGGCAGATGGATACATATATAGATAGATGGATATATAGAAAGATAGATATATATATAGATAGGTAGTGTTAGATAGATAGATAGAAAGATTGAGATGGATTGATTGGTACATAGATAGATAAATAGATATATAAATAGATAAGTAGAGATAGAGAGATAGATAGATGCACAGATAGATAGATGCACAGATAGATAGATAAATAGATAGGTAGAGATAGATAGATTGATAAATAGTTAGCGATAGATGGATAGATAGGAAGAGTTCTATAGATAGATAGATAGATAGATAAAGATAGATAGGTAGATAGATAGATAGATGCACAGATTTATAGATGGATAGATAGATAGTAAGATATGTAGAGATAGATAGATAGATAGATACAAAGACAGATAGACAGATAGAGATATATAGATATATAAATAGATGGATAGATAGATAGAGATAGAGAAATAGACAGATAAATAGATAGATAGATAGATAGATCCACAGACACATAGATAGACAGATAGGTAGAGAAAGATAGAGAGATAGATAAATAGATATATAGGTACGAAGATATATATATATATATATATATATATATATATATAGTTATATATAATTATATATATATATAGATAGATAGATACACAGATAGATAGATAGATACAGATAGGTATATATATACATATATATATATATATATATATATATATATATAGAGAGAGAGAGAGAGAGAGAGAGAGAGAGAGAGAGAGAGAGAGAGAGAGAGAGAGGTAGATAGATAGATAGATGCACAGATTTATAGATAGATAGAGATAGATAGAAAGGTAAATAGGTAGAGATAGATAGATAGATAGACAGATAAATATAAAAATAGATAGATAGACAGATAGATAGATAAAGATAGATATACATATCGATAGATAGATAGATAGTTATAAAGATAGATAGATAGATAGATAGAAATATTGATATATAGATAGATAGAAAGATAGATAGATATGTAAAAATAGATAAATAGATAGATAGGTAGATAGTTATATAAAAAGATAGATAGATAGAGAGATACACAGGTAGATAGATAGATGGATAGGTAGAGATAGATAGAGAGATATACACAACTGAGATAGATAGATAGAGAGATAGGTACAGATATATAGTTAGATTGATATATAAAAAGATAGATAAAAACACATTTTGATAGAGACATAGATAAGTAGATGCGAAGATGGATAGATAGATAGATAGCTAGCTAGATAGATAGATATATGCACAGATAGATAGATAAATAGATATATAGATACACAAATAGATAGATATGTAGAAATAGATAGATAGATAGATAGGTAGATAGATAATTAGATGCACGGATAGAATGATACATAGATAGGTAGAAATAGATAGATAGATAGATAGGTAGATAGATAGATAAATAGATGCACTGATAGAATTATAGATAGATAAATAGATAGAGATAGATAGATAGATATATACAAAGATAGATATATAGATATATAGATAGATAGATAGATAGATGCACAGATAGACAGATAGTTAGATAGCAATAAGTATATAGATAGCTATATACAAAGATAGATAGATAGATAGATAAATAGCAATAGATAGATAAATAAATAGATAGATGCACAGAAAAATAGACAGATAGATATATAGATAGACAGATAGAAAGATAGATAGATAGATATAGATAGATAGGTAGATAGATAGATAGATGCAAAGATAAAAAGATAGGTAGATAGATAGGTAGAGATAGATAGATAGATTTATAGACACAAATCTAGAGAGATATATAGAGATATATAGATACACATATAGATAGATAAATAGATAGATAGATGGATAGGTTGATATAGATAGATAGATAGATAGATATAGGTAGATAGGTAGGTAGAAAGATAGATGCACAGATATATAGATAGATAGATATAGATTGATGGGCAGATAGACAAATAGATAGATAGATACATAGATAGACATATATAGATAGGTAGCGTTAGATAGATATATAGATGGAGATAGATAGATAGATACACAGATAGATAGATGGATAGATTGATGGATAGAGATAGATAGATAGATATATACATAGATACATAGATAGATGGATAGATAGATAGATATTTAGAGAGAGATAGATAGATAGGTTGGTAGAGATAGATAGATGCACATGTATATAGATATACAGATATGTAGAGATAGATAGATAGATATATACATAGATAGAGAGATAGATAGATAGATAGAGTTATATATATATATATATATATATATATAGGTAGATATAGATGGATAGATTTTTAGATAGCGATAGATAGATAGATACACAGATAGATAGATAGATAGATATATGCACAGATAGATAGATAGATAGATAGGTAGAGATAGATAGATAGATTGGCAAATAGAGAGAGAGATCGATAGATATAGATAGATATGTAGAGATAGATAGATATATATATATATATAAGTAGATAGATAGATGCGCAGATATATAGATAGATAGATAGATAGGTACAGATAGATAGATACAAAGATAAATAGATAGATAGATAAATATATAGATACATAGAGATAGATAGATAGATAGGTATATATTATTCAATTGAACGCACGTTCCATATACATTTGTAACATAATATGAATTCATATTGTTTGTGTGTTTCGGCCCTTTAATGAAATCCAATTAATGAGGAAAAAAAAAAAAAAAATAATAATAATAATAATAATAATAATAATAATAATAATAATAATAATCAGACTGAAATGCAATTTCTTTCTTTTTTTGGCAAGGAAGAATAAAATGAGATATAAATAGAAGTTCCAAGTCAAGATTTCTTGGGACACCGGTAGCCATATGGAATCGTCGTTCTCGTCCGATCAGCGGAGTTAAGCAGCGTTGGGTATGTTCAGGACTTGGATTGGTGGACTGCCTTGGAACACCTGATGCTTTCATCATCGCGATGTCAGTGGTCAATATATACGTGAGTGTGCGTGTGGTATATATATAATATATACGACACTCTCCCACACATATATATTGCCGTTTTCGTAAAAAAAAAATGTATATATAAATCCATAATCATAGCTATTCAGTCAATAGCTAGATTCATTCTTATAGTGATTTTTATATGGCGTATCAGGTAATTATTATTATTATTATTATTATTATTATTATTATTATTATTATTATTATTATTATTATTATTATTATTAGTTTTTCTCAATATTATTCCTACAATTTCAGTTATTATTATTATTATTAATTTTAAATCAATCAAGATATTACTCATATGAGAGCAAATCTATATCTTCGTTAAAATGTTCATTATCACTTCAGTTAAAAATAAAATCATTAAAATATATCGGCTGAAACACAGGTACATAGATAGAGAGATAGTGAGATAGATAGATAGATGCTCAGATAGATAGACAGATAGACATATAGATAGGTAGATATAGATAGATAGATATATACAAAGAGAATTAGATAGATAGATGGATAGATAAATAGATAGGTAGAGATAGATAGATGGATATTTTGATAGATAGATAGATACACAGAGAGATAGGTATATAAAAATAGATAGTTAAAGATAGATAGATAGATAAGTATGGATATATAGATAGACAGATAGAAAGATATATAGAGATATATAGACAGATAGATAGAGATAGATAGATAGAAAGGTAGAGATAGATAGATAGATAGATATAGATAGAAATATACAAAGATAGATAGATAGATAGGTAGGTAGATGGATAGAGGTAGAGATAGATAGATAGAAAGATAGATATAGATAGATGGGCAGATAGATACATATATAGATAGATAGATACACAGATAGATAGATATATAGATAGATACATAGATATATAGATAGGTAGTGTTAGATAGATAGATAGATAGAAAGATAGAGATAGATAGATTGATACATAGATAGATAGATAGATACGTAGATAGATAAGTAGAGATAGATAGATAGATATATAGATGCACAGATAGATAGATAAATAGATAGGTAGAGATAGATAGATTGATACATAGTTAGAGATAGACGGATAGATAGGAAGAGTTCTATAGATAGATAGATAGATAGATATAGATAGATACGTAGATAGATAGATAGATGCACAGATTTATAGATGGATAGATAATTAGAAAGATATGTAGAGATAGATAAATAGATAGATACAAAGACAGATAGATAGACAGATAGAGAAATATAGATATATTAATAGATGGATAGATAGATAGAGATAGAGATAGACATATAAAGAGATAGATAGATAGATAGATGCAGAGATACATAGATAGACAGATATGTAGAGAAAGATAGATAGATATATACATAGATAGATAGATAAATAGACATATATGTAGGAAGATGTATATATATATATATATATATATATATATATATATATATATAGATAGATAGATAGATATATAGATACACAGATAGATAGATAGATATAGATAGGTAGAGATATATATATATATATATATATATATATATATATATATATATATAGAGAGAGAGAGAGAGAGAGAGAGAGAGATGCACAGATTTATAGATAGATAGAGATAGATAGATAGGTAAATAGGTAGAGATAGATAGATAGATACCCAGATAGATATAAAAATAGATAGATAGACAGATAGATAGATAAAGATTGACACACATATCAATAGATAGATAGATAGATAGTTACAAAGATAGATAGATAGATAGATAGAAATATTGATATATAGATAGATAGAAAGATAGATAAAAAGATAGATAGATATATATAGACAGATAGGTAGATATATAGATAAATGCACACATAGATATAGAGATAGATAGATAGATATGTAAAAATAGATAGATAGATAGGTAAAGACATATAGATAGATAGGTAAAGATAGATAGATAGATAGGTAGATAGTTATATAAAAAGATAGATAGAGAGATACACAGGTAGATAGATAGATGGATAGGTAGAGATAGAAAGAGAGATATACACAACTGAGATAGATAGATGTAGAGATAGGTACATATAGATAGATAGATTGATATATAAAAAGATAGATAAAAACACACATTTTGATAGAGAGATAGATAAGTAGATGCAAAGATGGATAGATAGATAGATAGATCGCTAGCTAGCTAGATAGATAGATAGATAGATATATGCATAGATAGATAGATAAATATATATATAAATACACAAATAGATAGATACGTAGATAGATAGGTAGAAACAGATAGATATATAGATAGGTAGATAGATAGATGGGTAGATAGATATATAGATGCACGGATAGAATGATAGATAGATAAATAGATAGATAGAAATAGATAGATAGATATATACAAAGATAGATATATAGATAAATAGATAGATAGATGCACAGATAGACAGATAGTTAGATAGGAATAAGTAGATAGATAGATATATAAAAAGATAGATAGATAGATAGGTAGAGATAGATAGATAAATAAGTAGATAGATGCACAGATAGATAGATGAAAAGATAGATAGATAGATACAAAGATAGATAGATAGATAGATAGAGATAGATATGTAGAGATAGATAGATAGATAGGTGAGATAGATAGATAGATAGATATAGAAAGGTAGAGATAGATAGATAGATACACAGATAGATAGATAGATAGACAGATAGAAAGATAGATAGATATAGATAGATAGGTAGATAGATAGATAGATGCACATATAAATAGATAGGTATATAGATAGATAGATAGGTAGAGATAGATAGATAGATATATAGACACAAAGATAGATATATATATATATAGATAGATAGATAGATACACATATAGATAGATAGATAGATAGGTAGATATAGATAGATAGATAGATTGATACAGATAGATAGGTAGGTAGAAAGATAGATGCACAGATATATAGATAGATAGATATAGATAGATGGGCAGATAGACAGATAGATAGATACATACATAGATAGACATATATATATAGAAAGGTAGCGTTAGATATATATATATATATATAGATAGAGATAGATAGATAGATACACAGATAGATAGATAGATAGATTGATGGATAGAGATAGATAGATAGATATATACATAGATACATAGAAAGATGGATAGATAGGTAGATAGGTAGAGAGAGATAGATATATAGATAGGTGAAATAGATAGATAGATAGATATAGAAAGGTAGAGATAGATAGATATAGAAAGGTAGAGATAGATAGATATAGAAAGGTAGAGATAGATAGATAGATACACAGATAGATAGATATATAGATAGATAGATAGATATATAGATAGACAGATAGAACGATAGATAGATAGATATAGATAGATAGGTATATAAATAGATAGATGCACAGATAAATAGATAGATAGATAGGTAGAGATAGATAGATAGATATATAGACACAAAGATAGAGAGATATATAAATAGATAGATAGATACACATATATATAGATAAATAGATAGATAGATAGGTAGATATAGATAGATAGATAGAGAGATATAGATAGATAGGCAGGTAGAAAGATAAATGCACAGATATATAGATAGATAGATATAGATAGATGGGCAGATAGACAGATAGATAGATAGATACATAGATAGACATATATATAGATAGGTAGCGTTAGATAGATATATAGATAAAGATAGATAGATAGATACACAGATAGATAGATAGATAGATTGATGGATAGAGATAGATATATAGATATATACATAGATACATAGATAGATGAATAGATAGATAGATAGGTAGAGAGAGATAGATAGATTGGTTGGTAGAGATAGATAGATGCACATGTATATAGATATATAGATATGTAGAGATAGATAGATCGATATATGCATAGATAGAGAGATAGATAGATAGAGAGATAGATAGATAGAGAGATAGAGTTAGATATATATATATATATATATATATATATATATATATATATATATAAATACATAGATAGGTAGATATAGATAGATAGATTTTCAGATAGAGATAGATAGATATATACACAGATAGATAGATAGATAGATACATAGATATATGCACAGATAGATAGGTATAGATAGATAGATAGATTGGCAGAGAGAGAGAGATAGATATAAATAGAAATGTAGAGATAGATAGATAGATAGATAGTTGGATAGATACAAAGATAAATAGATAGATAGATAGATATATAGATACATAGAGATAGATAGATAGATAGATAGATAGGTATATATTATTCAATTGTACGCAAGTTCCATATACTTTTGTAACATAATATGAATTCATGTTGTCTGTGTGTTTCGGCCCTTTAATGAAATCTAATTAATGAGGAAAAAAAAAAAAATAATAATAATAATAATAATAATAATATTCAGACTGAAATGCAATTTCTTTCTTTTTTCGGCAAGGAAGAAGAAAACGAGATATCAATAGAAGTTCCAAGTCAATTTATCTTGGGAGCTGAGCAGCCATATGGAATCGTCGTTCTCGTCCGATCAGCGGAGTTAAGCAGCGTTGGGTATGTTCAGGACTTGGATTGGTGGACCGCCTTGGAACACCTGATGCTTTCATCATCGCGATATCAGTGGTCAATATATACGTGTGTGTGCGTGTGGTATATATATAATATACACGACACTCTCCCACACACATATATATATATATATATATATATATATATATATATATATATATATATATATATATATTGCCGTTTTCGGGAAAAAAAATAAAAAACCATAATGATAGGTATTCAGTCAATAGCTACACTCTTTCTTAAAGTGATTTTTATATGGCGTATCAAGTAATTATTATTATTATTATTATTATTATTATTATTATTATTATTATTATTATTATTACTATTATTATTACATCACTACAATTTCAGTTATTATTATAATTATTATTATTATTATTATTACAGACTTGGATAATAGTTCGAACTCTTCAGGGATATGAGAGAATGATTAAATGAATTCATTCTCTGTCTGTACATCGTTTTCTTACTGTTCCATCATCATCATCAACTCTTACTTCACAAAAGGTTGAGGTAATTCCTTTACGTCCTATTCTATTTTTTTTTAATTAGAAATATACTAAGATATTTATGCTGTATATATATATATATATATATATATATATATATATATATATATATATATATATATATATATATATATATATATATATATATATATATATATATATATATATATATATATATATATATATATACAATATTTAGGTAATAAACGGGAAATATTTGAACATACAGTACTAGCATTATCTGAAACATGGTTAAATAACTTGGACAAGGCAAAGATCACTGAAATGGCATCCCCCCCCCCCCCCCCCAACACACGCCTTCCTTCACATACCGAGAGAAAGTAGGTTTGGTGAGGGTGTCGGACTCATTATTCATGAAAGTTACTCAAATCTCAAAATGTTAAAAAGAACTAGTGTAACAAGGTTTGAATATATAGAAACAAACTTTAAAAAAAAAATAATAATAATAATCCTTTGCAACAGTCTACAAACCTCCGAGAACAAACATCAGTATCTTTTTTGAAGAATTTGGTGCTTTCATTGATATGTGTACCAACCGTGTGGCACACAATTGTACATAATTATGTTTTATATATTATGCTTGTATCTGCGCTCTTCCCTCGCACTAAAAAGAACCTGAATGATCATGTCTCCGTTTTTCTCAGTAACATTGTCTGTCTCTCGAACAGGTCATGTCCTGTTGCCTTGAGGTTTTGTATATAAAGAAGAGTGTTCCTTAATAAAACTCTGTTGATTGCTTCCTGCCTTTGAGTTAACAACTCCTCTCTCGGCCCGTCACATTGGTGACCCCGGAAGTCGACTCGCTCCCACTGCCTTCCACCCCCACCTCCCTCGCCCCTCCATCGTTGGTACAATGACGGAGACAGACTCGACTCCAGCAGTTGGCGCCGCCCCATTGAAACTTTCACCGTTCGCCACCGGAGAAGCGTTTGCTTGGTTTCAGCGCTCGGAAGTCCAGTTTCGTATCAAGGGCGTGACTCGCTCAACCACCAAAGTGGATTATGTTCTCGCGGCGATACCCGAGGACACCTTCCCAGAAATATCTGACTGGCTTTGTGAACAAGGAGACACCCCAATAGCGTATGAAGCTCTCAAAACATACCTTCTGCAGCAGTACTCGCCGTCACCAGCCGCCCGTATAGCAAAGCTTTTTCAGCTCTCGCAACAACCGTTGGGGGACCAAAGGGCTTCGCTTGCCCTCAGGGAAATGACCAGTATCGCTCGCCTTCAACCTGCCGCAGACGGCTCTCCTCGTGAGGTGAACCTACTTCGTGCCCTTTGGATACGCCGTTTACCCGAACCTGTACGCTCTGCCATACCCGATGTCGATAGTTTACCCATAAAGGACTTGATGACCAAAGCCGACGCCCTTATGGACAGCCACTTCAAGACCTCCATCAACGCCTCCACCCCTGACGACGAGGATGCCTATTCAACGTCAACCGAAGCTGACATGAATGCCGTAGGACATACACGCCTACCCCGTGACGTGCCGAAGCGGCGACAAAGCCGCCTACCACCCACCAATCGCTCTCGCCCCAACGAATGACTTCTACAGCCACTTACTACCTCCCATCCGCTGCAGTTTTGCTACTACCACTGCAGATTCAGGGCAACCGCGAAGAAATGTGCCAAGGATTGTCAGTGGCCAAAACACGTGTAAGTAGGCCATCGCTTGTGGCGGTGGCCTCCCATGTTTCTAATCTGTTCTTTTTACAGGATGCAGGAACGGGCGTGCGATTTTTGGTAGACACGGGTGCTTGTCGTTCTCTTTTGCCAAGGAAACTCTTCAAGGCACAACGTAGTCTGTCTACATCTGCTGACGTCCGCTTGGTAGCTGCCAACGGATCTGCGATACCCACCTACGGTTACGAGAACTTCACATTATCGTTCGGAAACGGTAAATTCAATTGGAAGTTTCTCGTTGGTGACGTCACAATGCCAATCCTCGGTGCGGATTTCCTCTCTCACTTCCACCTTCTGGTCGATGTCGCCCACCGACGATTGGTCAACGCAGACTCGTACTTGTCGACACCTCTTCAACAAGCCCCCTCTAACCTCGCTCTCCACATCAGCGCACCCACGGATGCCTACGCCCACCTCCTCACGTCGTACACGGAAGTTTTCCGTCCAGAACTTCGCCAAACGCCCACGGTTCCTGCCAAGCACGGTATTTATCACCATATCAAGACGACGGGACCCCCAGTCTTCGCAAAATTCAGACGTCTGGCACCGGAATGATTGGCAGCCGCCAAACAGACGTTCGCCGAAATGGAGAAAATGGGCCTTTGCCAAAAGGCCTCCAGCCCATGGTCGTCACCCTTACACATCGTTCTGAAGAAAGACACCTCCCTCCGTCCGTGCGGGGATTACAGGCCCCTGAACATGCAAACAGAACCGGATCACTACCCCCTCCCAAACATTGCCGATGTGACCTCCTATCTGCACAAAGGGAAGGTTTTCTCTACGCTCGACCTCCTGAAGGGGTAATATCAGGTGCCTATGAACCAAGAAGACATCCCCAAGACCGCCATCACCACTCCATTTGGTACATACACCTTCAATTACTCCTGTTTTGGCCTTCGTAATGCTGGGGCAACGTTTCAACGTCTCATGGATGGCATCTTAGGGGACCTCCCTTTCTGTGTATGTTATGTGGACGACATACTTGTGTTCTCCTCCTCAAAAGAGGAACACCTCCGTCACCTACGCATCGTGCTCGACCGCCTGCAACAAAACGGCCTTGTAGTCCGGTACGACAAGTGTACCTTTGGCGCCAACGAAGTGTCGTTCCTAGGGCACCGTATCACTCCTGAAGGAGTCCATCCCCTCCCTGAGAAGGTAGCAGCCGTTCAGAACTTCCCCGCGCCCTCGACCGTCAAAGCTCTGCAGGAATTCTTGGGCATGATCAACTATTATCACCGTTTTCTGCCAGCCATTGCCGACACTCTTGCTCCCCTCTATGCCTCCCTCAAGGGCAAGCCAAAGGACCTGAAGTGGGGTCCCCTTCAAGAAGCAGCCTTCTGCAATGCAAAGAAGGCCCTATCAACTGCTGTGGCTCTCACTTTTCCTATCCCACACGCCCCTCTCCTTCTCTCCACCGATGCCAGCGACGTCGCTATTGGTGCAGTACTCGAGCAGGTGGTCAAAGGCTCGCCCCGCCCATTGGCCTTCTTCAGCAGAAAACTGTCCAAGGCAGAATCGGGTTATTCTACCTTCGATCGAGAATTGCTGGCAGTGCACTTGGCTGTCCGTCACTTTCGCCATTTCTTAGAAGGCACGCCCTTCGTCATTCGCACAGACCACATGCCTCTGGTGCACGCCTTCACTCGATAGTCTGACGCCTGGTCCGCCCGTCAACGCCGACATCTCTCCGCCCTGGCTGAATACAATTGCACCCTCCAATACGTCCCTAGGAAAATGAATCCCGTTGCCGATGCCGTTGGCTGCCGTTCAACTGGGATTGGATTACAACGCCCTGGCTGAAGCCCAACAACAGGACCCAGAGTATCAAGCTTGTAGGACTTCCTGCACGTCCCTACGTTGGGAAGATTTTCCCCTCGAAGACTCCAACACCACCCTCCTCTGTGACGTCAGCACTGGTAGACTGCGACCTTGGATTCCTGCTCCCATGCGCCGACAGGTGTTTGATTTCATTCACGGCCTTTCACATCCCTTGTGCCGTTCTACTGCACAGCTGCTGAAGGCAAAGTTCATTTGGCACGGCATTTCTAAGGATGCTAAGGATTGGGTCCGCGCCTGTACTTCTTGCCAAACTTCCAAAGTACATCGACACACGGATTCAGAGGTGGGCACCTTTCCTCAACCTCAGCGTCGTTTCGCACACATTCATGTCGACGTTGTAGGCCCCCTACCCACATCACAAGGACATCGTTACCTGTTTACCGTCATCGACCGCTCCATTCGTTGGCCTGAAGCCATTCCCATGGAAACTGCAACGTCCGCCTCATGTACATCTGCCTTACTCTCTGGATGGATTTCAAGATTCGGTATCCCTGAGCATATTACTTCTGATAGGGGAACCACTTTCACCTCTCAATTGTGGACGTCATTAGCGAATCTCCTGGGCATCACCCTACATCAGACAACGGCCTACAACCCCGCTGCCAATGGAATGGTTGAACGTTTTCATCGCACCCTCAAAGCAGCTTTGATGTCCCGCTGCAAGGATTGCAACTGGTTTACTCAACTTCCCTGGGTCCTCCTGGGACTAAGGACCACTCCTAAAGACGCCCTCGACGTCTCGGCAGCTGAAATGGTGTATGGCGACCCGTTGGTCGTCCCTGCCGAATTTTTTCCTTCTACAACCTCCTCCGACGATCTCCAGCGCATACGTCACGTCGTGGGAAAATTTACTCCGTGCCGCCAGACTTACAAGCCCCCAGCGAAGCATCACATACCAACGGACTTGCACTCTGCAACGCACGTCTTCCTGCGCAACGACACTAGCAAGCCACCACTAACGCCCCCTTACACGGGCCCTTTCCTTGTGATCCGACGCAGTCCGAAAGCATTCCTACTAAACATTCGGGGCAAAGAAGACTGGGTCTCCATTGATCGTCTAAAACCTGCTTATCTTTTGCCAGATGACCCGCCTACAGTTCGCCTCTCTAGATCAGGGCGCCTTATTTAACATGTGCAGTATGTCATTTTTAGGGGGGGAGCCATGTACCAACCGTGTGGCACACAATTGTACATAATTATGTTGTATATATTATGCTTGTATCTGCGCTCTTCCCTCGCACTAAAAAGAACCTGAATGATCATGTCTCCGTTTTTCTCAGTAACATTGTCTGTCTCTCGAACAGGTCATGTCCTGTTGCCTTGAGGTTTTGTATATAAAGAAGAGTGTTCCTTAATAAAACTCAGTTGATTGCATCCTGCCTTTGAGTTAAAAACTCCTCTCTTGGCCCGTCACATATGATTATCATAGAGAAAAACGAATTAGTTATCTGTGGAGACTTACTGTAGATTTTTGGAAGGATGACGCATCAAATCCTGACGCTTTAGCATTTAGTGAGTTACTAGAATCATATCGACTAGTGAATAATATCGCCTGGGAATACGTTGAACCTAGTTTTGAATGATGACATAAATAATATTGGATGTGATATAAATGTTGAAGAGAAATGTACAAACTTCTTACGTTTAGTGTACCTCTACAGAAACATGCAATAGTAAAGAAAATAAACATAGGACATAAATCAAATTTTTCTCCCACCGTATCTATTGAAGAAGTTACAAAAATAAATAAACGGTGCTATCAATATTCCCTGTGATCATAATGACCAACGTCTGTTGGGAGCTAAGTGTGTTAACTGCCTTACGACCACTTACAATAAAGTGAGTAAAAGTGAATATGATACCATGTGCCCACCGATGGAAAAGACTATAACTGTAAAAGGCCAATCTCCTTGGTTTGATGGAGCGACTTTAGCGAAAAAAAAAACGAAAAAAAAAAACAAAGAAAGAAAGTGCAATCGGTTAAAAGCTGAAAGTACATAGGTAGAATAAAATAACTGCTATGAGTAAACATAACAACTTACTATAAAGGAAAAAAAGTGAATACTATTAGAGAAAGATCCTCGAAGCAGCAACAGTCATAAATAAGTTATATCGTCTCCTGAATGGTATAATGGGAAATATAAAAGAAAAGAAGCTACCTAATGGATACAGTGACCAGGAACTAGCAAATAATTTTCTAGTATTCTTTAAAAACAAAATTGAAAACATAACCAGGTCATTTGTAAATACTCAACAGCAGATTAATAAGACACCAGGCACACAGACAAAATTAATACGATTTAACAACATAACACAAGAGGACATCACCAGAATTATCAAGAGAGCAAAGAAAACAAACTGCGCGATCGATCCTATGCCAATATCTGAAGTAATTAGAGAGAGAAACTTTTCCAGTCTAGCCGAAATAATAATGAGAATAGCAAATGCAAGCATTAATGAATGCAAGTTTCCCAAATCTGAGAAAATGGCTACAGTCACACCAGCTCTGAAAAATGCTCTGGACTACCTGGAATTAAGCTCATATAGACCTATTTCGAATCTATCCTTTGATTCATAAGTGCTTGAATAAGTAATTCTTGAACAACTAGTCAGTCACTTAGAAGTAATAGGAGCTTTGCTTGACAAACAATTATTAACAGACAAGAAGATGTCTTTCGCAAGCTTTGTAGGACATAAAAATCCTACGTTCCAGTATCTCTAGCGAATACAAAAATTGTGTAGAGACATCAAGGAAAAGGAAAATTCACAAGAAAATACGCGTAGTTGGAACTGAGACATGTTAATAAAATTCTGAAAGACTACGAAAATTCCAAGACACTTCTGAGCTTCCTCGAAGACGATAAATTCCATCTCGTTCCATTTTTATTAGGGGGAAGAGAGAGAGAGAGAGAGAGAGAGAGAGAGAGAGAGACAGAGAGAGAGAGAGAGAGAGAGAGAGAGAGAGAGAGAGAGAGAGAGAGAGAGAGAGAGAGAGAGAGAGAATCTACACCTCGTATACAAACCGTAATTGCTGCGACCTCAACATTTCAAAGCTATCTAAACTAGTCTTCATTCTAAATCACATAAATTACAGGAATTGCAAAGAACAATATCACAGTCACTACCAAAACAAAAACCCAATAACTATTTCTGAGGTGATGCCAATAAAATATCAATATAATCTCTCTCTCTCTCTCTCTCTCTCTCTCTCTCTCTCTCTCTCTCTCTCTCTCTCTCAAGGGAACTGAGAGCACAACCAATTAGCATCACTGCCACCCACATCAAAGCTTCCATTTCCACTTGGCCTCTTGCAGCCTCTGATGAAGAGACACACTGGATTAATGAGTGATGGACTCGAGTAGAAATTGAAGGAGATAACAGTAATAGCAAAAGGAAAAATAAACTCTGAGACAGATCAAAGAATAGGGTTATGTACAGGAAAGTTTTTTCTCTGTGGACACTGGAACATACGCGTAGAAAAAAGGCCTTGGCAATCAGAATACCTTACAAAGTATAAAAAGAGAGATAAAAATAAATTTCTATTCGTAGTAAGCAAGTATCCACCATGCTTGCCAAAAGCATGCACAGAATGAGAATAAGAACTTTACGGCTAAGCATCGACTACAAAAAGTATTTACTCTTATTGAGTACCCTTTAGCGCCTTAAAACTCCCTTGGAGGGCCATAACTACGAGTCTAAGAGCCCCTTCCACAGTAATCTACGATGACGAATTCGTAGTCGTGTACATTTTAAGCTTTCAAAAGGATATCGTTACAATATAGCGAAATGTGAAGATGGTTAATCACTTAATGACTTATAAAAGAACCTTCCCTCAAATTTCTAGACCGATTTCTACTCTTCTTATCATTCCTTAACCTATGCAATCTTAAATCTCAAAATCGATCCCTGCCGGGTACCGTGAGTTAAACCACTGCCGTGGTTGGGCACCAAAGGGGGAGGGGGGTGGGGGGGGGAGCTTGCCCGACTGACGTTCTAGTGATCACCTTTTCTGATGAAACTGGAACTGAAACCAGACACCTTTAACCTTAAGCGATAAAAATACACGCAGAGATGTAAATAGAATTCGGGACGACTACCAAAATCCCAAGACACTTCTGAGCCTTTTTAAAGGTGATTTCACAGATGTTAAGTTTTTACAAATTAAGAAAGGGAATATGCTGCCAGAACGAGAGAGAGAGAGAGAGAGAGAGAGAGAGAGAGAGAGAGAGAGAGAGAGAGAGAGAGAGAGAGAGAGAGATTTAATAGAAAATTTATCCCAATTTCAAACGGAAGTGTTAATTAAAAATGCAAATTTACACAATACCATATAGCAATTCAGGAAATGAATGAGATACTGTGAACAGTATAGAAGGGACCTATTAGCAGGAGGGAGGAAGATCGAGAGGGAGGCAGAAAATTAGATGGCTAGATAAGGTGAAGGATGATAAGGAGAGAAGAGGTTTGGTGGGAGAGGATGCCTTTGATAGAAGGCATTGGAGAGGAAGCATCAGGTAACCGTGTAGGGATGGAGGTGGAGTAGAAGAAGAAGAAGAAGAACCATAAACCATTAATCTAAAACTTTCGGAAACATATAATCTTTTCTAATCAAGTTTTATGTATTTATAACAAACACATCCAATTATAAGAATTTTAAGATTTGGGGATTTTGATAACTGTTACAGTACGCATGTCTATCATTTCTAATCCTTTGACAAAAATCCGAGTAGCTCATTAGGCTGTTGTTGTGCTCTGACCTTAAAATGCGGACATTATTAACTAATTATGCTTTATCCATAATTCTAATGGAAACCCCCTTCTGACGTCATCATACAGATCCGAAATCATCAAAGCGAGCACACCTTCGCTTAATGTCATAACACACGAGATAATTAATCAATTCTCGTCGATTTTGGAAATCAGTTAAGTTTACGATTCACAAAAAGGAAGAAGAAATTGTCCATTTGTATTGCATGAATGAATATGTAATTATATAAGAATTATTGCTACTAGGGGGTAAATATAATGTCCATGTGGCTCATTTTCTGTTTCTTATTACTATTCCCATCATTATTCTTTCCAAAGCTCTTTGAGTTGTAACTAATGCAGGTTCTAAGGCTTTAGTAAGGCTCCAAGTTTCTGATGCACGAGTTAATACTGATAGGTCCATCTGATTAAAAAACATCCTTTTTGAAATGTTATATATAATTATATATATATATATATATATATATATATATATATATATATATATATATATATATATATATACATATATATATGTAAAAGAGAGAGAGAGAGAGAGAGAGAGAGAGAGAGAGAGAGAGAGAGAGAGAGAGAGTATATAAACGTATATATATGAAAACACAATCTAATGTATTTGAGACGTCCAAAACCCGATGACTTACATAAAACAGTATATGGTGATGAATATATAAAATAGCTAACTTATAAATAAATAAATAAATATATATATATATGTATATATATATATATATATATATATATGTGTGTGTGTGTGTGTGTGTGTGTGAGTGTGTGTTATTGTATATGTGTGCGTTCGCGCGTGTGGATGTGGATGGGTGGTTGCGTTTGCGTGGAAATGTATAATCAATACCATAAAAATTCTAATAACGGGGGATAACCTCTGGCTAGGTGATCAAGCATATCAATGCATGTGTGTATGTGTATGTATATATATATATATATATATATATATATATATATATATATATATACACACACACATATATATATATATATATATATATAGAGAGAGAGAGAGAGAGAGAGAGAGAGAGAGAGAGAGAGAGAGAGAGAGAGAGAGACTATATATATATATATGCATATATGTGTATACACACACACACATATTTCAAATAAGCCATATATATTAATACATTAAAGTCTGGATTCTCTTAACGACCTCGGGACAGAGCCCAAGGCGGAACTGCCCAAAGACTATGATATCGGACCGGCGGGGATTTGAACCCTCGTCCAGGATATCTGTATGCCAGTGACCATACCATTCCTGGTATGGTCACTGGCATACAGATATCCTGGCGAGGGTTCAAATCCCCGCCGGTCCGATATCATAGTCTTTGGGCGGTTCCGCCTTGGGCTCTGTCCTGGTATGGTCACTGGCATACAGATATCCTGGACGAGGGTTCAAATCCCCGCCGGTCCGATATCATAGTCTTTGGGCGGTTCCGCCTTGGGCTCTGTCCCGAGGTCGTTAAGAGAATCCAGACTTTAATGTATTAATATATATGGCTTATTTGAAATATGAAAGAAACACGTTTAAATGTGCAAAAAAAAAAAATTAACAACACACCACACACACACACACACAACACACACATATATATATATATATATATATATATATATATATATATATATATATATATATATATATAACACGTTTATTGCATCTTTCCCCATTACGACCAATCCTACTTCTTTCCTTTTCTTTTTCCATAACAATATTGGTCCTGAGCTCGAAAAGAAACATTGAATTTCCCTTTCCTATTGTTGCAAAGGGCCTGGGTGAAATTTCGCCAGTCGTTTCTATCTTGAGCTTTTAAAACAATACTTCTCCATTCATCATCACCTACTTCACGCTTCATAGTCCTCAGCCATGTAGCCCTGGATCTTCCAACTATCCGAGTGCCTTGTGGAGCCCAGATAAAGGTTTGGTTAACTGATCTCTCTTGGGGAGTGCCATTTAATCCCCCATATCCTTTTGAGGGCTTTGTTCTCAAAACTACAAAATCTGTTGGATATTGATTCATTGTCATACCACGACTTTCTATCTATTATATAAGGGAGATCAGAAAAAAATAAATCTCCTTATACATTCTTGCGAGAAACCTTTGCCTAACCATTTATGCTTTAGAAATACCTTCAAATTTGAAATTTACTGTACATGACCTTAAAGATAATTGACCAAAACAAATAATAGACAACTGACTATAAATGATACTTGCATTCTTTAAACAGAAACAACATATTCTACAAACTTACAAACACATCTTTATCATGTATAACAAGATCTCCGATAACCCTGTGGAGCAGACAATTAATTACCTTCTTCATCAGGTGGCTCTGAATAACTATTCCCCAAGTCCCCAAGGCGGGGACACTCGACCAACAAATGCCCCAACACCAAAGGACAATAACAGTCTCCGCACAATGGTTGGGCTGCGAAACTATTCAACATACTTGGACAAACTTCAGTGGCCAATCTTCAAACGATGTAAGAAAGTCTCCCTTGTCCTTGATATATCATAACGTGTTGATTCGGTAGTTTCCAGCATATTCTGGTTGTGGTGGCCAATTGGAAAAGTCCCTGCCTGGTCATCTACCGGACTGGGGTTCGAGACATGCTAAAGCTCGATAGTTACTTGTAGTGTCTAAAACCCTAAGGATGGAGGTTTGGGAGAGCTTACAGGTCTACCTGATGAGTCATCCGCAGCCATTGCCTACCCTTCCCTAGTCCTACCTTGGGTTAAGGGTTTGGGCGCTGATCTTATACATGTATGATCTCCGCGCCAAAGGGCCCCTCCATCAAAACTAGTACCCAAGGGGCAAAGTAATGGCTGCCGATGACTCAGCATATAGAGCTATAGGCTACCCCAAATAAACCCTCCTTTAAAGGTCATAACTATAACACAAATCATTGAGAAATTTTCACAATGCTGCTAATAATCCAAAAATACATATTACTAAACTAAGAGCATAAGCTTTGTAAAATTAATGACTCCTTTAATGGTCATAACTATAACACAAATCATTGAGAAATTTTTACAATGCTGCTAATAATCCAAAAATACATATTACTAAACTAAGAGCATAAGCTTTGTAAAATTAATGACTCTGAGTAACTGGAAAATTAATCAAGAAAAAAAAAGTTGATAATGGGGCGGTAGGCTGCGAATGTTTTTGTCAAAACATACGATCACATGGCGTACGGTCCGTTATCTCTTGATGCGAATACGTACCATAGCGATCAATGGTGACGTTTATCGTTATTACATCGTAATTAAATCGTAATGAGTTAATTCATTACCACTACGACAGCCACGGACTTGATAGCATCCGTGTGTTACTCGGGCAAAATAGATCCCGTACAAGGGCATCGCTTCAGGCTATTTATAAAGGTCTTCACAAGATGAGAGTAAGAAAACAAAGAAGAAAATTATGGTTTTGTGGACAATCAATGGTTCTTTATATTTTTGTCAACTCAAATCACCCATTGAAAATGGTTTGATTTCAAAACGCAGAAATCCAACTTCTGATATCAGGTCACCCGGGTGTGGCGTGAAGCTGATATGGATTTAACGTCATTATACTGTAAGGTATAATAAATAAGGCTATTGATGCAGAAACAGATTCAAAACTTGCACAATCGTGCGGGATTGGAACCTTGATAAACCTTTTCCATAGCGTATTACGTGTGATAATGCACAGGGATAAAAAGCTCCCAAAAATAGGATTGAAAAACTAATTTGTGAATATCTTATGTCTTTGAATATGTCACAAACCTCATTTAAAATTATTCTCAGATTAATCAATAAGAAAAAGAAATCAGAACCGAACAGTGAACTAAATCTTGCTTCCAATGAATTTCCTTTGACAAGAAAATCAAGTCATTTCCTTAACAAGTAAGTTTCGTCATTCGGGAATAACATTAAAGCTGACCTGGGTCCTTGCTGAATCTGATTCCCCACAAGACCATAACAATGCACTTAATCGCCTTCAAATACTACAATTCGCTTCAAC
>NC_090727.1:97703227-97708979 GCF_036898095.1 Palaemon carinicauda | reverse complement strand
TTTGGGAATTCCAAAAAGGGTCATCATCTTTTTTTTATCAAATTATTCCTTTTTGAGATGAGGCGATAACTTGTATAATGTGTAAGATAGTTTTTAAAGATATTTCGTGTAAAAAATAATAAAATCTTATATTGATAAATTATTATTATTATTATTATTATTATTATTATTATTATTATTATTATTATTATTATTTCAAAAATTATTTTTGAATCAATAGCATCAATTAAGCTTCAATTTTCATTAATAAACTACTTATCACCAGATATTGATATGAATAATTAATATCACAATTTTGAAATACAAATATCTTATGTCAACAATCAGTTTAGTCATAATTTTTATGAGATCAAAATAGTAAATAGTTTCATTATTATCATTCACTGATAATTATTGTATAATTGTTAATTAAACACAGAAGTACATCTAAATAGCAGGTAGTATGATATATGTTTTCTTAATATAGTTCCCTTATCCTCTTTAATGACCGTTAAGTAAATACGGTTTATAAAGATAATTATTCACAATTGTTTAGATACATCTTCATGTGATTAAACTTTTAGATATCAGTAATTTTTCTTTATTTGATGCAAAGAATGGGAAAACATTGTGGGGAGAGAGAGAGAGAGAGAGAGAGAGAGAGAGAGAGAGGAGAGAGAGAGAGAGAGAGAGAGAGAGAGAGAGAGCCTACATTTATGATTCTGTTATTCAGGAAACAAAACACTAGTAACTTTACACTCCTCCAGATACTGATGATCATAGTAAAACATCTGATTAATACGTCTTTCTCTCTCTCTCTCTCTCTCTCTCTCTCTCTCTCTCTCTCTCTCTCTCTCTCTCTCTCTCTCTCTCAATTAAAGTATCATTTCACACTTAAGGAGCAGCTTTCCTATGGTATGTATCTCACATTCCCAGTTACTGATTAGCTTAGGTACTTCGACTTGTCGTGTTCACAAAACTGCATTATCATTTCAATTAGATTCTTTACGTCACAACGGGAGAGTCCATTATCGACAAGGGGGATGACTGTAGTAACTGTATCCATCATCTTCTTTATTTTTCTTTCAACCATCGATCATCTGTAAATACAAATAAAAATATGACGAAAAATTACTTTGGATACTTCTAAAGTCTAAGATACATTTAAATATTGAGAGATTAATGGGAAAAACCTAAAATTTATACTTCCTCCCCCAGTTATTAAAATGCAATCTTCAAAAGTGTAGAAAAGTGTATTGTGATGCCATCTATCGGTAGCTAAAACAAATAATACTAGCGGCATTCTTAAGGGTTTTTTAACTTGAAATTCATCGTATGAGGTCACCAGTAGAACTACTTTTCCCTACCTTAAATTACTCTACAGCCTGTTATGAAGGTGCTTAGGCTAAATGATGAATTGGTAGTTTTGGGAAAACATTACGATTGAATAATGAAGTTTTAAATGTGTTTTTAATTGAATTAAAGATTACGAATGAAGGTTTTAAAATCGTGAGAATTATAGGTTTCAAGTTTACGGACATTCATTAAAATATAATTATACTTCACTCTTGCAGATAGTATGATTATTCAATTTCTCTCTCTCTCTCTCTCTCTCTCTCTCTCTCTCTCTCTCTCTCTCTCTCTCTCTCTCTCTCTCTCTCTCTCTCTCTCTGTATATATATATATATATATATATATATATATATATATGTATATATATATATATATATATGTTTATATATATATATATATATATATATATATATATATATATATATATATATATATACAGAGAGAGAGAGAGAGAGAGAGAGAGAGAGAGAGAGAGAGAGAGAGAGAGAGAGAGAGAGAGAGAGAGAGAGAGAGAGAGAACTGTTTAGTTTATGTACATTGGGTATTTCTATAGACCGAAAAAAAAATAAAGAAAGCTTATATGTACTACCATTTTATTTCCAAGAGCAACAAAACGTCATAATCTATTTTTTATATCAATAAAAAAATATTATTACCTGCGCCTTAAATGTTATATTTTTCAGTCTGTTATTTATCTTTTTTTTTTTTCATCTGTCTGTGTGTCTGTGAACAGGATTACGTCAAAACGACTCAAAGGATTTTGAACAAATTTACACCATATTTGGATCATAGCTCTTGGAGATCATGAATGACCCAATTAAATTTTAGAGATGATCTGTATCCATATTTTAGATCTATATTGGCATTTTTTCACAATTTTAAGGATTACATAAAAAAAATGAGGGATTTTGAAGAAATATCCGCCTTAGGTAAATCTTAGGCCATGGACGACTCCATTAACTTTTGGAGATGGCCCATTACAGGATCCGGATTTGCCTTTTTCCTAATTCTAAAGATTACGTCAAAACGAATTGATACATTAGATTTTTTTCCAGTGTTTCTCATCCGTCCACAATAGAATATAAATATCCAGCATCAATCTCTGTCACTTATTTCGTAGAGAATCCGAAGTCGAAAGCCAGAGATTCCAACACCGATCGTAAGGGAATCCAAAGTTAACTTCCCAGTCAGGTGAATTCCATTTAAGCCAAAGTCCAAGAGGCCATTACCTCCCACTTACACATGAGTTTGAACGCAAAGTCTGTTGTTTTGAGGAGATTCAGGCTCCAGAACTCTTCTCTCTTGTTGAACTCTGATAGAGGGAAATAATTGTTTATGAAGAATATTTCTAGTTATTTCAATAGATTGAATCATTTTAAAAAAAATGCTTATAAATTTCTAACTTCGTATTCCATGTCAGGTAAAGCTAAAGGTATTGACGATTCTATTAATCTTTCATCATCATATCAAAATATGAATATAATATAATATAATATAATATAATATAATATAATATAATATAATAGAATAGAATAGAATAGAATAGAATATAATATAGAATGCAATAAGAGTATTTTCTGTTTTTTTTTCTTATTATATCTTGGATAACTTATCCGCGTTTCTTTCGAATTATCGTCTGATATTTTATTCAGATATACATATTTTAACTATTATTCATATCAGGATTTTAAAGTCTTTTCTATTCACTCAATTATTTTCATTTTATCATTCTAATATTTCAAAAAATCAATTCTGCATTTTCAATCTCCTTTTCAATTACCATTATTCGTTGTACAGTATCTAAGGTTTTAATATATGCGGGTTTGTTGTGTGCACATGTGCATGTGTATGTATGAGTGTGTATATACACGTCCATGTAATCAACAAACATTGCTGAGAGAAAGTGAGAGTTAATTAGCATGAAGCCCCGTGAGAGGAAGCGCAGCTTCATCAAGCAACACTCTGGAAACCTTCCTGTGAAAAGGATGCTTGTCGAGATGGCAATTCGTTATTGCAATTGCTCGAAGGTAATTGGCCTTTGGGAAGCAATGGATCCACCCGTCCGTCTTCTTTTTGTTATTTTGATTATAAAAGGAAGGAATAAAAACAGTTTAGTTTATAGTCATTTGGCTGGGACCTAGGAGTGTATCATATTTTATAGAAATATATATATATATATATATGTATATATATATATATATATATATATATATATATATATATATATATATATATATATATACATTCTTTTTTAAATTACTAATACACAAATAGCTTTCGATACCAAATTCACTCTGCCTCGTAATCACACAACCAAGAAAAATTATTTCTATGTGATTAATTCCAGCTTTGACAAGGATTCGAACCCATACCTCAAAATCGACATAAAGCTGAAAGTTAACTTGGACTTGAGAGGCCTTAACGAAAAGCTCATTAAAGTTTGTCTACAACTCCCTAGAATCAACTAAGCTGTGTTAGCCTTTATATTTAAGTATACTTGTATGAGGCAAACCACAAGAGACTCCGGGCTTTTCAAACATGAACCGACGACATTCTACACATCTCTGATATATGGAAAAATGTGTTTAGTAGATTAAATAAAATATACCCTGTTATGAGAGAGAGAGAGAGAGAGAGAGAGAGAGAGAGAGAGAGAGAGAGAGAGAGAGAGAGAGAGAGAGAGAGAGAGAGAGAGAGAAACCATGTAGCGAGACAAAAGGAGAGGGAGCAATTGGGTCTTGAATTGAATGATGTAAATTCAATTAGAATAATCCATAAGGATGCACATTATCATTACCATATTATCATATTTATAGGCAAAATTACCATATGATCCTAGCAAAGCTTGACCAGCTCTTCGTTGACTATTCTTTTGTTCTGTTACCCATTTTAGAAACAAAATCCTTTAAGTTAAGAACCAAAAAAAAAGGGCATAGATTAATGTTCTCAAGGGTTTTACTCCAAGCCGCTTTGATTTTCTTGATAAATTATGAAAAAAATGTCAGAGTAACATTCTAGATTGACTTTGCTTATAATGGATTCGCCTGCACTGTATTATGCAGAGAATATTTTAGGCTAAAAGTGGCCCTAATAATAGATGCCATATAGGTGTGTTTTGATATTTAATCTCACAGTCTGCAAGTCAGTAACATAGAATGCAACTTATGCAAGGGTGTCATAAGGTCTTATTTAGAATACTAGGTCAATTTGTGACCCTACTCGGAAAGAATCACGGAACTCCAATGTAATGTGAGCATAAGGTCCTTCTTAATCCTAATTTCTGCCAAAAAATTGGAGGAGAAATTTTCAGTATTAAACAGGCCGTTGAACATTACAACAATTAAATCAAATCCTGCAACGCTTTCATAAATCCTCCAGTCGATGGCTCGGAAGGAAAGAGGATTTTTCGGTTCAATGACCCGATCATGGGACGTGAAAGAAGTTGAAAGAACCCCATAGATAAAGATATATGGATTAGATTTAGTGTACATACAGGCGAACAAACAAACAGGGACTATAGATTTAATAAAGATTCGACTTTCCGTATGTTGAAACTTCTTCTGCAGATACAAATGCGTTTTGTTAATAACTGTGCAATGTCTGTCTTCGGTAATGGTGAGCAAAATGCATAATAAATCTGTAATCTAAAAAAAAAAAGAAAAAAAAAAAAGGAAATTACTCGAGGCTTGTATAATAAAGTCTGGCTGCTAAGCGTTGCGAGATGTGGCCAAGTGTCTCCTCTCATCGTCAGGCAAGATCTGTACAAGGAGTGGTGAGCAGACTCCTTATATATGGATAGAATTGAATACAAATAATAGTATAATCTATTTATAACTCTATCCTATAAATTCCCAAAACAAATCAGGATGACTATATATTGTAAAGAAAAGACAGAAATAAAGAAAAAAAAGGTAGAAGAGACATAGACGAAGCCTTTGTGTATCCACCATTTCTTGCAATCAATTGCAATCATCAGAAAATGCATTGTTGCAGACAGAAGCCATCACTAAATGCAAGCAAAAGCAACAGACTCTTTCTTACTTAGAAGATTAATATGAAAAAGGAGAAGAAAAACTACATCGTCAACCAAAACAACCAAATCTTTTTAAGAGAAGATTGATTCATTAGTCTTTTTCTAAGTTGTTTGTTCTCAGATGAAAAAAGAATTAAAATAAGATCCTGTGTTAAAAAAATAAAGATTGGGGGTGTGGGGTGGGGGGAGAAGTCACCAAGTTAGTCTTCTCCTGTGTTAAAACAAACCGTATACATCTCAGATGATTTAATCATTAGCAAAACTTCATAATTACCTTCTTTTGTGGTGAATTGAAATAAAATATCATTTCAAAAAGGACTGATGGCTGACCTTCCATATTCTTTACATTTCATTCTTATTCTGTCTCGGTAAATTACGCATCAATTT
>NC_090727.1:97675727-97698227 GCF_036898095.1 Palaemon carinicauda | reverse complement strand
TGGGGTCAAGTGAAAATTTTAGGCACCTCCATAAATGAAACCCGAGGACCAGCCAGACCAATATCTGATGACTTTTTCTGCCTTATTTCATCTCTAGAGACCTTAAGAAATAGAATGATACCCATTAAGTGTACTTATTGGCCAAATCATGAAAATGAGATGTTATGTAAAAAGGTCAATTTTCAAATTTGTCGTTTTATTGCCTCAAAATCGTAAAAACTGATGAAGCTCATAACTCTTCTTACAGAGGGGCTACGGAAATTATTTTGGTGTGTTTTCCCAGGTTTTGGGGGTCAGAGAATCCTAAAAAAAGCATTCTTAGCAATGTCAACTAATTACATCATGCTGAAATTCAAGATGGCCGCCACTCTGGACGCTGTAATTTTGACTTGTCTATAACTCCTCCATGAATGCAGCAAGAGAGATAATATTCGTGTCCTCACCCAGGTTCTTGAGATGACAGCATCCAATAAAGGCAGTCTCAACAAGTCTGTCAGTAAATTTGGGGAAAGTCACATAAATCAACAACAGAAATGCTTTACTTGAAGGTTACGACAATCATGAATGAAATACAATAAAACTGTACATGAATGTACAATATACTCATATGATGCAAGACCTCATTGGGAAAATTCACACTGTGTTGCTTTGGACTAAAGAAAAAAGTCAACCTATGCAATGTATAAAGTTTGATAGTCTACTTGGGTACCTTTGGGTCCACTTTTAATTAATGGAAAGGTAATTATCGGAAATATCTAGTGATACAAGGGAGGTCCTTGGTCCTTCGACCCTGAAATCTACCATCTTGTTACTTGAAACTTTCTTAGTCCAAGTCGGACCCACCATCATCATTTTCATAGTCATCATCAATATTTCCATCACTTTCATTGTTTTCACCATCAGACATCTCATCATCGTCCATCGTCTCAAGTATATCAGCCATACTTGTAGGAAGTGCAGTTCCCTTGAACCAACAGGGTTCTAGATTTCCATCCTTCATTATTCAACCATGATCCACAGCTTGATAACGGACTTCAGGTTTGGGATAATAGGCACGTTTCTATATCGCAACCTGATAGTTCACCACCTGATATGCTCATTTAGACACTCTTGGTGACTGAAGAGATGAAAGATCAACATTCTTCTTTGAATCCAGCGACTGCCCACTGCACTTTAACTCGAGCATTTGGTATTGAAGCTGGTCAACCTCCTTTATCTTAGTTTTGGCAGAATATATGGTGCAGGTGAAATTTTCAAGAGCAAGGAATATTTCATCGGTTACCTCCCATGACTCCCCTAGGCAACTGATGACTTTTTGGTACTTTGGGTATTTCTGTTGAATTCGCAGCGGTTTTAACTTGACAATTCCCTTAAAGGCACTGATCATATCGCATCTACTGAATGCATGCAGACCAAGGAAAGCGGCACAGTAAGTTGGTGTGAACCCTTTCGATAGTTCTGTGACATCTATGAATCGCCTTCTATTCCCAGTGCCTGTATCAAAAAGGAGTTGCACACCTAAGTTTGGAGCATAATACAGAAGTATGAAGAATATGTCACTGTCTGGACTTCGAACCCGAAGAAATTTATATCCTTCATCCTTGGCATAGGGGGAAGGGAGTGGGAAGGGGGGAGGGAAGGAAAGGAAGGGAATGAGAAGGGAGAGGAAAGGAGGGGGAAAGGGAGTGAGAAGGGGGGAGGAGAAGAGGGAGAAGGGAGTGAGAATGAAGAGAAAAGGAGGGAGAAGGGAGTGGAAAGGAGAAGGAAAGGAGGGGAAGGGAGTGAGAAGGGGGGAAAGGCGGGGGAAGGGAGTGGGAAGGGGGGAAAGAAGGGGAAGGAAGTGGGAAAGGAGGGAGGAAATGAGGGGGAGAGGGAGTGAGGAAGGGAGGGGGGGGAAAGGAGGGGGAGAGAGATTGAGAAGGAGGGAAAAAGAGGGGAAGGGAGCAAGAAGGGGGAACATAGGAGGGAAAAGGGAGTGAAAAAGGTGAAGGATAGGAGGGAGAAAGGAGTGAGATGGGGGGTAGGAAAGGAGGGGGAAAGGATGTGAGAAGGGATAAGGAAAGGTAGGGGAAAGTAGTGAGAAGGGCGAGGAAAGGAGGGTGAAGGGATTGGGAAGGCGGGAGGAAAGGAGGAGGAAGGGAGTAAGAAGGAGGGAGGAAACCAGGGGGAGGGGAGTGAGAAGGGAGGAGGAAGGGGACTGAGAAGGAGGGAGGGAAAAGAGGGGTAGGAACTGGGAAAGAGGGAGGGAAGGAGGGGGGGAAGGGGAGGGAAGGAGGGGGAAGGAACAGAAGGGGAAGGGAACGGGAAGGGAGGAGAGGAAAGGAGTGGGAAGAGCGTGAGAAGGGGGAAGGAAAAGAAGGGGGGGACTGAGAAGGAGGGAGGAAAGGAGGGGGAAGGTAGTGAGAAAGGAGGGGGAAGGGATTGAGAAGGGGGAGGAAAGGAGGGTAAGAGAGTGGGAAGGGGGGGAGGAAAGGAGGAGGAAGGGAGTAAGAAGGAGGGAGGAAAGGAGAGGGGAAGGGAGTGGGAAGGATGGAGGAAAGGAGGGGGAAGGAAGTGAGAAGGGTGGAGGAAAGGAGAGGGAGGGGAGTGAGAAGGGGGGGGAAGAAAGGAGAAGGGAAGGGAGTGAGAAGGAGGGAGGAAAGAAGGGGGAAGGTGGGAGGAATGGAGGGGAAGGGTCCCTCTGGGAGTATCAGAGGATACCCATAATTCCTCCGGAATCGCCGGAGGTGCTTCCATCATTCAATTTGGCTTAGCTTATTACGAGAAAAATACAGATGACTAAAGTCTCCAATCCCTTAAAGACATCGATCCACTGAGACTGACTTTTGAGCCTCCGGAGACTCTTAGTTCTTCACACACTGTCTCAAAGATATTTTCGTAAAACTGCAGCAAAGACTTCTTTAATCCTGAAGAAGAAGAATCCCAATTCGTAAAGACTTGGGGCGATCTTGAAAACGTGATATTCTTTTGAAGACTTTGGAGACAATGTGTGACTTTGGAGAGAACTAAAAGTATCTGAAGCATTAAATGGGAGTTGCGTTTGAGCTTAAAGTCTTCAAAGAATCCTGGAAGGAAGAGGAAAGATCTGTCTTTTTCTAATATCAAACTGAATCAAAATGGACAATGGAAGCACCTCCGGCGATTCCGGAGGAATCCAGGGTTTTCGGTTCATCCAAGACGCCCACCTTTGGTGCCTCCCGGAAGAGTCCAAAGACCCATTTCCACCAAGAAGGGCCGATCGCTGGGGTTCTCACTGGAGAGCAAAAACTGTTTTGTCAGAGGTTTTTTTGTTTGTTTGCGGACTATCAGAAAGAATTCATCTGATCAGCAAATGATGATTTACTTACGACGTTTTACTGATATTAAACATATTTCATTATTATCGAATGTTTTATTTTATACTAATCTATTTGTACAGTATTCATATATATATATATATATATATATATATATATATATATATATATATATGTGTGTGTGTGTGTGTGTGTGTGGGTGTGTGTGTGTGTCTGTGTCTGTGTGTGTGCGTGTGTGTGTGTCAGTGTGTACGCGGAAGTGTGTTTCTGATATAGATAACTAAAAATAACAGAATATATACAGAATGGCACATACGTACTTAAACACACACACATATATATGATATATATATATATATATATATATATATATATATATATATATAGTATATATATATGTGTGTGTGTGTGTGTGTGTGTGTGTGTGTAAATGTAAATTAATTCTGTTTTCTGCTGTGTAGTTTTAAAATTCTGTTTCAAGAGAAGTAAATAAGCTTTAATACTCCATATCTCCTGGGTCATCTTATCCTCCCCTCAGTGTCCCTCCCTCACTCCCTCTTCCTTTTAAGTTTCAATAGGTAGAGCTAATCCAACCCCCCCCCTCAACCCCCCAACCCCCACCCCCCCTATTTCCATGCAATACTTTGGAGCTCTTTTTTTTTTCGCTTAACTGGAGAGGGGTAGTGTCTTAGATAAGGATGGTTGGCTAGTTATGCTAGGTTAGTTCAATTTAGGATAAGAATAGAGGACCTTAGATTATAGTGTCCCACATATGGTAGAATTTAATATCTGTAATACTCGTAGGTGCCTATGCAGTATGACAGACTATTATTGAACCCCGTTAACATGGACACTCTACGAGATATTACGTGACGTGTCACCTATGATAAGGAGATGCTGAAGCCCATTGACCTCCTCCTCCGCCTCCTCCTCTTCTTCTTCCTCCACCTCCTCCTCCTCTTCCTCCACCTCCTCCTCCTCCTCGTCCCACTCCTCCTCCTCTCCTCCTCCTCCTCCCTCCGGCTCCTCCTCCCCCTCCTCTTCCTCCCCCTCCTCCTCCTCTTCTTCCTCCCCCTACTTCCTCCTCCTCCTCCTCGTCCTCCACCTCCTCCCTCCACCCTCCTCCACCTCCACCTCCACCTCCCACCACCCCTCCACCTCCTCCTTCTTCTTCTCCACTCCTCCTCCTATCCTCCCTCCTCCTGTTCCTCCCCCCTCCTCTTCCTCCTCCTCCTCCTCCTTCCTCTCCCTCCTCCTCCTCTTCCTCCCCCTCCTCCTCCTCCACCTGTTCCTCCTCCCCCTCCTCTTTCTCCCCTCCTCTTTCTCCCCTCCTCCTCCTCCTCCTCCTCCTCTTCTTCTTCCTCCACCTCCTCCTCCTCCTCCTGTTCCTCCTCCTCCTCCTCTTCCTCCCCCTCCTCCTCCTCCTCATCCTCATCCTCATTCTTCCTCCACCTCCTCCTCCTCCTCCTCCCTCTTCCTCCCCCTCCTCCTCCTCCTCATCCTCATCCTCTTCTTCCTCCACCTCCTCCTCCCTCTTCCTCCCCCTCCTCCTCCTCCTCCTCCTCCTCTTCTTCTTCCTCCACCTCCTCCTCCTCCTCCTGTTCCTCCTCCTCCTCCTCTTCCTCCCCCTCCTCCTCCTCCTCATCCTCATCCTCTTCTTCCTCCCACCTCCTCCTCCTCATCCTCATCCTCTTCTTCCTCCACCTCCTCCTCCTCCTCCTGTTCCTCCTCCTCCTCCTCTTCCTCCCCCTCCTCCTCCTCCTCATCCTCATCCTCTTCTTCCTCCACCTCCTCCTCCTCCTCATCCTCATCCTCTTCTTCCTCCACCTCCTCCTCCTCCTCCTGTTCCTCCTCCTCCTCCTCTTCCTCCCCCCTCCTCCTCCTCCTCATCCTCATCCTCTTCTTCCTCCACCTCCTCCTCCTCCTCCTCTTCCTCCACTTCCTCCTCCTCCTCTTCCTCCTCGTCCCCCTCCACCTCCACCTCCACCATATATATTTATATATATAGATATATATACAATATATATATATATACAGTATATATATTATATATATATATATATATATATATATATATATATATACATATATATATATTGTATATACTCACACACACACACACACACACACACACACACATATATATATATATATATATATATATATATATATATATATATATATATATTTATATATATGTATATACATTATATGTATATAATATATATATATATATATATACTATATATATATATATATATATATATACATATATATATATATAAATATAAATATGTATATTCATAAATATGTAAATAATCTGTATATGTTATCCCCACAGAAAAAGAAAAAGAACAACATGGACACGAGAGCAAACTAAAGTGGAGGATATTCTAAGATGTAAGAAAGAGAAATGCACATGGATGGGACATATGATGAGAATGACAGTCAATAGATGGACATTAAGAATGATAGATTGGGTCCCTAGAGATTGTAAAGGAAGCAGGGGGAGGAAGAGAAGACGATGGATTCATGAACGAAAGAAGTTTGCCGACATGGACTGGCACAGAAAAACCATAAACATACGCAAGTGGAGGAACATGTCTGAGGCCTTTGTTTTCCATTGGACTAGTAGCGCCTGATTATGATGTATATAATATATATATATATATTATATATATATATATAATATATATAATATATATATATATATATATGTTTGTGTGTGTGTGTGTGTGTGTGTGTGTCCTTACACATGCGTTTGATTATGGCTCTTTCTGTGCCAGTCCACGCCAGAAAACTTCATTAGATCTTCAATCCATCGTCTTTTCCTCCTTCCCCTGCTTCTTTTACCATCTCTACGGACACCCTTTGTTATTCTTAATGGCCATCTCTTGTCTGTCATTCTCATTATATGTCCTGCATATTCCTCTCACTCTGACGAGAACCATTCGGAAAACAACAATCTCCCAAGAATTTCCAAAACTGCCGTGTTGTAGTTCTTAAAGGGGGAGGGGATGGAAGAGTTGAATCTGTATGTACATGTGAATGCATATTGAAATATTTAGCCGTCTTTTTGACAGGTTGCGTAAACTAATTTTAAAGAAAATAAACATTATTTTCCTCCGTAAACGGCTTCTTATCTTCAATAGTAGCAGGATTCCCTTCCTTGATTTTAGGAAGGTCGGAAGGAGGTCCTTAGCGAATCCTTTATCTAAGAAATTAAAGGAATTGAGGAAGGACATTCTTTTTTTATTATCTGTAGGACGGAGCTGTGAAATTCACCTTCCTCAAAATGTAGAAGTTAATTTTCTTTCAAGAAACTACAAAATTTTTGAATTTGTTCATAAAATATTTTCATTTCAATTGTTCATTACTTCTCATATTTAGTTTAGTGTTAAATAAACTTCCCCAGCATCAGGTGTTTTATGCACTGCGCAGAATACTGGTCAGCAGGAAATAGAAAATGAAAGATTAAAAGGCTAATAGCAATTATTATTACAATTATTATTATTATTATTATTATTATTATTATTATTTAATTACTATTGTTATTATTATAATTATTATTATCATTATTTTATTATTAGTATTATTATTGTAATTATTATTATCATTATTTTGTTATTATTAATATTATTATTATGATTAATATTATTATTATTATCATTATTATTATTACTACTACTACTACTACTACTACTACTACTACTAGCTAAGCTACATCCCTGGTAATGCAGGATGCTGTTAAGCCCAAGGGCTCCAATATGGAAAAATTATCCCAACGAGGAATGGAAATAAATAAACTACAAGAGAAGTAAAGAACAATCAAATTAGAATATTTTACTATTGAAATTAAAATGGTAGAGAAATAAAATTGAAAATTACATTAAAGATTTTATAAAAAATAATGAAAGGAAACAACACAATAGGATGTAATAATGATCGTAGTAAGATCATCTAGATTCTAGAGCATAGGATGGCCTGTTGTAGGATTCAGGAAGCCCCTATTTGGTTGCTCCTTAAAGGCGTAGGATTTCCTCTGTACGGCACAGGGATAGGATGATGATGTAGACAAGGAAAACGTACTTCATCCTATAAGGTAAAAATATAAATTTGAAATTCCAATTTGTTTTTTCATAAAGTGACTCAAATTTCATAACGGCCGGGAAAATATATATATGTGTCCCTTTATCATTATCTTTTGAAAGAATGTACCGTTGGTTCATTTGCAATTGTAAAAAGACGAATGAACAAAGTAGGTCATATATATTAATATATGTTTATATATATATATATATATATATATATATATATATATATATATATATATATATATATATATATATGTATATGTATATATATATATATGTATATATATATATATATATATATATATATATATATATATATATATATATATAACTCATACATATATACATTTCATATATATATATATATATATATATATATATATATATATATATATATATATATATATATATACATACATATATATATATATATATATATATATATATATATATATATTTATATGTGTGTGTGTGTGTGTGTAACTCATATACATGTATACATTCTATATATATATATATATATATATATATATATATATATATATATATATATATATATATATATTACCCTTGCCCTTTGCGTCAATAGGCGTAGAAGGAGATGATGAAGTTATATAAACTTGGAATCATTTTGATTAAATTTGTTTCCTGTTCGGCACAATTTATATATTTTCATATAGTAGCATGTAAACGTTGTTTTGGCTTTTTGTGCAAAGATATGGTAGTTATTTTAACATTCTGTGTGAGTTGTAGCCGTTTTAGAGGCTGTGCACTAAATGCTAATTGTGGTGTAGCCAGTAAGTTTGCCCTTCTAGAAGCCTTCTGAACGTTGTAAAGACTGTGCATTAAGAGCATGAGGTTTTGCAGCTTGTAGTAGCCTTCTGTAATTATTATTTTACAACTGTTGAATTGTTTTGATAATTTTATAAGAGAATATCATTATTACCATCATCACTATCATCATCACTTTTGTTGTGCCGCAACCAATGATCTTAAGACCAGTTTCCATTTGCTAGATTTCCAAACATTATTTCCCACTTCCCTTTGTGTGATTCTTATCATCTCTCTCTCTCTCTCTCTCTCTCTCTCTCTCTCTCTCTCTCTCTCTCTCTCTCTCTCTCTCTCTCTCTTGCGGTAATGAATTAGAATTATTGATTTGTATTCTATAGGTAGGTGATGCAATAATGATGATTATGCAGGCCGACAATTAATTTTGGTCAAATTGTTGCCATTAAATAAAAAGCTTCCTGATAAGAAATTACGTTTCATACTGTCCTACATTCATTAGAGCAGTACATGAATAACCTCGTTCCTTTAACGAGTAGTTAACATTATTATTATTATTATTATTTTTTATTATTATTATTATTATTATTATTATTATTATTATTATTATTATTATTATTATTATTATTGGTGTGTAGAAGGACTGGGTAGAAGGAATTATGTAGTTGTTATGGGTGACTTAAATGCTAGAGTGGGCGCTGGAGAGGTAGAAGGTGTCATTGGGAAGTATGGCGTACCAGGTGAAAATGAGAGTGGTGAGAGACTGGTAGATATGTGTGTTGAACAAGAGATGGTAATAAGTGTTAGCTTTTTAAAAAGAAAGATAAAAACAAGTATACATGGGTAAGAGTGGCAAATGGAAGAGTAGTAGAAAGGGCATTAATGGATTATGTGTTGATAACTAAAAGAATGTTTGGAAGATTGAAAGACGTGCACGTGTTTAGGGGTATGGCTAACGGTATGTCTGATCATTTTTTGGTGGAAGGAAAATTAGTTGTAGCAAAAGAGTGGGGGAATAGAGTAAGTGGATGTAAAAGGGAGCTAGTGAGGGTTGAAGAGCTAATAAAACCAGGGGTAAAAAGTAAATATCAGGAAATGTTGAAAACGGCATATGACGAGGTGAGAGTAAGAGAAACTGGTAATTTAGAGGAGGAGTGGAAGTTAGCAAAAGAAATTTTGTTGGGATTGCAAGTGATGTATGTGGCAAGAAGGTTGTTGGAGGCAGCATGAGGAAGGCCAGTGAATGGTGGAATGGAGTGAAGGTAAAAGTGGAAGAGAAAAAGAGGGCTTTTGAAGAATGGCTGCAGAGTAATAGTATAGAGAAGTATGAAAAATATAGAGAGCAAAAGGTGGAAGTAAAGCGCAAGGTACGTGAGGCAAAGAGGGCGGCTGACCTGAGGTGGGGTCAGGGACTGGGTCAGTCTATGAAGAGAATAAGAAGAAGTTTTGGAAAGAAGTGAAGAGAGTAAGGAAGGCCGGCGCAAGAAATTGAAGACAGTGAAAGATGGAAATGGAAGGTTGTTAAAAGGAGAGGAGGCAAGGAAAAGGTGGGCGGAATATTTTGAAAAGTTTGCTGAATGTTGAGGATGATAGGGAGGCAGATATAATTGCTGTTCCAGGTGTTGAGGTGCCAGTGATGGGAGATGAGAATGAGAGAGAGATTACAATAGAGGAAGTAAGGAGAGCACTAGATGAAACGAGAGTAGGAAAAGCATCTGGTATGGATGGTGTGAAAGCTGAGATGTTGAAGGAAGGGGGTGTGACTGTACTTGAATGGTTGGTGAGATTGTTTAATGTGTGTTTTGTGTTGTCAATGGTACCAGTAGATTGGGTCTGTGCATGTATTGTACCACTATATAAGGGTAAGGGAGTGTTGTAATTCAAGAGGTATTAGTTTGTTGAGTGTAGTTGGAAAAGTGTATGGTAGAGTACTGATTAATAGGATTAAGGATAAAACAGAGAATGCAATCTTGGAAGTACAGGGTGGTTTTAGAAGAGGTAGGGGTTGTATGAATCAGATTTTTACAGTTAGACAGATATGCGAGAAATATTTAGCAGAAGGTAAGGAGGTGTATGTTGCGTTTATGGATCTGGAGAAAGCATATGATAGAGTTGATAGGGAAGCAATGTGGAATGTGATGAGGTTATATGGAGTTGGTGGAAGGTTGTTGCAAGCAGTGAAAAGTTTCTACAAAGGTAGTAAAGCATGTGTTAGAATAGGAAATGAAGTGAGCGATTGGTTTCCGGTGAGAGTGGGGCTGAGACAGGGATGTGTGATGTCGCCGTGGTTGTTTAACTTGTATGTTGATGGAGTGGTGAGAGAGGTGAATGCTCGAGTGCTTGGACGAGGATTAAAACTGGTAGGCGAGAATGATCATGAATGGGAGATAAATCAGTTGTTGTTTGCGGATGATACTGTACTGGTAGCAGACACAGAAGAGAAGCTTGACCGACTAGTGACAGAATTTGGAAGGGTGTGTGAGAGAAGGAAGTTGAGAGTTAATGTGGGTAAGAGTAAGGTTATGAGATGTACGAGAAGGGAAGGTGGTGCAAGGTTGAATATCATGTTGAATGGAGAGTTACTTGAGGAGGTGGATCAGTTTAAGTACTTGGGGTCTGTTGTTGCAGCAAATGGTGGAGTGGAAGCAGATGTACGTCAGAGAGTGAATGAAGGTTGCAAAGTGTTGGGGGTAGTTAAGGGAGTAGTAAAAAATAGAGGGTTGGGCATGAATGTAAAGAGAGTTCTATATGAGAAAGTGATTGTACAAACTGTGATGTATGGATCGGAGTTGTGGGGAATGAAAGTGATGGAGAGACAGAAATTGAATGTGTTTGAGATGAAGTGTCTGAGGAGTATGGCTGGTATATCTCGAGTAGATAGGGTTAGGAACGAAGTGGTGAGGGTGAGAACGGGTGTAAGAAATGAGTTAGCGGCTAGAGTGGATATGAATGTGTTGAGGTGGTTTAGCCCTGTTGAGAGAATGGAAAATGGCTGTCTGCTAAAGAAGGTGATCAATGCAAGAGTTGATGGGAGAAGTACAAGAGGAAGGCCAAGGTTTGGGTGGATGGATGGTGTGAAGAAAGCTCTGGGTGATAGGAGGATAGATGTGAGAGAGGCAAGAGAGCGTGCTAGAAATAGGAATGAATGGCGAGCAATTGTGACGCAGTTCCGGTAGGCCCTGCTGCTTCCTCCGGTGCCTTAGATGACCGCGGAGGTAGCAGCAGTAGGGGACTCGGCAGTATGAAGCTTCATCTGTGGTGGAAATGTGGGAGGTTGGGCTGTGGCACCCTAGCAGTACCAGCTGAACTCGGCTGAGTCCCTGGTTAGGCTGGAGGAACGTAGAGAGTAGAGGTCCCATTTTTTGTTTTGTTTCTTGTTGTTGTCGGCTACCCCCCAAAATTGGGGGAAGTGCCTTTGGTATATGTATGATGATTATTATTGGCCAAGTTACAACAGTCAGTAATCCAAATGAAACAAACAAGACATTGTTTATAGTACCAACGAAGCAAAACAACCAGTTGAGTCACCAATATGAAAACGTCACATCCCTAAGCGTTAGTAATCTATGGGATTATCACACGTAATATGGCAGAGTCGTATTCCCCTACAAGTATGCTCCGATTGATGCTCCCGGAAGTGTTTACTGAACCTGAACAATACCGCTCGAGGCATTGATCAGTGGTGTGGTTCAGATGTCCAGGGCAGCACCAGCCACCCGTTGAGACAGTGCCGCTAGAGTGTCATTTGGGTCCTTTGAATAGCCAAACAGTACTACATTGAATACTTCTCTCTGGTTACAGCTCATTTTCCCTTCGCCTACACAGACACCGAATAGTCTAGCCTATTCTTCACATATTCCTCATACTTTACTTTGATGGCTGCTTTTCCGGTGTAAAGGTTTCAAGCTACCCCCAATTTCAAGCTACCCCCCCCCCCCTTCCGGTAACTTTAAACCGGTTTCAGATTACCGGTGAGGTACTTTGAAACTGGTTTCAAGCTAACCCCCCCCCCCCCCCCCGTTTTCAAGTTACCCCCATATCGAAATAGAAAATAATTCATATGAGAGTGCACATATGCATCATGCATTTAATGCCGACTTTGCAGCAGTAGAAAAAAAAGTTTATTTTCGTATTTAGGAAAAAAGAATTGTTCTCTTTTATCATCTCAAATAAATTCCATTCATATGCTTCAGTTGCACGAGCTTCAAACGGTAATATGCTTGGAGAAATTGACACAAAAATCCACGAGATGTGTACTTTGTTGCCAAATTCCTTCAAATTTACGAAGAAGTTTGAGATGTACCTAAAGACAAAAACACACATGCTATATTTCCGACATTGTGTTTCGGAAATAAAGAGAAAATGTTGCCATTTGATGGTTATAGTGAATGCAATTACTTGAAGTGTTATACTTTAATTTTATAAAAACAACTTCAAATTGCTATAGTCTTGTAACAAATTCAGTTGTACAATAAAGAAACGCGACACAAAATTGCCACTTTTCCAATATAATTTCTTAGGTCAGCGATGGACATTCATTAATCGGCTTTTCGCTGCACACCCAGATGTAGGAGAGAGAGAGAGAGAGAGAGAGAGAGAGAGAGAGAGAGAGAGAGAGAGAGAGAGAGAGAGAGAATTAAAAATGCTAAAACAGAGATGTCTCAAAGATTCTAGTAAACGAAGGGAGATACAGAAAGAGCATCATAAACTTTTCGTCAGCCAGAATGGAAGGTCATCCATCCCCATACAGAGCAACAGTTGGAATACAGTACTTACTGGTAAAGCACGAGAGATTGTTTATAATGTTGCAAAATATTTTGCTTTAGAAAAACAGAAATGAAGTCCTATTACTGATGTTTGTAAAGCAATATTTAGCATAGCAAAAGCAACCAATTTAAGCAAAACTATTATCACAGTCAAATTAATAGTACCGTAATTTTGAAAAATGGTTCTGTAAGCAGTTGCTACTGAATATATCCCCATCTTCCATAATTGTAATGATAACGCATCTTATCATAAAGAAAAAATAAGATAAACTTACAACAGCATCAAGCAACAAGGCACAAATAAGATAATGGCTCATCAAAAAAGTGTAACACCAGGAGACAATATGTTAAAAGGTCAACTATTGGAAATGTTCAAGGAACACTCCTGAAATATAGAGAACGCATACGTGATTGTAAAATTGTGGTTGAAATGGTCATCGGGTCATTCGTCTTCCTCCAAACTATTGCTAATACAATCCGTTTGAACATATTTGGGCACAAGTGAAGCCCTATGTAGCAAAAAAAATAAAAAATAAAATAAGTAAATAAAAAATCAAATAGTAGATTTAAGGGTAGTCCTACTTGAAAAAAAAATTAAATCACTTGCATTCGGAGAGAAAAGAAAATTGAGCGAATGGCGTAAAACACTTGGCCGGAAAAATACAGGAGGAGGATGCAAAGCAAGATGTAGTAATCGAGAAATATATTGATTCTTAAGTAAAAAATATTGAGTCCTCTGATGAGGAATATTCTTTAAAATGCTATGTTGTCAGCCATATCAACAAAGAAGTTCTGGTGTAATCGAAAGACTAATTTCAAAATAAAAGTTAGATGTATGAAATCTTTGCATTTTCCTGTATTATTATTATTATTATTATTATTATTATTATTATTATTATTATTATTATTATTATTATTATTATTATTATTATTTTTATTATTATTATTATAACTAGCCAAGGTGCAACACTACTGAGAAGGGAAACAAATAAGAAGAAAGAGATAAAGGAAAGATATAAAGTTAGAATACAAAGATAGCAAGAAGGCAAATGGTTATTGTATCCTTAAAGAAATGTTAAAAACAAACTGATAACAAGAAAATATAGCGAGCATGTTGATTTGCCAACAAAAATAATTAAATAACTATTGTTAGATACAATATGACAAAAAAAAAAAAAAAAAAAAAAAAAAAAAAATTTGGATGTGGGCTTCAAGATTTTTTTTTTTTTTTAATAAGTGTTCGATTCCCAAAGGAGATTACTACAAGAATTTAGTGAGGTGAGAAGGTATGCTACGAAGTCTAATATATATATATATATATATATATATATATATATATATATATATATATATATATATATATATATATATACATATATATATGTATATATATATATATATATATATATATATATATATATATATATATACATATATATATGTATATATATATATACACACACACACACACACACACACACATATATATATATATATATATATATATATATATATATATATATATATATATATATATATATATATATATATATATATATAGAGCTAGGACGACTGCCCCGGAGACGACTGCCCCAAAGACAGTTGCCCCCTGACAACTGCCCCCAGGACAATTGCCCCCGTAGGACTACTGCCCCCCCGGAAAATTGCCCCCCATATTGCCATTTACGTAATTACTTTTTAGTAACAATTTACGAAGATATTCTTCCTAATTACATATTCGGTCATTGAACAAATAATTGTATCTATTTCCTAAATTTATTACCATTTATGTAGTTATTTCCTAATTAGGTCATCGGTCGTATGATTTATAGTTTATTTTCGAAGGTTGAGGGATAGTTTAGAATTGGGGAGTGTTGGATATCCGAAAATGCCAGTGACCTTTTTATCTTTACAATGAAAAATATATATTTTCATTTTTGTCTATCTATCTACGTGGGCACTTTTAGTGTATGAAAGGTGACATGAACAATGATGCATAGTCATAAACTTTGATGATAGAAAAGTATTATTTATAATGGGAGTTTTGTAGAATACAAAAAAATAACTCCTTTTACGTATATTTAAATATAGCTTCCGTAGAAGTAACTGATCTCGCTGCTGAAAAAATGGGATTCAATAAACATTCCTTCATCTCTGGCCTTGAGGGAGCAAGAGTCTTTGTAGTCCAACAAATCTCTGTTTCCTTTGTCATGGTTTTGGCAGTAATGCATAATGTTTCAGAAGAGGGGCTTTCTTAAGATCTCGGGAAATCATTTGCGCTGCTGAAGGAAAGAGGCATTCTGCTTCTTCACAAAAATTCCCATTTGTATTCCTTAATCTCTGACATTTGTTTTCCTAATGGGTAGGGTGAGCCCGTGTTTAGCGTTTTTCTATGTATATAGGATGATTTTTAGTAATTTTATTAATTCATTAATTTTACGTAATGGTAATTGCAGATAGGCTGAGGATGACATAAGTTATGTCGAAAGCTACCAAATAAAGAAGATGATAGCAGCATTAACCATTTTTTTCTATGTATATATATATATATATATATATATATATATATATATATATATATATATATATATATATATATATATATATATATATATATATATATATATATATATACACGCATACATGCTACTGTACACAACCCTTCTAAATATTTAAATAGATATGCACATGGGCACACATATTCAAACCTCCCCATTCCTCCCTTTTCCTAACTACAACACGTTATTTTGGGTAATTTGTAAGAGATTGATCTTGTCCTAGTGGAATTTTTCTAGAACCTTTCAGGAGAGATCCTGATCCATTGCTCATTAGGTTTGCTGACTTGTGTCAAGCTTCGAGATATCTCACAGGGAGGAGTTCACGTCTCGCTGTGATGCGAATAGTCATCTTTCTTGTTCCAGGATATGAATAACCAAATTTTAAGGTGTCTCGTGTGAAGGTGGCTGTAATTGGAGTTCTATTTTATTTATAGGTAATATTTCGATTTTCTCTGGAAATATACGTCAACAGTATTTTATTATTATTATTATTATTATTATTATTATTATTATTATTATTATTATTATTATTATTATTATTATTATTATTATTATTATTATTTCCTAAAATAAAATCCTAGTAGCAAAAGCAGGATGGTATAAACCCAAGGACCTTTACAGCGAAAATAGCCCAGTGAGGAAAGGAAATAAGGAAGCATATACAATAGAATACTCTGCCGGAGTGTACCCTCAACCATGAGAGCTCTAACCCAAGAAAATGATCGATCAAGGTACAGAGGCTATTTACATTCCTAAGAAAACGTCCATCAACATGAACAAATGATTTCATTGTCCTATTTCTATTTTGGTTATGATATCTGCCCTTTTTGGTTGCTGACCTATTCAGTAGAATCGAATCATTACATTTTCCATGATTGCAAAATGTTATCAAAATCCGGGTACCTGTACCGTTAATAATGTAGAGAAACAAGAGCAAAAAAACAGATTATGCGATTCTTGTCAATCGCTTGTGATTCGGGAAAGATCAACGTTTTGGCCGGTCATTCTTTCGACTAAATTTTCAAATCTCTTATTTGAAATATTGACGAAAAAGAGGAGAGATTTTGAGGTGTGACAACAAGATTTAAAAGAAATTATTGCTTTTAAATGAAAAGAAAACTCGGTCGCAAAACATAGTCTATATAAAAATGTACTGTAAATGGTGATGCTTCTATCAAAATCCTTTTTTGATATCAATATTATCAACAAATTATGACACCGTAGGATTTAGGAAACTAAATACCAAATCCATTACGAAATGTTGTTAAACAAAGCCTTCTTTATCAATCTGACAAAAAAATTGAATGTGATCAATAGTGAAAAAATGTTCCATACCAACAAATAATACATCCAATAACATGAATAATTAGGAGTATGCTGTCTAAAATCCATGTCAGAGTTGTTTATGATGAGATTCTTATTGCTTCCATGCTGGTATTTCGAAGCAATCTGTATAACTAAGTGTAACAACATCAGTATGAACAATAGTAATAATTGTAACTATCACCAAGTATGTTTTCATATTCAATCAATTAATAGTGAATTTCAAAGAGAGAGAGAGAGAGAGAGAGAGAGAGAGAGAGAGAGAGAGAGAGAGAGAGAGAGAGAGAGAGATTCAGATAAGAAAAATAATATATACTATACTGGAACCCAATCATTAACTTGACTAAGAATTAAAAGAAAAGCATATCTATTATCTCTTCTGGGCTTTGGTTTCCATAACATATAGTCATCATATGATTGGACTAATGAATGCGTAAAAGGCATTTAAGGAAAATTTAGGGTTTTTCTTGATGATAAAAATAAGGATGCAGGCAAACCGATATAGATCAAGGAGAAAAGTTGATGAAAAAAATGTAAATAAAAATTAGTGTAAGTAAAATATAATATATACAGTATGTATATATATATATATATATATATATATATATATATATATATATATATATATATATATATATATATATATATATGTATATATATATATATATATATATATATATATATATATATACATATATATACTTACACTACATATATATATATATATATATATATATATATATATATATATATATATATATAGTGTAAGTATATATATGTATAAATATATATATATATATATATATATATATATATATATATATATATACTTACACTATATATATATTTATATATATATATATATATATATATATATATATATATTTATATATATATATATATATATATATATATATATATATATATAGTGTAAGTATATATATATATATATATATATATATATATATATATACATATATATACTTACACTACATATATATATATATATATATATATATATATAGTGTAAGTATATATATGTATATATATATATATATATATATATATATATATATATATATATATATACTTACACTATATATATATTTATATATATATATATATATATATATATATATATATATATATATATATATATATATATATATATATATAGTGTAAGTATATATATGTATATATATATATATATATATATATACATATATATATATATATATATATATATATATATATATATATATATATATATATATATATATATATATATATATATATATATAAGGAATAATTATTAGCTAGAAATGAACCTTTATGGATTGTTAGATTTTCTCAATTTTTTTTTTCTAAGTTTTCCTGATTCCTTTGGAGATTGATCTTTTACGCATTATTTTTCTTTCTCAAAACTGTTTAGGCGAAATAAAATCCCTAATATTCAACTTCCTGGAAATACGTTAATTAAAGATATACATTTAAACAACAATGGATTATGAAGTGATAACAATAAATATGAATTTATGCATACGGTTGCTAAAGGGTGACTTTTTTTTCGAATCTTGACCGTCCATAATAATAATAATAATAATAATAATAATAATAATAATAATAATAATAATAATAATAATTATCCTTGAAGTACCATATGAGAGAGTTTGGGAAATACCTTTACGGCCCACCACTTGGTGTTTGGCAAAGAACAATGGCAAGGGCATAATTTTCCTTGCTTGCATCCATTAGAGAGAGAGAGAGAGAGAGAGAGAGAGAGAGAGAGAGAGAGAGACCCTTTATCAGGGGTTTTATCATTTGATCATAATAAAAGATTAATTAGGTTGCCTAGCGTCGCAACTACAAAGGTCATTGACACTAGGCGGCGTCATAACTGCCAGGGTCACTGACGCCTCGAGGTAGAATGAAACGCAGTAAGGAAAAGAGTATTTAATCATCATATCATATCCCTGAAGACAGAGAGGATTTTGGAACGTTCAACTCAGAATAATTTTTCCAACTGAAAATTTCGGATATTATTATGTAAATTTATATGAAATAAGACATCATTGAATTACTTTTAAAATAAAAAAATAAAAATATTTCTCGAAATGATTCCCAATTGTTATTTTAATGAATATTTAATTGTATCAAGTTCAACATTTTTTTTTCTTTACATTTCTCTAATTCCGCCTTAAGTCTCTGGACGAGTTCTTCAAGATTTCCTTTGGAACTCCAGAAGAAATTCGCTCGGAAGTGATTGATACAAGACTTCCTTCCCTCCTTTGAACATTTAATTTCGTACAGTAAATTTCAATTTATAGAAGCATATATTGATAGATATAATCAATATTATTTTTATCAAAAAGTAAAACTTGTGTTGTTATTAAAACTATTAATAAATATAATATTAATGTCTACTGAATCAAAATATTGTATAACATTCTCCTTATTATTTGGTTTAAACGTTTTTTCTTATAACTTCTAGAAAGTCTTCTCGCCCTTCAGGAATATGAGAGAATGATTGAAAAATATTTTCGCTCTCTCTCTGTACAACGTTTTTTTGCTGCTCCATCATCATCATCATCATTAACTTTTACTTCACAAGTTGCTAGGGTTATTTCTTTACGATCTGTTCTATTTTCTTATTAGAAATATGCTAAGATACTTATGCTGTATATATATATATATATATATATATATATATATATATATATATATATATATATATATATATATATAATATACATACATATATATATATATATATATATATATATATATATATATATATATATATATATATATATATATATATATATATATATATATGATCGTCGAAGCTATATTAGTCAAAGTCACCCATACTAGATTGAATTTCTAAGAGGGATCAGACTAAAATCTGCATTGGTCAACGTGGTGATTAAAAATTTTACAGCAATTGTCTTTCAAAAATGAATCGATATCTATTCCATAACCGATGAACAACGCACAGAAAAAGAAGCTAATAAGTGATAGCGAATATTAAAGACGAAACCTTTATTGAATAATACAACCGTAAATAAAATCTTTCAGTAACAACTTGCATTGTTTGATGATTTCATTACTTATCTTACACTCCATAATATTCCATAGTTTATAAAACTATTTCATCAGCCCCTGTACTAAAGGAAATTCATTATTCTAGCAAAAATTCGTTTTCAACACCAAATCCCCCATTCATAGCTCGGAAGGATGGTGAGGTTGCAGACACTACAAGAAACTATCTAGCTTCAGCAAGACTTGAACTCTCATTCAGCAGATTGCCAGGCAGGGAAGATTCCAATAGGCTGCCAAAGTTATTGAAAACTGCTCTACTGTTCAAGTGCCGCCCTAGAGGTCAAGCTAATTGAGTTTCCAAGGGTTAAACCTATATTTCCCCAAACAACACAGTATGGAAGCCGTAAGCTTAATAATAATCTTTATTTCATGAGTCTGTACTAAAATTAGCTTCCACAATAGGCAATTCTTAATCTACATTGGAACTCTGCTTCCCGATTTTTAATGAAGCCTCCGTTCAGAACATGGCATTTCTATCTAAACACCTCCAAGACTTTATTATTATTATCATCTCTCTCTCTCTCTCTCTCTCTCTCTCTCTCTCTCTCTCTCTCTCTCTCTCTGTATACAAAACATTTCTTAATCCCCGATTTATTCTACCAGCTTCTACTAGCAATCTGTCTGATGCAATCAAATCCTTCAGGAAGCGTTTTGGCTTACGCCGAAACTTAAGGTAAAAATAATCTTTTCCTAGTCACTAAAGTAAGCAGACTTATCCAGTTTTGTTCTACTCGTTTTCCTCTCAACAAAGAAATATTCATTATCAACCAAAAAACTACTTAAAAAAGAACTACTTTAAAAGAACCACCAAAACCCCAGTACTGAACTTGGAATGAGATAGCCGTAACGAACTCGACAGACAAGAAACTTTAGTCCTCGTTAAGAGGAGAATGTTCCTTAAGGAGATGATAAACGTCAATGTCTCTGGGGATTCGACGACGCTTTACTTCATATTCAAAGTCGATATTGGGATCAGATGATTTCATTCACATAGTGATTTTGGATTATCTTACAAGACTGGACAAAAGAATAACGATACGAAATTTCAAGAACATCTTTTGCTCAGAGGAATATCACAACATTTTCCTGTTAACTGTGTTAGTTTACTCTCCAGATTCTCATCCCTGGCTTCATTAAAAGGGCGCAAGTATTGCACATATAAATAGCTATTGTACAAGAAAGCTAGACAAAGAATTGCTGATACAAGAGAGCAAAAACTTGATGAAATATCGCAATGCTTTCCCGATAACAGTGTAAGTTTATTCTCCAGATTATCATTCATGGCGTCGTTACAAGGACGCAAATATTCTTCACGTAATGGAGTTGATGGGAGAGAGAGAGAGAGAGAGAGAGAGAGAGAGAGAGAGAGAGAGAGAGAGAGAGAGAGATACTGCTTGGGAAATTTTTATCGTCAAATGACGTTAGATAATAAATAAATACACAAATTATAAAGTCTTGTAAATCTTGAAATGCAGTGTACCCAAGAATGTCTCACATTTTTTCACTAATATCTTTCTACTTTATACTAGTGTATAATTGGCATATTTATTATTTTCCAATGTGGGAATATATTTAAACACTACTTATAAATGTTTTTCAAAAGGGGTATGACATCTAAGAAACAAAGTAGGCATAAAGGAATTATTCAAAATTATAAACAGTTGGCTAAGAATTCTTCTGGAAATGACAATTATGTGATCTTTAGTATTTCTGATACAAATTGAAAGTTACTTAATGTTGGCCAAAATTCTTAACGCTTGTCGGTCAGAACAAAGCAATATAAAATGTCTGTCCATTAGCTCAGCTTCTGCTTAAGTCATTAAAAACCCTCGGTGGGATGCCAAGACAGTAAAGCATATAAAGTTATAAGGAAATTAACACAGCATTTAAAGAATGTTGAAGCTGATCTAATATGCCGCCTTTTGTTGAATCCTCTTTCAAGGTCATTAATCTTCAAGGAAGGAACCTATTCAAACTTTTAATTGCTTCCCTTGCGTGGGATGACCATAAACACAAATTTCCATCATGTGATTTGTGGCTCTTGCAAGAGTCAAGATGGAAATCAGCCATAAAAGAGAGAGAGAGAGAGAGAGAGAGAGAGAGAGAGAGAGAGAGAGAGAGAGAGAGAGAGAGAGACTGTGTTATTCACCTATATACAATATATGTATATATATATATATATATATATATATATATATATATATATATATATATATATATATATATATATATATATATATATATATATATATATATATATATATATATATATATATATATATATATATTCGGTCACGCTCAGTTCTCCCCATCCCTCGTATTAGGGGAGTGGAAGTAGTCATATCCTGGTGAGAGGGGGTGAGTGAGCATGTGTGTGCATATCTATGTAAGTATTTAGTCGTAATTTTTGATGGGTTGCGTACACCATTACAATAATATTTATTTGCAACTCAGTAAACATCATTTATGCACAAAATTTCACGCTGGGTTCAATGAAGTCAAATAATTAACAAAACAATTAAGTAACGTCAATCCTATGGTATGCCCAATGACCTGAAGAAATAATCAGCAACTG
>NC_090727.1:97668227-97670727 GCF_036898095.1 Palaemon carinicauda | reverse complement strand
ATATATATATATATATATATATATATATATATATATATATACATATATATATATATATATATATATATATATATAAATATATATATATATATATATATATATATATATATATATGTATATATATATATATATATATATATATATATATATATATATATATATATATATATATATATATATATATATATATATGTTACAGTGAATCTGTATAATCAGGGAATATATATATTCTCTGATATTTTCAGGGAATGTGCATAATGTCTGATTCACTCAGAGGATATGTATATTCCCTGAAATTTTTAGTGAATATACATATTCCCTGATTATTCGGCCTTATTATTATACAGATTCCCTGAATCGTGTTTGGTATGAAAGAACAATGAAATAAATAGCTGAAACGATAAACAAAGCCTTGTTTTCACAATGTAAACTTGAATGTAAACACAATGTAAACCACTGAACAAGCGAGCCATGGTAGGAGTCCATCTAATTACCACCTTCCAACTCTGGTGCTATACCCCCCCCCCCCCCCCTCAACAGGTCAGGCGAAATTTAACTCACCAGTCATACGTCATCCTTCCTACTGTCAACACCATGGCAAATCCAACTGAGCGTGATTTAGAAGCACATTTTCAGGAAGAATTATTCCAAAGAAGTGAAGGAAAGAAATCTGTCTTGCTTTCAAAAGAACAGTATAATTAAATTATTTCAGAACTGACAGCAATTGACAAGTCAGGCAAAAAGACACCTCATGAATACTACCTTCTGAAGAAGTATGAGATCCTCAAGTGTGGTGATGTTCTCAAATTGATTAGAAGACGGACTGCCAATGAAGATCCTATCTATTTTGCTACATTGGAGGATACATTCGACATTATTAAGCGTGCTCATATTGCAACTGGCCACGGAGGGCGCGATAAGATGGTAAAGGAATTATCTAAAAAATATGCCAACATTACCCATGATGCAATATCTATTTACAAATAACTGGTGCATCGAATGTCAGCGTAAACGTAAGCGACCAGCAACCAAAGGGACTTTTGTTCGACCTATTCTGACAAAGAACTTTGGCTCCAGATCACAAGTTGACCTTGTAGACATGCAGGCGATGAAGCAAGGCAACTTTAAGTGGATAATGGTCTACCAAGATCATCTTACAAAGTTCTGTGTATTGAGACCTCTCACATCAAAACGTGCTGCAGAAGTTGCGTATCAGCTGTTGGATATTTTTCTTTTACTTGGTGCACCGGAAATTCTACAAAGTGACAACGGATCAGAGTTTACTGCTTGTGTTATTACAGAACTTGAACTGCTATGTACGTATGAACTGTATTCAAAAGACCATGTGATAACCGATAGGATTGTTTCGCTTCGAACTGCTGTGCAGCAAGAGTCGAAGTCAGGTGGTCAAGGTTTCGCCAAATGCAACTGTGCTGGTTCAAAACGTTGTCAAACAAATCGATGTAAATGTTTTAAGCTGAAAGTTAAATGCAACTCACGATGTCATGCAAGTTTGCATTGTGAAAACAAGGCTTCGTTCTAAATATTAGAACGATCCTTATTATTTTTTTACTAGTTTTATTTTAAATGAGTATTTTGTGACAGATAAGTTTTATTTTCTGTTCATAATAAATTTTGTTACATCCAAGTGTTTTATGTGATAAATAAAATATTACAGAAGTGTATTACAGTTTTTAGTGATTTATTCCATTATTCTACCATACCATACAAGTTTACATTGTGAAAACAAGGCTTTGTTTATCGTTTCAGCTATTTATTTCATCGTTCTTTCATACCAAACACGATTCAGGGAATCTGTATAATAATAAGGCCAAATAATCAGGGAATATGTATATTCACTAAAAATTTCAGGGAATATACATATCCTCTGAGTGAATTAGACATTATGCACATTCCCTGAAAATATCAGAGAATATATATATTCCCTGATTATACAGATTCACTGTAACATATATATATGTGTGTGTGTGTGTGTGTGTGTGTGAGTGTGTGTGTGTGTATATAAACCTTTTAAACTTGCCATTGCATGTTCCACATTGCTGGAATTTTTGTGCCCTGGTGCCCTCAACCGTTTGTATATAAGCTCGTTATCTTGATGAATAAAGTCACTTACATTCCCCTTTGCCTTTTGCTTAGTAACTAACAGTCATCTCGCCACAAGTGAATTTAGCTTCGGTACTCAACCCCGCGTAGTAAATAGGTACTACAATATAATAGAAAAATTAACAAATATTATTTCTAAATCGGACTAGACTGAAAAACTCATCTCAGGTTTGATCTTAAGATGAAAGCAAAAACAAAGCAAATTCTCGCTTGTGAAAATTAGCTCATTTTAAATCTTCCTTTACAACAAATTATCGTTCAGATATTTTCATCAGGATCAAGCATAGTAAATATTAAACCCTACTCTATCACGAGAGAGAGAGAGAGAGAGAGAGAGAGAGAGAGAGAGAGAGAGAGAGAACCTGTATCAGAGGTT
>NC_090727.1:97647761-97667727 GCF_036898095.1 Palaemon carinicauda | reverse complement strand
TGTATGCACGTGTGGCATCGTCAGAGACTGCATTTCGAGTCGGTAAGAGTTTAGTATTCGTTTCATATATTTCACCAATTTTAATTCCACTGTAGTTCATTTGTTTTATAAATACCCTGGTGAGAATGGGGTGTTTAGTCGTCAGTTTTGACGGGTTGCGAAGACTAGTATTGATATAAAAGAACAAATGTTATCCAGTTGCAACTAATTGTAACTCCTGGGCTGTTTCTGAATTGGGTCCAAGATTCATTTAAGCTAACGAGTGTTTATTCACAAACTTTACTGCAGCGTTTCGAAGGTATCCTCGATGCCCAATTCAGGACTTCGATTTCGTGCAGAGAAGACGATTGAAATTGATTTGGTGAGTAAACAAGGTTTTGTCAATATTTACCCAAGCGTAGCTGTTTTATAAACAAGGAGAATTGCAAAGGTTGAAGAAAAAAGGTTATACTTTTTTCAATCTTCGATGAAAAAGAGTATTTGTTAGTATTTTTATTTCCTAAATTGAAAGGATCTATTCTTTTGAAGAAAGTGATTTTATTTTAGTACATCAAATGGTTTGGTAATTAGTTCATATATACAGTACATGCTCATGCATATGTATGTATGCATATATATATATAATATATATATATATATATATATATATGTGTGTGTGTGTGTGTGTGTGTATGTATATGTATATGTAAATATGTAGAGTACTTATATTTTATATATATATATGTATATATATATATATATATACATACATACATTTATATATATACACAACACACATACATAAATATGTATATATATATATATATATATCAATGGAAAGCAAGGTAGCTACCAATCATGCAGGCAGCCGTTAATATTCACTGAGTTAATAGCATTTATCTTGAATTATCCCAAATGTGTTATCTGATGTGACACCAAGTTTAGAACTTGGTGGTAACCTCTTCAGTATAGTTGTACTCGGTAGAAATTTAATTCTGTTGCAAACGATATCATGTATTAGTTTTCATCCTCTCTCTCTCTCTCTCTCTCTCTCTCTCTCTCTCTCTCTCTCTCTCTCATCTTCTTGTATCTCTAGCCTTTAAATACCATTAGATAGCTTTGCTATATAAAGTATTTACAAAAAGAATTTTGGTTAACCGTTTTAATTATGAATTCTTTCTCAAGGGAAAATTTCCTGAGTTGCCTTGAATGCCTTTAGGTTTTCTTTTTTACAAAATTTGTGATGCCTATTGACCTAAAGGAACATGTCAAGTCTAAAGATGTTTTCATCTTAAGTACCATTGTGTTAACGGCGTAACAAAGAGAGAGAGAGAGAGAGAGAGAGAGAGAGAGAGAGAGAGAGATTTGACATTTTCCTTCAATATAGAAATAGCCCATTTAATGAAAAAAAAAATCTTAGAACGTGTCTATTGTAATGTTTATCACTGCAATGAAATACTCGACGTCATATTTGACTAAAATGATTATTGTTACATTTTTATAGTTTGGATGAGGCTTTTGTCACTTTTTAATTCAAGATTATTATTAATGATAAAATCTTTTAATAAAGTTTCTATTTAAAAAGCGTTGTGATATATTTCTAACTTCACTAACGCGGCTGATGATACTCTATCAACGTGGATATAGCCTATATCCCTTCAATAAAAATGATATCCGGGGTTGTGGTTGCTAAGGAAAAACGTCAGGAATTCGCGATTTTAGGGCCCGTAGCTATTGCTGTTCTCGCGGCTTCATAGGTTTTACAGTCATTACGATCTTACAGTCCTTCTGAGCGAGGAATGGAGAGGAGGGTGAGACATTAGGCATATTTTTTGAAATAGCAGAAATTGCCTGATCCTCCTTGGTATTAGCATATGCCAGAGAGCTTGTGGCTGACCAAATGTATGCTTGTCCGGTTTCCCGAACTTTTAATTGGTTAGATCAGTGGTTCCCAACCTTTTAAACATGGCGACCCATTTTAGAAGAAGCAATCAGGAAGCGACCCCAATCCTTAAAATATTTTATTTACGCATTCATTTTTTTTTTTTTTGTACAATAAACTGCCATATATTGCAATTATTGAATGATAGATTATCTGCTCGTGAAGTGACTATACATTCCATAAATTCATAATTAATTTCAAATTTATTCTTAAAAAACTACAAAGCTGCTACAAAAATTAATTATTTGTAAATCAATTCAAAATTATTAGAACACAAATTTCCAACGTTGTGTAAAGCAGTGTTTATGAACTGACCTTAATGAGACGACTGGTATTGCAGTTTTTTAGCTAGCAATTCTATCCTGGGCTCTGTTGTCATCTTCGACATTTTATTGATTTCGGCATTTGTTTTTAAGGATGAGAAGTTGGGAGAAAGGCTGCTTCACATAAGTAAGTTGTTGGGAACGGCAATAAATTCCTTATTGCGATTTCTGATATTACTGGGAATTTTTGGAAACTTTTTGGCCAAAATTCTTGTAGTTGCAGTTCACCAAACCAGGATTTAGCTTCAAAATTGTTTTTTAAGTCAATGAACTCTTCTTCTCCCACTTCAGCGACCTCAGATACACTGGCGTTGAAAGGGTTGATTGTAAGGGAGGAAGATTTGTAACATTCATCAGGAAAATATCTTCTTATTCGAAGAGTAAGATTTTCCAAATGCTCTTGTTTCAAGCAATTTAAGTCATCGATTTCATTTGCCGCTTTTCCAACAAATTGGGCAAGTGTTGGGAAAATCTATAATTCCTTTTGGTTAATTTTGGTGATACAGAGTTCCAATTTTATTTTAAAAGACAACATCTTCTTCAGACAAAGATATAATCGTACTTTCCTTACCCTGTAATCCTGTATTAATATCTCAGAAATGTTGACCAGGTATGCCAATTTGCACAACGTAAATTCATCCGTAAACAATGATTCATATTCAATTGTATTTTGAGAAGCGAGAAATATTTGCAGCTCTCCTCTCAAATCAAAAAATCATTTCAGCGCCTTTCCTTTCGAGAGCCATCAACAGTAGTGCTTCATGCGTTGAACTCATATCTCCACATAAAACCTTTAAGAACCGTGTTGCAAGTGGCCTTGATCTAACGACATTTTACTGCTTGAATCACTCGGTGGAAGCACTTCTTTGAATGGTTCAGGTAGACGTCTTGGTAGCTAATACTTGTCGATGAACCATGCAGTGAGTCCCAATTATTTCTGGAGTCACTTTTTTAAACTAACGATTGAAGCCAGACTTACAGCCGAGGTAATCGTAGGCGTGCCCCGTCAATACAAACTCCCCACAATTTCTCCCCATTCGATCAAACGTACTTTGAAGAAATCATCAATTGAATAAAAAATATCAGCAGCAGAAGTTGAGGTTTGCAGAGGCTTACAAAACAAGAAATCTTTAAATTTTTTCATTTTTTTAATACCGAACATACACAAGAAGTTGTGGAAAAGTGTTGTAACATCAGTAGTTTCATCAAGCTGTTACATTAATCAAGTTTCATAGTACGATGCATTAATGGATTGATAATGGGAACATTTTCTCCCGAATCATGACAGTATGATCCTAAGACCCACTCTAGGTTCTCCCAGATAGGTATTATAATGAATTTTAGGTGTCCGTAAGGTAAAAAAAACTGGAGCGCAGTTTTTTAAACCATTGATGTAATGCTCTTGCAGGAACGATTTTAATTCAGAAAGTATTGAATGCAAAATGTTTCAACATTCAGAAAATATAGGTTCTTTGGTATGGTACCTATTGTGCATAACATGCAGCATATTCTATAAAAGATTTTAATTGGTCTAATATACCAATAACTATTGCTGTTGTGGTTACTCCCCTTGTAAAGAATTTATTTAACTGTCTTAACATGTTTTTTTCACCTTGTTTTATATATTCCCATTCAGCTGAGAAAATCGATTGGCGACCCCAGGGCATTAGTGTAGCGACCCCATCTGGGGGTCCCGACCCACAGGTTGGGAACCACTGGGTTAGATTATCTATTTTCACGAAGTTTTTTTTTTTTTTTTTTTTAATTATTATTGTTTTTAGTGGTTAGTCATCTTGTCATCTGTCAAACTAATTATAGTTGATGAGAGATTTAATTCATTTCACAATTCGATTTAATGCACTGCAAAGTTGTTACAAATAATGCAGTCATCATGAAAGTGTGATTCCTTCGGCTGGGTAAACGATTAAATCATTCAAGTCAATCCATTAAAAGCTTCATCATGTATTCATGATGTTTCCGAACTTTATTAACCTCCGGACAGCTAATGACGACTTAAAGCTGATGGGTTTGTTTGATCGAATCTCCTTATTCTTCATCAGTTGCTGATTATTTCTGAAGGTCATTGGGCATACCATGGGATTGACGTTAGTTCATTATTTTGTTAATTCTTTGACTTCAATGAACACAACGTGAAGTTTTGTGCATAGATGATGTTTACTGAGTTGCAAATAGATATTATTGTATGATTGTACGCAACCCATCAAAAAAGACGACTAAATACTTACATAGATATGCACACACATGCACCACTCACCCCCTCTCACCAGGAAAAGACTACTTCCACTCCCCCAATACGAGGGAATGAGGAGAATTGAGCGTGACCGAATATGTATTATATATATATATAATATATATATATATAGACATATATACAGTATACAGTATATACACAGACAATTGCCCTTTATTACATAGGGGGGGAATTTACAAAACTTAGTTTTGTATATAAGTGAACAATAGTCTCTCTCTCTCTCTCTCTCTCTCTCTCTCTCTCTCTCCATTTTATGGTGGATTTCCATCTTGACTCTTGCAAGCGCCATACATTACATGATGCAATTTGTGTTTATGGTCATCCCACGCAAGGAAAGCAATTAAAAGTTTGAATAGGTTTCGTTCCTTGAAGATTAATGACCTTGAAAGAGGATTCAACACAAGGCGGCATATTAGATCAGCTTCAACATTCTTTAAATGCTGTGTTAATTTCCTTATAACTTTTATATGGTTTACTGTCTTGGCATCCCACCGAGGGTCTTTATGACCTAAGCTGAAGCTAAGCTAATGGACAGACATTTTATGTTGCTTTGTTCTGACCGACAAGCGATTAAGATTTCTGGCCAACATAAAGCAAGTTGTAATCTGTATCAGAAATACTAAAGTTCACATAATTGTCATTTCCAGAAGAATTCTTAACCAACTATTTAGAATTTTTGAATAATTCCTTTATGTCTACTTTGTTTCTTAGATGTCATACCCCTTTTGAAAAAACATTTATAAGTAGTGTTTAAATATATTCCCCACATGGAAAATAATCAAAATGCCAATTATACACTTGTAGAAAGTAGAAAGATATTAGTAAAAAAATGTAAGACATTCTTGGACACACTCTGCATTTCAAGATTTACAAGACTTTATAATTTGTGTATTTATTATCTAACGTCATTCGACGATAAAAATTTCCTAAGCAGTATTTCTCTCTCTCTCTCTCTCTCTCTCTCCCTCTCTCTCTCTCTCTCTCTGTCTGTCTTTACAGTAACTTCATTATGTGTAGAATATTTGCGTCCTTGTAACGACGCCATGAATGAGAATCTGGAGAATAAACTTACACTGTTAACGGGAAAGCATTGCGATATTTCATCAAGTTTTTGCTCTCTTGTATCATCATTTCTTTGTCCAGCCTTCTTGTACAATAGCTCTTTATATGTGTAATATTTGCGCCTTTGTAATGAAGCCAGGGATGAGAATCTGGAGAGTAACTAACACAGTTAACAGGATATTCCTCTGAGCGAAAGATGTTCTTGATATTTCGTATCGTTATTCTTTTGTCCAATCTTGTAAGATAATCCAAAATAACTATGTGAATGAAATAATCTGATCCCAATATCGACCTTTGAATATGAAGTAGGGCGTCGTCGAATCCCCAGAGACATTGACGTTTATCATCTCCTTAAGGAACATTCTCCTCTTAACGAGGAATAAAGTTTCTTGTCTGTCGAGTTCGTTACGGCTATCTCATTCCAAGTTCAGTACTGGGGTTTTGGTGGTTCTTTTTAAAGTAGTTTTTTTTTTTTTTTTTTTTTTTAAGTAGTTTTTTGGTTGGTGTTGAATATTTCTTTGTAGAGAGGAAAACGAGTAGAACAAAACTGGATAAGTCTGCTTACTTTAGTGACTGGGAAAAGATTATTTTTACCTTAAGCTTCGGCCGTAAGCAAAAACACTTCCTCAAGGATTTGATTGCATCAGACAGATTCTAGTTAAAGCTGGTAGAATGAATCTGGGATTAAGCAAAGTTTTTGTATATAGAAAAAAAACACAGAGAGAGAGAGAGGAGAGAGAGAGAGAGAGGAGAGGAGAGGAGAGGAGAGAGAGAGAGAGTATTATAATAATAATAATAATAAAGTCTTGGAGGTGTTTAGATAGAAATGCCATGTTCTGAACGGAGGCTTCATTAAATATAGGGAAGCAGAGTTCCAAGGTAGATTAAGAATTGCCTATTGTGAAAGCTAATTTTAGTACAGACTCATGAAATAAAGATTATTATTAAGCTTACGGCTTCCATACTGTGTTGTTTGGGGAAATATAAGTTTAACCCTTGGAAACTAAATTAGCTTGACCTAGGCGGCACTTCAACACTAGAGCAGTTTTTCAATAACTTTTGCAGCCTATTGGAATCTTCCCTGCCTGGCAATCTGCTGGATGGGAGTTCAAGTCTTGCTGAAGCTAGATAGTTTCTTGTAGTGTCTGTAACCTCACCATCCTTCCGAGCTATGAATGGGGGATTTAGTGTGCTTATAAGTCTATCTGCTTAATCATCATCAGTTATTGCCTGGCCTTCCCCTAGCTTGGCTGGGGGAGGGGACTTGGGTGCTGATTTTATATATATATATATATATATATATATATATATATACAGCATAAGTGTTTTAGCATATTTCTAATAAGAAATAGAACAGATCGTTAAAGAAATAACCTTAGCACTTGTGAAGTAAAAGTTAATGATGATGGAGCAGCAAAAAAAACGTTGTACAGAGAGAGAGAGCGAAAATATTATTCAATCATTCTCTCATATCACTGAAGAGTGAGAAGACTTTCTAGAAGTTATAAGAAAAAACGTTTCAACCCAAAATAATAAGGAGAATGTTATACAATATTTTGATTCTGTAGACATCAATATTATATTTATCAATAGTTTTAATAACAACACAAGTTTTACTTTTTGATAAGAATAATATTGATTATATCTATCAATATATGCTTCTATAAAATGAAATTTACTGTACGAAATTAAATGTTCAAAGGAGGGAAGGAAGTCTTGTATCAATCACTTCCGAGCGAATTTCTTCCGGAGTTCCAAAGGAAATCTTGAAGAACTCGACCAGAGACTTTAGGCGGAATTGGAGAGAAATGTAAAGAAAAAAAAAATGTTGAACTTGATACAATTAAATATTCATTAAAATTACAATTGGGAATCATTTCGAGAAATATTTTTTTTTTCTATTTTAAAAGTAATTCTAGTTCCAAAATAAGCGTATAAAAATTCAATGATGTCTAATTTCATATAAATTTACATAATAATATCCGAAATTTTTCAGTTGGGAAAAATTATTCTGACTTGAACGTTCCAAAATCCTCTCCGTCTTCAGGGATATGATATGATGATTAAATACTCTTTTCTTTACTGCGTTTCATTCCACCTTGAGGGCATCAGTGACCCTGGCAGTTATGACGCCGCCTAGTGTCAATGACCTTTGTAGTTGCGACGCTAGGCAACCTTATCAATCTTTTTAATATGATCAAATGATAAAACCCCTGATAAAGGGTCTCTCTCTCTCTCTCTCTCTCTCTCTCTCTCTCTCTCTCTAATGGATGCAAGCAAGGAAAATTATGCCCTTGCCATTGTTCTTTGCCAAACACCAAGTGGTGGGCCATAAAACTATTTCCCAAACTCTCTCACATGGTAATTCAAGGATAATTATTATTATTATTATTATTATTATTATTATTATTATTGTTATTATTATTATTATTATTATTATTATTATTATTATTATGGACGGTCAAGATTCGAAAAAAAAAACTCGCCCTTTAGCAACCGTTTGCATAAATTCATATTTATTGTTATCACTTCATAATCCATTGTTGTTTTAATGTATATCTTTAATTAACGTATTTCCAGGAAGTTGAATATTAGGGATTTTATTTCGCCTAAACAGTTTTGATAAAGAAAAATAATGCATAAAAGATCAATCTCCAAAAGGAATCAGGAAAACTTAGAAAACAAAATTGAGAAAATCTAACAATCCCATAAAGGTTTCAATTCTAGCTAATAATTATTCCTTATATATATATATATATATATATATAATTATATATATATGTATATATATATATATATATATATTTAATATATATATATATATATTAATATATATATATATATATATATAGTGTATGTATATATATATATATATATATAGACATACTGTATATATTATATTTTACTTACACTAATTTTTATTTACATTTTTTTCATCAACTTTTCTCCTTGATCATATCGGTTTGCCTGCATCTTTATTTTATTATAAAAAAAAAAACCCTAAATTTTCCTTAAATGCTTTTTACACATTCATTAGTCCCAATCATATGATGACTATATGTTATGGAAACCAAAGCCCAGAAGAGATAATAGATATGCTTTTCTTTTAATTCTTAGTCAAGTTAATGATTGGGTTCCAGTATAGTATATATTATTTTTTTCAACTGAATCTCTCTCTCTCCTCTCTCCTCTCTCTCTCTCTCTCTCTCTCTCTCTCCTTGAAATTTACTATTAATTGATTGAATATGAAAACATACCTGGTGATAGTTACAATTATTACTATTGTTCATACTGATGTTGTTACACTTAGTTATACAGTTTCCTTCGAAATACCATCTTGGAAGCAATAAGAATCTCATCAACTCTGACATGGATTTTAGACAGCATACACCTAATTATTCATGTTATTGGATGTATTATTTGTTGGTATGGAACATTTTTTCACTATTGATCACATTCAATTTTGTTGTCAGATTGATAAAGAAGGCTTTGTTTAACAACATTTCGTAATGGATTGGTATTTAGTTTCCTAAATCCTACGGTGTCATAATTTGTTGATGATATTGATATCAAAAAAGGATTTTGATAGAAGCATCCCCATTTACAGTATATTTTCTATATAGACTATGTTTTGCGACCGAGTTTTCTTTTCATTTAAAAGCAATAATTTCTTTTAAATCTTGTTGTCACACCTCAAAATCTCTCCTCTTTTTCGTCAATATTTCAAATAAGAGATTTGAAAATTTGGTCGAAAGAATGACAGGCCCAAACGTTGATCTTTCCTGAATCACAAGCGATTGACAAGAATCGCATAATCTCTTTTTTGCTCTCGTTTCTCTACATTATTAACGGTACATGTACCCGGATTTTGACAAAATTTTGCAATCATGGAAAATGTAATGATTCGATTCTACTAAAAAGGTCAGCAACCAAAAAGGTCAGATATCATAACCAAAATAAAAATAGGACAATGAAATCATTTGTTCATGTTGATGGACGTTTTCTTAGGAATGTAGATATATCCACCATGAAAAAGATTGTTGTCTTTTGTTGCATTCGGAAATGTTGAGAAGAGAAGAGTTTTTTTTCCTCTCTGGTCGTTGGTAGATTGTTTTGTCGTTTCTTTTTTGTGCCATGTAGTAATTAGGCAAATGACTTCTGGATGATGCCATAAGGAGTTATCTATAAATACTTAGTAACTGTTTAAAGGAGATTCTTCTAAGATAACAAAGCTCTGGGGAAAATATATACTTCTACTGTATATCTGAAACAGAAGATTTTCATACTTTGGAACAAAAGCGCGCTTCTAAAACACTAGCCGTGGTTAAATGAAAGAGGAGCCATTTTGAATATTGCACCGAGAGAGCAATATCAGCATTTTGTTTTTCTGTTCCTCTTTGATGTTTTGAAATCTCAATTTTGATGGTATTGTGCTTTTAATACTGTTGATAATTCAAGCTCTCTCTCTCTCTCTCTCTCTCTCTCTCTCTCTCTCTCTCTCTCAGACTAATTGTCAGAGCCCATATCTGACTGGAAGGGTCAGGCAATCTACAGCCACATCCTTTCGAAATGTATAGATAAGGAAACTTCCGATAATCTTATAATGATAATGATATTTTTAGTTCTTTCATATTTTTATTAAACTTATCTATGCAACTTTTGTTTAATTATTTCGTGCAATGGACAAAGAAACTGTGAGGGGATAAAGTATAAATAACCATTCTTTATATGTGGAAAAAAATATGAAAGAAAAGAAAAATTAAATTCAACATTGCAGTATAACCCTTTTCCATTCTACTGTTCTAGATGCAAATTAGATTATTAGTCATTCATGTTGTATAATGAAATTACCATGGGAATTATTTCGAAGCTTTAGGTAGAAAGTGTTGCTGGATGTCTGTGGTTGTGGAGAGTGTCGACACTCAGAAAAAATTCAATTGAGGTGTGAGATGAAGTTAATTGAATCTCACCATCTAATTTTGTAGAGGGTTTAGAAATGTTCAAAGAACGGATAAATTTAGATATATATATATATATATATATATATATATATATACACGGAGTCGAATACACATGCTTAATACCCCATTCGCTTAACATCTGCTCAAACTCCCCTCCAACAAACTCATGTCCATTATCACTTAACATTTCGCAGGCTTACACACACACACACACACACACACACACATCGGCAACACCACTTGACTTACCATTCTGGCTACAGTCGCTCCTGTTATTCTTGATAGGCACTGCTTACGTAAACTTACTCATATGATCTACCATAATAATCATTTCCACGTGTCCCTTCGCAGTCACAGGGATCGAAACAACCAATCACAAACATCTCAAATGGTTCTTTCATACGTAACCTCAAAACAGGCGGACTGGCATGCACGCTTTGATACTTCCCCTTCTGACAATCCTCACAAGTAGTCGCTACATCCCTACAAATTTGACTCAACCCAGGCGTAAACAATCTCTCTCTCATGCATTCCCACAATTTATTCTTCCCCATATGCCCATACCTGTCATGCACTAACATACACATACTTACAGCTCCATGCATCGGAAATACAGGAACATATGTATCTTCATCCATTCTCCTATGTAAAAAAAAAAAAAAAAAAAAAAAAAACTATATTCTTACACAATGAATCTTTTAACAACTTTCTTATAAAATTGCAAATCAGACGGCCATTCTTCTACCTTACGACCATTCAAAAGGCATTCACGTAACCTATTAATTTCCAAACATTCATCTTGCATTTCTCCCACCTCTTCTTTAGTCAACAAATCATCTTCACTCTTCGTAATATCAATCATGCCAACAAAATTCGCCTTAAATATGCTGTTTCGAAATGATAGTGTAGGATCTATTTCTTGAGATAACTGATATGTGGACCAGAAAGGTCTAGGTCTAGGCAAGGTCTACCGATGACTCATCGGGTAGACTTATAGCTTTGGAGCGTTGGCGGGTCAAGAACTCCCGTCCGACAGATTGCTAGGCAGGAACGTTTCCAATTGGAGCTCTATACATGAAGGAAATTTTATGCAACTTCCTTTGAGTAGTAGAATAGTAATACATGATTATGTGTCCAACAATTGCATTAAATTTAGGTTTGGTGTTTTGGAAAATTATGTTAAATTTTGGGGGTTTAGGGTCACAGAGCTTTATAGGGTCTCCTTTCGGTCGGCCTTACTTTGGCTCTATTTCAATTTAAACATTATTACTTATTATAGAATTTTAGGAGTATTTATTACTGAACAGTTGTTGGGCTTTGGTTTAGTATCATTAAGAACAATTGAATGAAATTTCTATCTTTATTGTTGTTCGCTTACTTTTTATCAGACCCAACTTTACGTTTATCATTGTTTAGAGTATTATATAGCTTGAAAGGCGAGGAACACGGGAGAGAGCTATTATCGATTTAAGTTTTAAATGTTTAAGATTTCTATTTTACAATGTACCAACGAAGTGAAATTAAAGTAAGCTCTCTGCAACGAGAACGCCTAAACAATAAAAGAAACAAAGCCGAAGAACAACGGACTATTGTTATTTAGAACCAAGGTATTCTTCCCAGAAGAAAATGGGTATTCAGGTCATGAATCGTCGTACATAATATGGAGTAGAATTTTTTCTCAGATGCGTTCATTGTTGGCGAAAGATTCTCTCTGGGACTGCTTTTAAGAGGAGATGGATATGATGGAAGAAAAGTGTCTTTTTTTCATACAATAGTTATGCTGTTTATATAACACTAATAAAATGTATTTTCGCTTATCTACCAAGTTCGACTTGTCTGGGGTGCCATGTATACAATCGTGGAAAAATAGCCCAGTTAAACCTTTCGTTATATTATAACTAGTGTACGCGGCCCGTCAGCAATGACGGCTAGATACTTAGATAGCTATGCTCTCACACAGATTTAACCTTTCCCACCCCTCCCCTTTTCTTAACTATAACCAGCTGGTTTGCCAATTTGTAGGAAATTGTGGTTTCCGAATGTACCTCTCGAGGGAGCCCCTCTCACCAGGGTATGACTACTTTCCTGCTCCTACCGCACTGGAGATATTTATATATATATATATATATATATATATATTAGTCAGACGATTTTTCTTTTATTGAATAAAGGAGGATTTTTATTTTATCTGAAAATTGTTCAGACTGTGATCCTATTGTAAGTCCAGCCTTTCACCTCCTTGAAACGTACAGCGAGAGAACAAATATCTAAGTAATACATGATACTTTCTCATTTTGGCTTTCATTTAAGCCTTAATCGTTGATTGGTCGAATTTATTTGTTGTCGGTTCTGAACATGGGAATAGTCTTATTTTTTAAAGTAAGATAAATGCACTGCCATGTTTTATGTTATAACATATATCAGTTATATGTGAGTTTGATTCCTCAAATTTCCCTTGGTCTTGCAGGATATCATTTTACACAGGCATCCTCTTGCAACAAATCAAGACCTTTCCTTTCTTCCAAGGTATAGACCTTGCTTTTTTCCACTCGAGGTTACTTTCTGTTTGATTAGTTTCACGGATGTGTTGAACCTGGTTTGCTATTTCCTTTTTCTTGTGGCTTCTGTCGTCAGATCTCATTCCCCGTAGGTCTTATTCCGATTAAATCTAGGAGATTACGGTTGGGATTTGATGTTGCATATTTCAACTAGTATTACTTGGTATTATCCTTGGTTGATGCTTAAGTCATCTGAATTGCTTATGTAGAAAAAGGAGTTCCAGCTTAAGATTTCTTATTGAGAAGCTTTTTTTTTTTGTGCATATTTATTCATCTTCAAGCATAAAATGTCTAAAGTAAATGAAAGAAAGAAAAAAAAAAGAGAGAGAGAGAGAGAGAGAGAGAGAGAGAGAGAGAGAGAGAGAGAGAGAGCAATATCTTGCAGTAATCCTAATTCTAATATGCCTATAGGCTTTATCTTTTCCACCAGTCCTTGAAAAATATCAAGAATTGATGTTAAAAATGAATTTTTGCTAGAATAATTATTTTTTTTAGTACAGGGTCTGATGAAGTAGTTTTATAAACTGTGGAATATTATGGAGTGTAATATAAGTAATGGAATCTTCAAACGATGCAACTTGTTACTGAAATAATTTATTTCCGGTTGTATTATTCAATAAAGGTTTCGTCTCTGATATTCGTTATCACTTATTAGCTTCTTTTTCTGTGCATTGTTCATCGGTTATGGAATAGATATCGATTCATTTTTGAAAGACGATTGCTGTTAAAGTTTTCGTCACCACGCTGGCCAATGCAGATTGAAAGAATATTGTGAGATTTTAGTCTGAGCGCTCTTAGAAATTCAATCTAGTATGGGTAACTTTGACTAATATAGATTCGACGATCACACACACACACACACACACACATATATATATATATATATATATACACATATATATACACACACACACACACATATATATATATATATATATATACAGCATAAATATCTTCGTATATTTCTAATGAAAAATAAATAGAACAGAACGTAAAGGAATTACCTCAACCTTTTGTGAAGTAAAAGTTGATGATGATGATGATGATGGGAGCAGCAAGGAAAACGATGTAGAGACAGAGAGCGAAAATATCATTCAATCCATCTCTCATATCCCTGAAGAGTTACAAGACTTTCTAGATGTTATGAGAATAAAAATTTCCAGCAAATAATAAGGAGAGTGTTATACAATATTTTGAGTCAGTGGACAATTATACTATATTTATTGATGTAATAACAAAAATAAGTTTTTACTTAGATAGAAATAATATTGATTATATATATATATATATATATATATATAATAAATGAAAATCTACTGTACGAAACTATATGTTCAAAGTAATGAAAGAAGTCTTGTATCAATCACTTCCGAGAGAATTTCTTCCGAAGTTCCATAGGAAATCTTGAAGAACTCGTCCTGAGACTTAAGGCGGAATTAGAGAGATGTAAAGAAAAAAAGATTTTCAACTTGATACAATTAAATATTCATTAAAATTACAATTGGGCATCGTTTTGAAAAATATATTTGTGTTTTTGTAATAAAAGTAATTCTAATTCTAAAAATAAGCGTATAAAAATTCAATGATGTCTAATTTCTTATAAATTTTACATAATGACCTCAGAAATTTTCAGTTAAAAAAATTATTCTGACTTGAATGTTCCAAAATCCTCTCGTCTTCAGACTCGGTGTCGACAACATCTCGTGGAATATGTGCATCGTAACCTCCCGAAATTTTCACTGTGATTCCCGTAGAGTTCAACCACAATGTCCGTTTTTCATTTAGGAAAAAGGGCATGGAATTACTATTCTTCAAAACACAGACACTGTGAAGACTACTTAATGGCCAAGCTTGTGACTGTGATAGCTGTGTGGCTTACCAGCAGCACCGAGCTTACATCTTTAACACCATGGCAGAGTATAACTATGTTGTAGACCCAGAAATTTATAATCACCACGTCTCCTGCAACTGTGAGGGTTGCAAAGATGCCTCTGACAAAATTGTCCAGTTTGATAAATTCGCTGCTGCCAAGAATGAAAGCAGGAAAAGAAAGAAGACTTCTACATCTTCAACAGCTCCAAATTCAGCCCCACCATCGCCATCAGTGACTCCAAGGACTGAGAGCACAGACTCGTCCTTGTCTGTCCCTACAACTCCTCAGCAATCAGGTGCAACTGCAGTCATCCCTTCTACCAACGAGCCTGAGTCCTCCAATGCCATGGAGACTGAACAAGGGGCCCACTCCACCGACTGCAACTGCACAGACTGCCTCCAGACACTCCTGCAAGAAGCCACTGCCATACAAGAAAACATCCCAGCTACACAGCCAAAGAAGCCTCTGCCAAAGTTTCGACTTTCACAGGCAAACAATGAACTCTCTTATGCCTCTGTTGCTGCCATGGCTGCCAAGCCTGGCATGAAACTCACTGCGAGACCTAACAGGAAAGGCGACCTTATCATCTATCCCAAGGACATTGAGACAGCCAGATTCCTTCAGGAAGACTCCACCTTAACACTGCTGGATCCTGCTCTTATCAGGAAGAAGGCAGTCATTACCAGGTATCCTGTGACCATGCCTATCTCCATTGTAACCTCGTGCAGCAATATTGACTGTGCTGTTCGCTGCACAAGCAAGGATGACGTTCCTGTTAGACGCCTAATTGCCACCTTTATAGGTCCAGTTCCTTCCAAACTGGACTTAGGAGTCTGGGGTACTTTCCCCATCGAGGATTATACACCTGAGCCCCTTCGATGCTACAGATGCCAACGCTTTGGACATCATAAAGAAGAATGCAGAGGCCCCATGATCTGTGGTATCTGCAGCCAGCGACATAGCACAGAAGTGTGCATAAATGCCCATAAAGAAGGACGTCAAACCACATCCAAGTGCCCTAACTGTTCCAAGCCACACCATGCTTGGAATAAGCGCTGCCCAGAGCGTCTCAAGAGGATAGCAGCTTTGAAGAATGCATCCTCTTCAAACCAAAACAAACCAGCTCCATCCCAGCCACCTAAAGAACAGAGAACTCCTCGCCAGAGAAGACCAACTCAGCCAACTCCTGCTCCTGCTTGTACATCTACAATTGCTCCTGCATCTACACCTACAACTGCTCCAAAAAAGGACCAGCAACGACCTGCAACTGTTCCTAAGAAGGATCAGCACCGACCTGCAACTGCTCCCCAAAGGGACCAGCAACAACCTTCATCCTCATCCCCTTCCCAAACCTTGACTCAAGCAATTGAGTCTCTCACCTTGCAAGACCTCATACCTATCGCCTTCCAGATCCTTACCAAAGTCCTCTCCCTCTCATCAACCTCCACTTTCCAGCAACTCCTGCAACAGTTCCAGTTCTCAGCCACTGAGCAGAGATAATCCTTCCCCTCTTGCTATCCTCCCCTTCCCAATTCCCTATTCCTAAATGGAGAATAGTTATTACAAGGCTGTTTCCTCATAAGGATACAGCTCTTGTTTTTCCTGTCTCCCACCCTCTTTCCCTGTTAACCTTCTTCTTACCCTATCCACAGGGGGCCTTTCTCGTGCCAGCTGACCGAGCGCAGCACAGTTTTGGCCCCTCCCCTTTTCCATCCCAAGAGCAGGAATAAGCTTCTTTGCTTAAACCTACTCCTTTTCTCTCCTACTAAAACTCCTTCTCTCCTCTCCCAGTTTCTTTTACTTACTGGGACTTGCTACTATCAATACTATTTTCTCTGACTAAAAACTTTCTTTCGTGGACCTAAAAAGGAGTCCCCCTTTTTCGGGTTGCTTTCTGCCCCTTGCCAAGTTTTGTCATACCTCTCCTTTATCCCTCATACTACATCCTTTTATTCCTTATCCTGCATCCTTTTCATGTTCCAGACTCATTCCAATTCTACTTCTTCTTTTAATAAACCATATTGCTCCTTTAGGAGTTCTCATTCCAGATAGCTATTCTCTTACGGGCTGTCTAGGACAAGAGCCCGTGTCATGCTATGAGGCATGGCAATCTCAAACGAACGAACGAACGAACTCTCGTCTTCAGGGATATGATATGATGATTAAATACTCTTTTCTTTACTGCGTTTCATTCTACCTTGAGGCGTCAGTGACCCTGGCAGTTATGACGCCGCCTAGTGTCAATGACCTTTGTAGTTGCGACGCTAGGCAACCTTATCAATCTTTAAATATGATCATATAATTAAACCCCTGATATAGGGTCTGTCTGTCTGTCTCTCTCTCTCTCTCTCTCTCTCTCTCTCTCTCTCTCTCACGGGAGATAAAAACATGATTTTTACTAACCGTGGGTCTAAATTATTCACTCAGGACTTGCTGTTCCTAAATACAAATTTCTTCATATCAACAATCATATAAGTGATAATGATATATCTCTCTCTTTAGACAAGTTCCAGACAAGAATAATGACATCTCTGATACCTTTTTCCTGCAGTAAACTAGAAATGGCTATATGTGTTAAATATGAATAAATGATTATATTTCAAATATATATTTTTGCTATTTCCTATTATTTAATAGCAAATAGACATCAAAAAGTAAATTTTAAACATGTGCAAACACACACACACACACACACACATATATATATATATATATACATAAAATTATATTTGTATATATATATGTGTGTGTGTGTAAATATATATATATATATATATATATACATACATATATATATATATATATATATACTGTATATATATATATATATGTGTGTGTGTGTATATATATATATATATATTTTCATTTATGATAATATATACATGCTTTTATATGTATGTGTAATTGTTCAGTGGCCACTTTCCTCTTGGTAAGCAGCTCCTTTAGGAGATGGACACTCCAAAATCAAACCATTGTTCTCTAGTCTTGGGTAGTGCTCTAGCCTCTGTACCATGGACTTCCACTGTCTTGGGTTAGAGTTCTCATGCTTGAGGGTACACTCGGGCACACTGTTCTATCTAGTTTCTCTTCCTCCTGTTTTGTTGAAGTTTTTAGTTTTTATATAGGAAATATTTATTTCAATGTTGTTACTATTCTTAAAATATTTAATTTTTCCTTTTTTCCTTTCCTCACTGGGCTATTTTCCCTGTTGGGGCCCCTGGGCTTATAGCATCCTGATTTTCCAACTAAGGTTCTAGCCTAGCATTTAATAATAATAATAATAATAATGATAATAATAATAATAATAATAGTAATAATAATATCTTGATATAATTTCTACTTAATGGGCTTTATCTTGATAGAAGTACTGCTTAATGATGCTTTATCTTGATATAAGTGCTGTTTAATGATGCTTTTTCTATGTAAAAAGTGTGTAATGATTTATAATACGTAATTAGTTTAAACTGCCAGGATTCTTTTTTCAGCGATGTTAATCTACTGTATTTTTAAGTAGAACTTGAATTTCAAACGTGAATAAGTTGTTTTCCTTTTTTTAATTAATCATGTTTTAGGATATTGCAGTTATACTGCATTTTTGAGACAATAAACCATCATTTTTTCCAGAAATAACAACTTTGAAAATTTCTTTGCAACGAAGTGTAGACGGTGTATCACACAGTGAATACAAAATACTTCCGGGACAGCTTTTTTTAAATGTGCAATAAAACCTTTGTATCTGCCTGTCATCGAAGGTGCACCATCAGTAGCACAAGCGATTATATTTTTAAGTGGAATATTGTTTTGCTGGAGGGGAAGGCCATTCATTTTGAAAATAATGAGAATGTTTGATAAATAAATGATTAAAGAATAAAAGACAGGACCACAAATGATAAAGAAATAAATAGGGAAACAAAAATGGTGGGAAGGGGGAGGCACCCCAGGTTGGCGGGGATCGAGGGGGAGGGCCCGCCCGGGGTGGCGGGAGGGGGGTGAGGCCTCCCCGGCTGACGGGAAAGGGTGAGGCCCGCCCGGGCTGGCGGGATGGGGGGAGGCCCGCCCGGGCTGGCTGGAGGGGGGGGAGGCCCGCCTGGGGATTGCAGGAGAGTGGAGTCCCTCCGGTCTGGCTGGAGGGGGGGAGTCCCTCCCGGGCTGACGGAAGGGGGGGAGGCTCGCCCGGGCTGACGGGAGGGGGGGAAGGCCCGCCCGAGCTGGTGGGAGGGGGGAGGCTCACCCGGGCTGGCAGGAGTGGGGGAAGGCCCACCCGGGCTTTCGGGAGGGGGGGAGGCCCTCCTGGGCTGGCGGGAGGGGGGGGAAGGCCCGCCCGCGCTGGAGGGAGGGGGGGAGGTCCGCCCGGGCTGGTGGGAGGGGGGACACCCGCCATGGCTGGCGGGAGGGGGGAAGGCAAACCAGGGCTGGCGGGAGGGGGGGAGGCCCGCCCGGGCTGGCAGGAGGGGGGGAGGCCTGCCCGGGCTGGCGGGAGGGAGGGAGGCCCGCCCGGGCTGGCGGGAGGGGGGGGCAGGCCCGCCCGGGCTGGCGGGAGGGGGGGCAGGCCCGCCTGGGCTGGTGGGAGGGGGGGGGCGGAGGACCACCTGGCTGGAGGGGGGGAGGCCCCGCCCAGGCTGGCAGGAGGGGGGAAGGCCCGCCCGGGCTGGCGGGAGGGGGGGAAGGCCTGCCCGGGCTGCTGGGAAGGGGGGAGGCCCACCCGGGCTGGCGGGAAGGGGGGAAGACCCGCCCGGACTGGCGGGAGGGGGGGAGGCCCTCCCGAGGTGGCGGGAAGCGGCAGCCCCGCCGAGCCAACAATATAGAGTTGCTGTATCTAGCTTATTTTTAAAAAATACATTCTTTGTCTCCAGTCTCCAATATCCGAAATAGTCTTCAAAAAGTCTTCAAATAGTCTTCAACACTCTTCTCAGATGTTGATGCTTAAGGAGGTGAAGACACAAATTCTATTTTTCCTTTGTTTTTTTTATGAAAACCACTGATTTCTTAGCTCGTA
>NC_090727.1:97632761-97645261 GCF_036898095.1 Palaemon carinicauda | reverse complement strand
TCCGATCGCGAATTTAAAAGATATTAAAATGATCTTTGTAGTTTCGTAACTTGCGTCCAATTGGAGACGTCCTCATCTGGATATTTCTAAAATAATAATATGTGTGTCTGTGGTGATTATTTAAATTCGTCTTGTGTCCTCATTCCCTCATTATTCATTACGCTTCTGCTACGACTGATCAATTTAAGTAATGACAAGTCATGTTATGTCAGTATTCAATTTGTCTTAAGGAATTATTTACCTTTAGTTAATACAGTCAGCACTAGACTCTGTCTCTCTCTCTCTCTCTCTCTCTCTCTCTCTCTCTCTCCTAAAATATAACAGAATGGGTCCCTAATAATTACAAAAGAAGCAGTGGAAGGGCTCCAACAGGGAAAATAGCCTAATGAGGAAAGGAAATAAGGAAATAAATGAACTACATGTGCGTATCACCGCCAATTGCTATCAAAACACCTTTATTTTTCAATTTAAGCAAACAATGTAAAGAGCCGTTGTAATATTAGCACTGGTCAAAGCATTAATACAGGTTTGACACTTCAATGATTGTTACGGTTTAAGGGTAAAACTTATGAAATTTTCAAAGCAAAATTTTTATATTATTGACCATGATTATAAGCATCCTGATGACGTTTTTTCTTGATTCGAATTAGTTTATGTAAATGGAAGAAATGGAGTAATTCTGAACAAAGAATTTTCTATGAAAACATATATTCTAAGTCTTCGTTTCTCGATGCGAATGTACCCCTAGCAACGGTTAGACCCAAATTAGGTGTGCACATTCTCATGGGCTTAAAGGTCCCTCATAAATGGCAGAGACAAGGGACAGGATAATGCCAAAGAGGCTGATCTTATATGCATAAGATCAGCGCCCAAGTCACCTCTCCATTAAGCTAGGAGCAGAGAGGACCAGGCAAAGGCTGCTGAAGACTCAGCAGGTAGACCTGTAGGCTAAGCCCCAAAGCCCCCATACCTAGCTCACAAAGAGGTTGAGGTTACAGACACTACTAGAAGCTATCGAGTTCAAGTAGATCTTGAACTCTCGTCCAATAGATTGGCAGGCAGGGGTTCTTCAAATAAGCTACCACAAGCCAAAGAGGTAATATCACCTAAGAGTATATGCAATAACCAATTATTTGGGGATTTGAATAAAAATATTAACAATGTGTAGGAATTTGCACACAGCTGTAGATGTCTAAAAGGACAGATCATATTCATGCAATTGCTCGAGCCAGGATTCATAGTGGATACCACTGCAGCTATAAACTTGGTATCATCCCCAACTCATCTTACTACCAGCTAAAAAAATCTCTAATTATACCTACTGAACCTAAGGTGATGCATACAAGATGTTATGTAGGTAGTATTAACCAAAAATGTACGCTAACGATAACCTTCTTCTAGAAACTTCAAAAATATCCCCCAATGAAGGACCTGGAAAAGACTATCCAGACATATGCAGATGTCATTGAAGCAGAGGAGACCTAATGTACAAATGCATATACAATCAATTCATAGCAAGTAACCAAGACGTCCATGACTGTGGTTTTTAGTCCATCCCGAACCCAGCAATTCAGAGAAGACCCATTGAAATCTCCTCTCAGTAGAGCCCGAAGGGAGGCATATGGCTTAATACTAATAGCCACTGTTTCGTAGATATATATATATATATATATATATACTATATATATATATATATATATATATATTTATATGTATATATATTATTATATATATATATATACATATATATATATATACAGTATATATATATACATATATATATATATATATATGTATATATATATATACATATATATATATATATATATATATATATATGTATATATATGTATATATATATATATGTATATATATGTATATATGTAAATATATATATATATATATATATATATACATATATATATATATATATATATATATATATATATATATGTATATGCAGGGACGCAAAAGTTAACAATGAACAAATTTTTACTGATATTTACAAATTATGTACAAGGGAGAAGTAGCTCGTTATCGGGAGACTTACATGTCAGTGCAGACTTACTCATTATATGCATATATATATATATATATATATATGTATACATACATATATATATACATACATATATATATATATATATATATATGTATATATATATATATGAATGTATGTATTTATACGATTATATATATTTGTGATATATATATATATATATATATATATATGAAAATATATACATGTGTGTATATGTAGGAATATATATAAATATACATCATACTATGATGCATGTTTATAAAAACTCGTATGTACGTATATAATAATATATTTGTACATCTATGCTTGTACAGTATATACATATATGTTTATATGTACATCTATGCTATATATATATATACATATATAGATACAATATATATATATATATATATATATATATATGTATATATATATATCAGAATATACTATATATATATATATATATATATATATATATATATATATATATATATATATATATATATATATATATATATATATATATATATATATATAGTCTTAAATTCTCTTATGATCATTGTGTATTTGGTAACCTTGTCCGCATATGAATTTGATATTAATCAACACAAGGCCCAGGATACAAACCCCTCACCTCCATATGTGTTCCCTCAAGTGTTTGAATCGCCAACCATCTCTCTCTCTCTCTCTCTCTCTCTCTCTCTCTCTCTCTCTCTCTTAGTCGTATAGATACATCTCGAAGACAGAAATATCACAATACATATATATATATATATATATATATATTGTGTGGTGTTGTGAAGATAGAGATAGACTTCACACTCCAGCAACGATAATTCGAACTCTCTACTCCAAAAGGATTAGGCCTAATAATAGTCCCAATAGCGAGGATTACCTCCATATGTTAAGGACGTAATCCGAGTTCAAGTATAAAAACCTCCCTCGAAGGACTCCCTCTATTATGTGAACCTCTCTGACAGGGATTACTAACCTTTCCAACTTTCCTTGGATAGGGCTGGTGAGGTTCCTACGAGTCCTCCCGTGCTTTTCCTCTTATCCTTTATACAATGGATGAGGATATTGGTTCTCCTTTAGATACAAATTGGACTACAACTTCATTTCAATGGCCATATCGCTATATAAGATTTGATTTTCTTACATTCGGCTATTTGTCTTGTGTTTTGTTTATGCTATCATGTCTCCGTATTCTGAAACCAACATTTTTTGATACTAAAATAATATAAGCTCCTTTCCTAGGCTTCCCACATATATATATATATATATATACATATATATATATATATATATATATATATATATATATATATATATATACATATATATATATGTATAATTCTATATAAAGGTTTATATATACACATTTATAATATGTACATATATTTATTTTGCAAATTCATTATGTATAATATATATATATTTTTGGGCTCAAGCCATGTCGTCCTGATGGAAGTTCCTATAGGGTAGCTTCCTTGGGTATATTACAACTACGGCGATATTCCCAGAGAATTTACCTTAAGGTACCAGAATTCTAACTCCTGGAGCGAGTATCCCTCGTGAAAGGGATATCGCGACATATCAGAGGACGTATTCTAGACACGTCACATGGCAATCTACGACCTGAACAGAGATTTCGTCTCGTAGGAGGTGATTGACGAGATACGAATTCGGGAAAGAAAAAGGGGAGCCGCTCCCAAGGCTTCCCTATCCCCCGATTCGTATGCGTGCCTGGCGCCAATCCTGGCGCCATCTGTATTCCTTTTTGCGTAGCTTAACAACTCGGTGTTTTTTCCTGTTTTTCTCGCAAATCTTGGATTTATTCAGCTTTTCATGGCTTCTCCGTCTTCGTTGGCCTCGGATAAGTTGAGTATAGTGTCTGTTATGTATAAATGTAGGCTCTTGGTAAAATTTTGAGTGATTAATAGGATTAATCTTTGATACAAGAGCCGTAGCCTACCAGAGGTGTCCTGGACACTGTCACTCGCTAGGTATAAATTAGTTAGTCAAAGTGACATTCCTGGTTGTTTTGCTTTAATAAATTTTAGCTATTTAGCTTTACATAGGATTTCCTTTCGTGCTTAGTATTATTTGGCGAAGTATTCGCCATTCTGGCCTACGCTAGGCCATGTAGCCTAGTCGTTTGGTCCTAGTACTTCATGCATGATTTTGGTTTTTCCGAGTGTAATTGAAATTTTATTGAAGCTTTAGGCTATATTTTATACATTTTAGACTGTGTGGAATATTTCCAAGATTGTATACGTGTGAGTTTCGGTGAATTAGGTAATCGATTCTCTTGGTGCCTAGGCTAATTGCTTATGGAGCCTTAGTATACTTTATCATACTCCCCGGTTGCTTTCTTTTCTTCGGAGAAGGTATGCAATCCCTTTCCCTCTGTTTAAGCCTTGGGCTTATCCCTAAGTGGTTTTTTCCGAATTTATTTTCGATAAAACTATACTAGGGTGTTACTGTACCTTCCTGTTCCAGTAAGTCTGGTTCAAAGAGGGACAGAACAACAGAGTTTTTAGTCTGAGTCCGTGTTGTCTGGCTTGGGGCAGAGTCTCCCTCGCTGACCTAACACTTACAAAGGGAGCTTAGCTCCCTTAGGTCACTACCGAAGGTTTCTGTAAGTTATGATTCCTTCTTTTGTGATCGACCAGACTAAGTCCTGTTGCTGTTCTCGGGGGAGGATAAGTTCTTCCCTTGGGAGTAGCAACGCCTTCCTTGCTTTGGTGCTCTGGAAGCTGGCAAGTATTGCTGGCCCTTTCCCTTAGATCTCCCTTAGGCTAAGACAAAGTTCTTGGCTGCGGGTGATCTGTCACTAAAGCAAGGTTGGCAGGACCCTCTTGTCCCTTCTCCCTCTATCTCCGTAATGGCCTAGCCCTTACTGTACTGTACCTTGCCGGCCGGCAGAGCTGGCCGGCAGGGGTATTACTGTACTTTACGTCATTCTACTTCTGAACCTAGTATAGGTTTGGATGTGGAATTGACTCAGCCCATTGCCGGCCGGCAGAGATGCTGGCCGGCAAGGGTCTTATGTTTTCGAGTGCTGCCCGGACCTCTCTTGGTCCCTCATCCATGCCTGCCGGCAGAGCCGGACGGCATTGGTCAAGGAAGCCTGAATTAAGTTTCTCCCCTTCCTTATATGCACTCTTTCGGTTGCCGGGCTTGGGGGGTTGTGTACACTCTTATCCCGGCACCCATTCTATTTTCTTCTAGTGCTGTACCTGTCCCGGCTGCCGGCCTATGAGGCCGGCTGCCGGCCTATGAGGCCGGCTGCCGGCCTATGAGGCCGGTAGCCGGGCAGGTGTAGTCTTCTGGTTCTTTTGCTGCCGGCTGGCATCGGTCTTGTACCTTTGCCGGCCGGCTTATGTCAGTCCTTGTCTGCCGGTCACCAAGAGTGTGGCCGGCAGCTGGGTACTACCTTGTGTAGTTGCTGGCCGGCAGTCATTGCCGGCCAACACTGGCTGTTACCGGCCGGCAGCTGCTGCCGACCGGCACAGGCATTTGAACCAGAGTGCTGCCGCCCTATAGCTGTTAAGTAGTATACTTTAAAGCTAGTTGTGGTGTGTGCCGGCCGGCAAAGGCAGGCCGGCACACATCCTCCTATACTGTACTAGTATTCTTCTGTATAGCATATACAGTAAGAAGAAAACTATAGTAAAGGTTTAGGTACAGCACTGTATCTTCTAACACTATTGTGTTTTCTTGCACAGCCCTTTGCTGTTGCCCTCAGATAGGAAGCAGAGTTCTTCCCTGTCTATTATCCAGGATTTTAAAATCATTGCCTAGGTGTGAGCTCCACCTGTTTCCTCTGGAAACCTTGCATTGGTTACTCTAGAAGAGATAAACCATTTTGATTTTATTATCTGGAAGGCTGCAACAATGGGTTGTGAGGGAAACACAAGTGTGTGTCTTTCCTTTATGAATTGTTATGCTATACTATGCATATCCAGTGATACATAGTTCACTTGATACTCATGGAAATTTCTTCTCTTTATAGGAGGACCCTCCGAAGTGCGGAAATGTATTCTGCAATGTCCGCAGCAAGAACCATTGTGGACATGGGTGTTGTAGGAGACACGCAGCATGCGCTGTCTCCAAGGATGATCTCCAGTATTGGGACCCTCAGGTATGTACTGTATGCACTAACCTGATTACTGAGGCTTTTGATTCCCCTAGAACGGCGGAATCAAGGGATATAGCAAGGGAAAAGCTTCGTACTTGGGTAAGGGGCTTCAAGAAGAACACCTCTGGCCCTTATCTTCCAAGTGAGAAGATGAGGGCGTATCTTTTTCCCCAGGCATCAGCTGAGGCAGTGATTCCCCAGCCTCAAGAGGAGATCCCTCAAGATCAAGTCCAGGTGGACGTGGAAGTCGCAGTTGCGATGCAAGACATCCAGTTGGATGACAGGATGTCTGACCTGGACGAACGTTTGGAAGAAGACCTCCCGGCAGAAGGTCAGGATCAAGTTCAAACCCCGGATGTCGTAGAGGATGAGGTCGACGAGGTGTCGGCTACTCCGGTTCAGATGCCGGAGCCTATCCCCTCAACATCGGCTGGTCTCCCAGTAGAACTGGGACAGGCCCTCTCTTCGATTGTTGGAATGATCCAACAAATGCAGAAGGAGAATCAGGAGAAGGCGGCTGCAATGGAACTGCGTATGCAGTCTCTGGCAGAATCACATGGGCCCCAGAAAAGGCTCAATGTGAAAGACCTTCCCATATGCTCAGATGCTAACCCATGGAGGTATGCTGAGCACATGCCGATGACGACTGGAAAGATCGTCATCTCGGATAAGCTGGGTTCAGTTCCCCTAGAGGAGGTAGAATTCTGGCCCAGCAAGGCATCATATCCGGACTGCTATGTCCGGCTGAGAAAAGAACCAGCTTCAAGGGAGGAGACAGAGCCGAAGGAGGTCATTATTATGGACCACGCTAAGGCTCAAGCCCTACTTTCATCCTCGATGAAAGAGAGGGGCTTCTCTAATTCGAAGGTAGCTGCATTGAGCAAGAAGCTCCCTTCTTTTGTGTCCTCTCCTGATAGAGCCTTCCCCTTTTTACAGAAAGGTTTGCGGCTGTCCTAAAGGCAGTCGAGGCCGGCAAGCCTTGCCCCTCCCTGGAGGAGTGTAAACCCTTGTCGCTGGCTCTGCCTATGGACCACAAAGACTGGAAGGATGTCCATCTGACATTCTCAGTGGGAAAGTTGGAGGCTGATATTGCCGGACGGCAATTCGGCGAGGACCTCCCCAAGCTGTCCGAATCTCTTTTACGAAGAGAGTTCGAGACAAAAGAAAGACTGGCTGCCTCAATGTCTCATCAGACTACTCTTGAGACGATGGCAAGTGACCCTAAGGTCCATGAAATGTTCATGGTAGTGGCTAAGTCTCACCTAGCCACAGTGACGAAGGACCTTTATGGCTTCGTCAAAGCAAGGAGAGCTTGCAGGGAGTTCGTGTTCACCGGGGCTTCTGTGAGACACGAGCCAAGGAAGTTAATCTCCTCCAACATTTGGGGAAAAGACCTTTTCCCTACCGATGTGGTCAAAGAGGTTGTTGATAAGGCCGCCGTGGAGAATAGAAACCTTCTCCAGAAGTGGGGCCTGGCTATCAAAAGAAAATCTTCCCCGGATGAGGGTCCTCAACCAAAGAGGAAGAATATGAGGACTAGGCTACCGTCTCGGCCAGCCAAGCCTTATAGACAGCAACAGCAACTGCAATTGCCTTTGCCTCCAGTGCCCCAGATGGTGGCACAAACCCCGACTACTTTTCAGTGGGTACCCCAGGCTGTGCCAGGTCAGTCAACCACATTCACCCCAACGTTCGAAGGACAGTCTTCTTCCTTTCGTGCAAAACCTAGAGGAGCAGCCAGAGGCTCGTTTAGGCGCCCCTCAAGGGGAAGGGGATTCAGAGGTGGTCGTGGTCAGGGAGGCAAGACCTCAGGACGGCAGTCCAAGTGAAACGATACCGGTAGGAGGGAGACTGATGAAATTTTGGGATCGCTGGACCTTCGATCCCTGGGCCCAAAGCCTACTCAAGAATGGACTGGGTTGGAGCTGGTACAGCACTCCATCCCCGTGCCTTCGGTTTTTCCAACACTCCACCCCCATTTTGGAGGAGTACGTTCAAGAACTGTTGGAGAAAAATGTAATCCGAAAGGTGAAGTCCTTCAAATTCCAAGGGAGGCTGTTTTGTGTTCCCAAGAAAGACTCGGAAAAGCTCAGAGTCATTCTGGACTTGTCGCCACTCAACAAGTTCATAGTGAATTGCAAATTCAAGATGCTAACACTGCAACACATAAGGACCTTACTGCCCAAGAGGGCATACTCAGTCTCTATAGACTTGTCAGACGCCTATTGGCACATTCCAATCAGCCGTCGACTCTCCCCCTACCTAGGGTTCAGGCTACAACGGAGACTGTACGCCTTCAGAGCCATGCCATTCGGGCTAAACATAGCCCCAAGGATTTTCACGAAGCTTGCGAGCGCAGCTCTCAAACAATTACGCCTAAAGGGAATTCAGGTAGTAGCCTACCTGGACGACTGGCTGGTGTGGGCAGCATCCGAGACCGAATGCTTGCAAGCTTCCAGGCAGGTGATCCAGTTCCTAGAGTACCTAGGCTTCAAGATCAACAGAAAAAAGTCTCGACTTTCTCCATCCCAAAAGTTCCAGTGGCTGGGAATCCACTGGGACCTTTTGTCACACAGTTTCTCCATCCCGATGAAGAAAAGGAAGGAGATAGCGGGCTCTGTCAAGAGACTTCTAGATTCCGAAAGGATATCAAGACGCGAACAGGAGAGGGTACTAGGCTCTCTCCAGTTTGCTTCAGTGACAGACCCAGTGCTAAGAGCACAGCTAAAGGATGCAACCGGAGTTTGGAGAAGGTATGCATCAAACGCGCGAAGAGACCTGAGAAGACCAGTGCCGCCTCGGCTACGTACTCTTCTCAGACCTTGGTCCCAAGCCAGACATCTAAAGAAGTCTGTTCTTCTTCAGCCACCTCCCCCGTCGATGACGATTCATTCAGACGCCTCAAAGGAGGGATGGGGAGGTCACTCTCATCGGAAAAAAGTCCAGGGGACTTGGTCCAAGCTATTCAGGACCTTTCATATAAACTTTCTAGAAGCTATGGCAGTGCTCCTTACCTTAAAGAAAGTCTCCCCGCGTCACTCGATCCACATAAGATTGGTGACGGACAGCGAGGTGGTTGTGAGATGCTTGAATCGACAAGGGTCGAGGTCACCACCTCTCAACCAAGTGATGTTAGCCATTTTCCGATTGGCGGAGAAGAAGAAGTGGTACCTGTCGGCAGGTTACCTTCAAGGAGTCCGCAATGTGACAGCGGACGCTCTATCCAGGTTCACACCGATAGAGTCGGAATGGTCCTTAGACGCAGGATCATTTTCCTTCATTCTGAATCAAGTCCCAGAACTGCAAATAGACCTCTTTGCGACGAAAGACAACAAGAAGTTGCCCCTGTACGTGTCCCCGTACGAGGACCCCTTAGCGGAAGCAGTGGACGCAATGTCCCTCGACTGGAACAGATGGTCCAGGATTTATCTGTTCCCTCCTCACAACCTTCTGTTGAGGGTCCTCAACAAACTGAGATCCTTCAAGGGGGTAGCGGCAATAGTGGCCCACAAGTGGCCGAACAGTATGTGGTTCCCCTTGGCGTTGGAACTACAGATGAAGTTCGTGCCGCTACCACATCCAGTTCTGACCCAGCGAGTCCAGAAGTCGACTGTCTGGGCTTCATTACAGAAAACCCGGACCCTGCAGCTCATGATTTTCTCGCCCTCGCGGTGAGAAAGCGTTTCGGGATTTCGAAAGCCAGCATAGACTTCCTAGAGGAATATAAGTGTAAATCGACTAGAAGGCAATATGAGTCATCTTGGAGAAAATGGGTGGCCTTTGTAAAGGCAAAGAATCCGCAGGAGATCTCAACAGACTTCTGCTTATCTTTCTTCATCCACCTCCATGGCCAAGGGTTGGCAGCTAACACGATTTCAGTGTGTAAATCTGCTTTGATGAGACCCATTTTATTTGCCTTCCAGATCGACCTAGGTAACGAGATCTTTAATAAAGTTCCGAAAGCCTGTGCTAGGCTCAGACCTTCAGCACCTCCAAAGCCCATCTCATGGTCTTTAGACAAAGTTCTTCATTTCGCCTCCCTGTTGAGCAATGAAGAATGTGCGTTAAAGGATTTGACGCAAAAAGTTATTTTCCTATTTGCACTCGCGTCCGGGGCCAGGGTTAGTGAGACCGTAGCCCTCTCGAGAGAGGCAGGTCGTGTTCAGTTCCTGGATGGGGGGGAGCTGAACCTGTTTCCGGATCCTACGTTTCTTGCCAAGAATGAGTTACCCACCAACAGGTGGGGTCCCTGGAGAATCTGCCCTCTGAAAGAAGATGCATCTCTATGTCCAGTAGAATGCCTAAAGGTCTATCTTCATAGAACTTCAGACTTCAAGGGTGGTCAACTATTCAGGGGAGAAACATCAGGCTCAAATTTATCTCTGAATCAACTCAGAGCGAAAATCACATATTTTATTCGCAGAGCAGATCCTGACAGTACACCCGCAGGTCACGATCCGAGGAAAGTTGCCTCATCCCTAAATTTCTTTAATTGTATGGATTTTGAACATCTCCGTTCATACACGGGCTGGAAGTCTTCCAGGGTGTTCTTTCGCCACTATGCGAAGCAAGTAGAGGAACTTAAGAGATCTGTGGTAGCAGTGGGTCGTGTAGTTAACCCTACTGTTTAACTCTGCGAGGAACAGTGGTCTTAATTGGGACGATTAAGTCCAGGGTGAGTGTGTAGGTACATACTGTACTACAAACTAAATGAGGGCACCAAGTGCCCATATAGACTGTTCCTTCTTTCAAAGGTGAACCTAGCATAAGTTCAGACATGTGTGCCAAGCGTTTCTAACGCTAATGTGATTGATTTGTAATACAGACTTTTATGACTTGATACCTTGGTATCTTATTAAAGTGGTGTTTAATGGTTTTTCTTTCAGATAAACAAGTTCTGTTTACTATCATACTTATGCTTAAAGTTTTGGGTTATCCTCTTTCATATAAATATATATATTTGTTGTTAACCTGTCTGTTTATTATCTGTCAATAAACTTGTTCTTGAAAACCTTGCGTCTCTTTCACCTGTGTCAATTTATTGGTATAATTGAGCACTTTAATTCTATGTATCTTATCTGGGATAATTCTGATAGAATTGTTCTGTTATGCAAGCTATGTTGCATTGGTTTATGTAGTCCCCTAATGGGAGGACTCCGTCCCATAAAGGGACGAGGGCGGTTTTATTAGTTTCTTCCTATGCGGATATAAACCTTTGTCCAATACAAGTATTGTGCGGATTACTGGTCAATATATTGACGCAGTGGTTCTATACAAACTATGCTTTACTTAATATAGGGCGAGACCACTATATTAGCTTGCCTGGTATTCATACATAGATATATGTACTCTTCGAGACTTTCCAGAGTCTAGTAGGACTCTTCCCTGTAGGGGGCAGGAAGCTCTAACATAGTTTATAGTTAGTTGAAAAGATGTATAACGGTAACATCTTAGGTCTCTAGGTCTAGTCGACCGGGAATAAATTACCTCCGGGGAGTACGGCACGTTCTGAGAATCCACAGATACAGTAATGCTCTGGTACACTTCCATCAGGACGACATGGCTTGAGCCCAAAAAACGGATTTTGAGCGAAGCGAAAAATCTATTTTTGGGTGAGATGGCCATGTCGTCCTGATGGACCCGCCCTTGCCTTTCTAAGAAAGGGCTGTAGGACCCCTCCCTACATACAGTATCTGTAGCACCTCGTGTACGCTACAAGGAATACAGATGGCGCCAGGATTGGCGCCAGGCACGCATACGAATCGGGGGATAGGGAAGCCTTGGGAGCGGCTCCCCTTTTTCTTTCCCGAATTCGTATCTCGTCAATCACCTCCTACGAGACGAAATCTCTGTTCAGGTCGTAGATTGCCATGTGACGTGTCTAGAATACGTCCTCTGATATGTCGCGATATCCCTTTCACGAGGGATACTCGCTCCAGGAGTTAGAATTCTGGTACCTTAAGGTAAATTCTCTGGGAATATCGCCGTAGTTGTAATATACCCTAGGAAGCTACCCTATAGGAACTTCCATCAGGACGACATGGCCATCTCACCCAAAAATAGATTTTTCGCTTCGCTCAAAATCCGTTATATATATATATATATATATATATATATATATATATATATATATATATATATATATATATATATATATATAATTTATATACATATATATAATAAATATATATATTCATGTATACATATATATATACATATATATATATATATATATATATATATATATATATATATATATATATATATATACATATATGTAAGATATACATATCCGGAAAATCATGTATCAAATCAATGGATATTCAAAGCAAG
>NC_090727.1:97617848-97632261 GCF_036898095.1 Palaemon carinicauda | reverse complement strand
GCTGACCTATTCTGAAACTAAAGGTGAATCACCACAAAACATGTTTACAGACAGTCTATTTGACACAAGTGTATAAACAGTTATTGCATGGGAGTTTTTCGACTCTCTGATTATTATACAAAGCTCTATTGCGTTAGAAAACGCGAATGCGATGGGACACCGTGGAAGGAGGCAGATATTCGAATTGTAAAAATCCCAGCACCCATAAGGGAAATGAAGCCGGAGGTACCTACAATGGAGACGGCGTTTACATTCGGAAGTCCGATGTCAATTCAGAGAAGCAGGGTGTAGGCGTGGCGGTTATAGGCCTTCTGATGTTTGGATATGAGAAGCATAAGGACTATAGGAACTGCATAGGGGAACAAATGATTGCAGAAAAAATGCAATCAGATGACACATTGAAAGGTGAACTCGATCAGGTGCTGAAGGAGAAAGAACGGATAATTTCTTCTCTAAGCGATGCCCTTGAGGAAAGAGGATAATGGAGAGGGATGGAGAGAATCAAGACAATGATGGGAATGGGGAAAGCAAGGTGGGGAAAAATGAAAAAAAAAAAGGAATGGGAAAGAGTAATGATAATAAACAGGAAATGGAGAGAAATGGAGGAAATTATGACGAAGGTTGGAATAGGGAAAGAAAGGCAGGAATAATGAGAAAAATAAAGGAATGAGAGAGAAGAATAATAATGAACAGGAAATGGAGATAATTGGTAGGAATTAACACAAAGATGGGAATAGGGAAAGTAAGGCAAAAATAATGAAAAAAAGAAGGAAAAAGAGAGAGAATAATGATAATAAACTGGAAATGGAGAGGAATGGAGGAAATTAACACAAAGGTGTGAATGGGGAAAGCAAGGTGGGAATAATGAGAAAAAGAAGGAACGAGAGAGAGAATAATGATAATAAACAGGAAATGAAGGATAATATGGATCTATTTAAGACAAAGAGGGGAATAGGGAAAGCAAGGTAGGAATAATGAGAAAAGGAAGGAAAGAGAGAGAGAGAGAGAGAGAGAGAGAGAGAGAGAGAGAGAGAGAGAGAGAGAGAGAGAGAGAGAGACAATGGTAATAAACTGGAAATGGAGGATAAGGATATAATTAAGACAAAGAAGGGAATAGGGAAAGCAAGGTCGGAATAACGAGAAAAAGAGGGATAGAGAGAGAGAGAGAGAGAGAGAGAGAGAGAGAGAGAGAGAGAGAGAGAGAGAGAGAGAGAGAGAGAGAGAGAGAGAGAGATAATGATAATAAACAGGAAATAGAGGATATGGACATTTTTAAGACAAAGGTGGGAATAAGGAAAGCAAGGTAGGAATAAGGAAAAAAAGAAGGAAAGAGAGAGAGAGAGAGAGAGAGAGAGAGAGAGAGAGAGAGAGAGAGAATAATGATAATAAACAGGAAATAGAGGATATAAATCTATTTAAGACAAAGAAGGGAATAGGGAAAGCAAGGTGGAAATAATGAGAAAAAGAAGAAAAGTGAGAGAGAATAATGACAATAAAGAGGAAATGGAAGATATGGATATATTTAAGAAAAAGAAGGGGATAGGGAGAGCAAGGTCGGAATAACGAAAGAAAGAAGGAAAGAGAGAGAGAGAGAGAGAGAGAGAGAGAGAGAGAGAGAGAGAGAGAGAGAGAGAGAGAGATAATGATAATAAATAGGAAATGAAGGATATGGATATATTTAGGACAAAGAAGGGAATAGGGAGAGCAAGGTAGGAATAATGAGAAATAGAAGGAAAGGGAGAGAGAGAGAATAATGATAATAAAAAGGAAATGGAGGTTATGGATATATTTAGGACAAAGAAGGGAATAGGGAAAGCAAGGTTGAAATAATGAGAAAAAGAAGGAAACAGAGAGAGAGAAAGAATAATGATAATAAACAGGAAATAAAGGATATGGATCTATTTAAGACAAAGAAGGGAATAGGGAAAGCCAGGTAGGAATAATGAGAAAAAGAAGGAGAGAGAGAGAGAGAGAGAGAGAGAGAGAGAGAGAGAGAGAGAGAGAGAGAGAGAGAGAGAGAGAGAGATTTGTGACGGGCCGAGAGAGGAGTTGTGAAATCAAAGGCCGATTGGAAACGACTGAGTTATATTGTTGTGGAACACTCTCCTTATATACAAAACCTCAAGGCAACAGGCCATGACAAGTTCACAAGACAGACAAAATCACAGAGGAAAAACCAGACTTGAATTTTCATGTTCGTTTTAGTGCGAGGGAAGAGCGAAGATACAACCATAATATATACAAAAGGAATTATGTACAATTGTGTGAAACACGGTTGGTACATGGCTCCCCCCTTAAAAATGACATACTGTACATGTTAAATTGGGCGCCCTGATCTAGAGAGGCGAACTGTAGGCGGGTCATCTGGCAGAAGATAAGCAGGTTTTAGACGATCAATGGAGACCCAGTCTTCTTTGCCCCGAATGTTTAGGAGGAATGCTTTCAGACTGCGTCGGATCACAAGGTAAGGTCCCGTGTAAGGGGGCGTTAACGGTGGCTTGCTGGTGTCGTTGCGCAGGAAGACATGCGTTGCAGAGTGCAAGTCCGTTGGTATGTGATGCTTCGCTGGGGGCTTGTAAGTCTGGCGGCACGGAGTAAATTTTCCCACGACGTGACGTATGCGCTGGAGATCGTCGGAGGAGGTTGTAGAAGGAAAAAACTCGGCAGGGACGACCAACGGGTCGCCATACACCATTTCGGCTGCCGAGACGTCGAGGGCGTCTTTAGGAGTGGTCCTTAGTCCAAGGAGGACCCAGGGAAGCTGAGTAAACCAGTTGCAATCCTTGCAGCGGGACATCAAAGCTGCTTTGAGGGTGCGATGAAAACGTTCAACCATTCCATTGGCAGCGGGGTTGTAGGCCGTTGTGTGATGTAGGGTGATGCCCAGGAGATTCGCTAATGACGTCCATAATTGAGAGGTGAAAGTGGTTCCCCGGTCAGAAGTAATATGCTCAGGGATACCGAATCTTGAAATCCATCCAGAGAGTAAGGCAGATGTACATGAGGCGGACGTTGCAGTTTCCATGGGAATGGCTTCAGGCCAACGAGTGGAGCGGTCGATGACGGTAAACAGGTAACGATGTCCTTGTGATGTGGGTAGGGGGCCTACAACGTCGACGTGAATGTGTGCGAAACGACGCTGAGGTTGAGGAAAGGTGCCCACTCCTGAATCCGTGTGTCGATGTACTTTGGAAGTTTGGCAAGAAGTACAGGCACGGACCCAATCCTTAGCATCCTTAGAAATGCCGTGCCAAATGAACTTTGCCTTCAGCAGCTGTGCAGTAGAACGGCACGAGGGATGTGAAAGGCCGTGGATGAAATCAAACACCTGTCGGCGCATGGGAGCAGGAATCCAAGGTCGCGGTCTACCAGTACTGACGTCACAGAGGAGGGTGGTGTTGGAGTTTTCGAGGGGAAAATCCTCCCAACGGAGGGACGTGCAGGATGTCCTACAAGCTTGATACTCTGGATCCTGTCGTTGGGCTTCAGCCAGGGCGTTGTAATCCAATCCCAGTTGAACGGCAGCCAACGTGTTTCTTGACAGGGCATCGGCAACGGGATTCATTTTCCCAGGGACGTATTGGAGGGTGCCATTGTATTCAGCCACGGCGGAGAGATGTCGGCGTTGACGGGCGGACCAGGCGTCAGACTGTCGAGTGAAGGCGTGCACCAGAGGCATGTGGTCTGTGCGAATGACGAAGGGCGTACCTTCTAAGAAATGGCGAAAGTGACGGACAGCCAGGTGCACCGCCAGCAATTCTCGATCGAAGGTAGAATAACCCGATTCTGCCTTGGACAGTTTTCTGCTGAAGAAGGCCAATGGGCGGGGCGAGCCTTTGACCACCTGCTCGAGTACTGCACCAATAGCGACGTCGCTGGCATCGGTGGAGAGAAGGAGAGGGGCGTGTGGGATAGGAAAAGTGAGAGCCGCAGCAGTTGATAGGGCCTTCTTTGCATTGCAGAAGGCCGCTTCTTGAAGGGGACCCCACTTCAGGTCCTTTGGCTTGCCCTTGAGGGAGGCGTAGAGGGGAGCAAGAGTGGCGGCAATGGCTGGCAGAAAGCGGTGATAATAGTTGATCATGCCCAAGAATTCCTGCAGAGCTTTGACGGTCGAGGGCGTGGGGAAATTCTGAACGGCTGCTACCTTCTCAGGGAGGGGATGGACTCCTTCAGGAGTGATACGGTGCCCTAAGAACGACACTTTGTTGGCGCCAAAGGTACACTTGTCGTACCGGACTACAAGGCCGTTTTGTTGCAGGCGGTCGAGCACGATGCGCAGGTGACGGAGGTGTTCCTCTTTTGAGGAGGAGAACACAAGTATGTCGTCCACATAACATACACAGAAAGGGAGGTCCCCTAAGATGCCATCCATGAGACGTTGAAACGTTGCCCCAGCATTACGAAGACCAAAACAGGAGTAATTGAAGGTGTATGTACCAAACGGAGTGGTGATGGCGGTCTTGGGGATGTCTTCTGGGTTCATAGGCACCTGATAATACCCCTTCAGGAGGTCAAGCGTAGAGAAAACCTTTGCTTTGTGCAGGTAGGAGGTTACATCGGCAATGTTTGGGAGGGGGTAGTGATCCGGTTCTGTTTGCATGTTCAGGTGCCTGTAATCCCCGCACGGACGGAGGGAGCCGTCTTTCTTCAGAACGATGTGTAAGGGTGACGACCATGGGCTGGAGGCCTTTTGGCAAAGGCCCATTTTCTCCATTTCGGCGAACGTCTGTTTGGCGGCTGCCAATCGTTCCGGTGCCAGACGTCTGAATTTTGCGAAGACTGGGGGTCCCGTCGTCTTGATATGGTGATAAATACCGTGCTTAGCAGGAACCGTGGGCGTTTGGCGAAGTTCTGGACGGAAAACTTCCGGGTACGACGTGAGGAGGTGGGCGTAGGCATCCGTGGGTGCGCTGATGTGGAGAGCGAGGTTAGAGGGGCCGGGTTGAAGAGGTGTCGACAAGTACGAGTCCGCGTTGACCAATCGTCGGTGGGCGACATCGACCAGAAGGTGGAAATGAGAAAGGAAATCCGCACCGAGGATTGGCATTGTGACGTCAGCAACGAGAAACTTCCAATTGAATTTACCGTTTCCGAACGATAATGTGAGGCTCTCGTAACCGTAGGTGGGTATTGCAGATCCGTTGGCAGCTACCAAGCGGACGTCGGCAGATGTAGACAGACTACGTTGTGCCTTGAAGAGTTTCCTTGGCAAAAGAGAACGACAAGCACCCGTGTCTACCAAAAATCGCACGCCCGTTCCTGCATCCTGTAAAAAGAAAAGATTAGAAACATGGGAGGCCACCGCCACAAGCGATGGCCTACTTACACGTTTTTTGGCCACTGACAATCTTTGGCACATTTCTTCGCGGTTGCCCCGAATCTGAAGTGGTAGTAGCAAAACTGCGGTGGATGGGAGGTAGTAAGTGGCTGTAGAAGTCGTTCGTTGGGGCGCGAGTGATTGGTGGGTGGTGGGCGGCTTTGTCGCCGCTTCGGCACGTCACGGGGTAGGCGTGTATGTCCTACGGCATTCATGTCAGCTTCGGTGTACGTTGAATAGGCATCCTCGTCGTCAGGGGTGGAGGCGTTGATGGAGGTCTTGAAGTGGCTGTCCATAAGGGCGTCGGCTTTGGTCATCAAGTCCTTTATGGGTAAACTATCGACATCGGGTATGGCAGCGCGCACAGGTTCAGGTAAACGGCGTATCCAAAGGGCACGGAGTAGGTTCACCTCACGAGGAGAGCCGTCTGCGGCAGGTTGAAGGCGAGCGATACTGGTCATTTCCCTGAGGGCAAGCGAAGCCCTTTGGTCCCCCAACGGTTGTTGCGAGAGCTGAAAAAGCTTTGCTATACGGGCGGCTGGCGACGGCGAGTACTGTTGCAGAAGGTATGATTTGAGGTCGTCATACACTATTGGGGTGTCTCCTTGTTCACAAAGCCAGTCGGATATTTCTGGGAAGGTGTCCTCGGGTATCGCCGCGAGAACATAATCCGCTTTGGTGGTTGAGCGAGTCACGCCCCTGATACGAAACTGGACTTCTGCGCGCTGAAACCAAGCAAACGCCTCTCCGCTGGCAAACGATGAAAGTTTGAATGGAGCGGCCGCAGCACCAACTGCCGTAGAGTCCGCCATAGTACCAACGACTGAGGGGCGAGGGGGGTGGGGGGGTGGAAGGCGGTGGAAGCGAGTCGACTTCCGGGGTCACCAATGTGACGGGCCGAGAGAGGAGTTGTGAAATCAAAGGCCGATTGGAAACGACTGAGTTATATTGTTGTGGAACACTCTCCTTATATACAAAACCTCAAGGCAACAGGCCATGACAAGTTCACAAGACAGACAAAATCACAGAGGAAAAACCAGACTTGAATTTTCATGTTCGTTTTAGTGCGAGGGAAGAGCGAAGATACAACCATAATATATACAAAAGGAATTATGTACAATTGTGTGAAACACGGTTGGTACAGATTAATGATAATAAACAGGAAATAAAGGATATGGATCTATTCAAGACAAAGAAGGGAATAGGGAAAGCAAGGTAGGAATAATGAGAAAAAGAAGGAGAGAGAGAGAGAGAGAGAGAGAGAGAGAGAGAGAGAGAGAGAGAGAGAGAGAGAGAGAGAGAGAGAGAGAGAGAGAGAATAATGATAATAAACAGGAAATAGAGGATATGGATCTATTTAAGACAGTGAAAGGAATAGGGAAAGCAAGGTAGGAATAATGAGAAAAAGAAAGGAAAGAGAGAGAGAGAGAGAGAGAGAGAGAGAGAGAGAGAGAGAGGAGAGAGAGAGAGAGAGAGAGAGAATAATGATAATAAACAGGAAATGAATGGTATGGACATATTTAAGACAAACTGGGGAATAAGGAAAGTAAGGTGGAAATAATGAGAAAAAGAAGGAAAGTGAGAGAGAATAATGATAATAACCAGGAAATGGAGGATATGGATATAATTAAGACAAAGAGGGGAATAAGGAAAGCGAGGTAGGAATAATGATGATAATAATAATAATAATAATAATAATAATAATAATAATAATAATAATAATAATAGTAAAAATAATAATAATAATAATAATAATAATAGGAAGCGATGAGATGTTGTGGGATAAAGTAATCTGTGCTGTGTGCTGTAAGTTAATCGAAGGAATGCTTTCTCTCTTGTATATTGACAAGTCAAGACTTATGATAATCCTTCACTTTTGTTCTAAACACTTAAATTTGCTTGAATTATTATCATTTCTTTTTTTATAAATATGGAAATTAATACATTATCGATATTTTATCAAAGATGTTGATAAAGTCGTCTGATCACTTTTCAATTCCGAAATATATCAATATATTTTCTCTTTTTTTATAAATCAATTACCATAATCAAGAATTTAGTCAGATTATATATATATGTATATATACTGATCTTTAAGCAGGTAGTAAGCAGCTCACCGCTGTCCTATTGCCAAGGTGATAATTAAGATTCTGATTTATTTTTGGGTTTTTTCCCTTTCTTGTTTCTTCAAGATTTTCTGAAACCGTAAATTTTACTGAAATTTAAGGGGTATGGTTAGTCCATGGTTCACAAGTTAAGTCTAAGAGAATAATAAGTAAATCTCAAAAGACGAAACTTCCTGAAGACGTTAATGAACCAAGTAATATATGATAATTAAGACTGATAATACATGGCTTCCAACTGAAATGTGTTGAAGAGAATCACTTTTTGTTCCTCCTGATAACACTACGTCACAAAATAGCTTTAAGAGAGAAAACAAAATTACTATAAGCCTTGAGCAACAACAAATAGTTATGATTATAAAATTATTAATATTCCTTTCCAACTGAGATTGCTTGTCTTATGACATCCGGGTCTTGGTACATTCAGGTCTCGCTCGGAGATGAGAAATTAAGATGTTTACATTGATCGAATAATAAAAATCTTGGGGAATTTTATGAACGAAGTTTTATAATGGTTTTGAGGTTAAAAATCACATATTTACGAAGTAACGAATTTCATGGTGTTAAATATTATATTCAAACTTATTTTCCATACATTTTGGCAATATCATATTAGTCATGTAGGGTTCGTTATAGCTTGTGAAAGAACGTAGGTGTCATCTACATATGAAAAGAAATCTTCAGAAAAATTATTTTTATTAGTTACCACTACACACATACATAAGCTATACATAAGTATAAAATATCGATAAAGTATCGATTTTAAGGTATAATTTTAGAAAGAGGAACCAGCTTAGCGACTTTTATACTTCAGAAACACACAAATCGCACTTTCTGATTAGGAATATACCATTAGTTACGCCCGGAGATGAATAGAACATAAGTAATCGATTTTTGTTACGTTTACAAAAAATGAGGACTCTGTTTTTTACTAAGGCGAGTGGCTATTAAAGAGAGATAGATGTTCACCCTTTGACTCCCGCCAAAAAATGACTTCATAGCTCCGCTCCCTCTTTTTGTTCCACCTATACACTCCGTTTGATTGCCCCACGTGACTTATTTACGCACCACGTGACTTGATACTTTGAAATAATTGGCTAATTTTAAACAAACGAAAGCCAATTATATTTAAATATTCCTCCTACCAATGAGTGGATATTTCTTTTCATTCTTCTAATGTTACTAATAATAGAATGCAAAGACTGAAACCATTGTCTGGCCCTCCCAGGATATTTCTTTTAATTCTTCTAATGTTACTAATCACTGTGGCCTTAAGGGGGGTCGCAGGGGGGCCGGAGACACCCCCCCCCTCCTGCTAGGCCTAGGTAGGGGTAAAGGGCCCTAGGTTAGGTTAGGTGGTTGTATTAGGTTAGGTTAGGTTAGGTTTGTTATAGAGTAAAGTCTAAAACCGTTAGGTTTGTTATAGAGTAAAGTCTAAAACCGTTAGGTTTGTTATAGAGTAAAGTCTAAAACCGTTTATTTCCGAGGAAAATGAAAGTGATATTCGTGCAAAACACATGAAAATCACTTAGAAAAACATGTTTTCACGTTATTTTGGGCTGGATCCTCTTTCTAAAAATTTACCGAATAAACTTTGTATTAGACTTAAGCGCTATTGAGAAGTTGCCTGATAAAGTTGGTTCAGTATTTTACCTTTATTACTTATTAGAGTCACAGGTAATAATAATGGGCCTAAATGAATGGTTAATCAAGAAAAACCTTTGCCTCAAGTAGCAGGAATATTAAAACTTCGTTAAATTGATCGTTACCGTTACGGTTACATGATCTGTTATTTATGTTATTTTGTTATGTTGCTTTCCTTTTCATATTTAATATTTTTGCATTTATTAAGATGCCTAAAAGATAAACACAATTTTCTTATAAGATTTTGTTTGTTGATTAGTTAATGTAATTTTAGTTATTTTTACCCAACTAGTTTTGTTCAAAGTAAATTTTGTTCTAAATAATTTTTGTTCAAAATGATTTTTTTCAAGGCAGATTTTGTTCAAAGTAGAGATTTTTCAAAGTAAATTTTCCAAAAAGAAAACTTTTTCTTAAGTGTTTCAAAGCAAAATATTCCATTACATCACATGAATATGAAAGAAGTCAGTAAAGATAAAGGTTTTCTCTAACGAGATTTCACTTAGTAAATTCTTTTGATTCTTTTCTTAGTTTGTATAGAGTTAAGAGGTGAATAACAAGCGAAGACATAATTATAATTTCCTTTGTGAAAATCAGCTCTCGAAAGACATTACAACATCTAACTGTCTTCAGTTTAAAAGTCTCAATCTATATTTTGTTCTCGTTCGATTACAAAAGTTTCCTTTTGCAAAAACTTTTAGGTTTTTCACTTGTCTTTGAAGCTTCTCCTCCTGATCACCAATGAGCCTCGAGTCATATACGTTTACAAAACCCTATTAAGATATCGTTAACAGATTTTATCTCTCTAATTATTAGTTTAATTGTGATTAAAAATTTGGTAGTTTATAGAGAAACCTTTACCCTTTATATAGTAAATATTCTAACAAGTTATCAATTGAAAATCTATGACATTAATCGAGAATACTAAAATATTTAATGGGCATAGTCATATTACTGACATGATTTGCCCCTGATGTTTCTAATTCAATCGGATATAAAACGTCATTGAAAAATATGGCATAAAGATAAAGGGCAGCTTACAAATGCCATGACCATAAGTTCTGAATGTTGTTAGGTGACTACATTATTTTTTGAGGTCGAGAAAGTTATTTTTTGCGGATAAACAAAAAGAATAAAGTTTCATAGTTTATGTTCTCACAACCCTAAACAAATGAAAGTGAATACTAAGATGACATTCCTACTCATGAGCGATTACCTTATTATTATTATTATTATTATTATTATTATTATTATTATCATAAATATGATGATGATGATTACAAATACTATTATTATTATTATTATTATTATTATTTTTATTATTATTATTATTACGAAAATAGGAAACGTTATTTTATAGAAATTATTATATGCTATAAATCAGTGAGCAATGATTTGAAGAAAAGTAAATGAAAAGAGTTGTTGCAACAATATGTATTGGACGTTAACAGCAATTCAAACTCCACAAAAAAGAAAAAAAAAATGATATCATGAGGTGTTAATAGTGGGAGTTGAACTGCTAATTGTTACGCATTGGAGCGATATTATTATTATTATTATTATTATTATTGTTATTATTATTATAACTTGCTATGCTACAACTCTAGTGGGAAAAGCTAAATGCTCTAAGTCCGAGGGCTCCAAAAGGCGAAAATAGCCCAGTGAGGAAAGGAAATAAGGAAACTATAAGTCATTATTCTTAGTTCTTGTTATGAATAATACCTTCAAATATCATTTTCTATTTTCCACTTAAAAAAAAGATGATTCTACAATCATGCGCACACAACAATTATGTCTAATACATTCCTAAAGGCAGGAGTCCATGGCAGTTTGTGTAAAAAAAATTGTGGAAGCGAAATCCCCTAATCATATATATACATATGAATTGGTAGTTAGATGGATTATCCACTGTTTAAAATTAAGAAGTTATTTGAATTCCCTTTAATAAAGAGAAAAGAAAGCTCTTCACTCTGTCTATAAAGTGCGCAATATTATATACGGTAAAAGCAGCAACGGATTCTGCTGATAGAAAGATAAATATTTATACCCCAAATCTTTTATTAATTATGTAAAGATACTTTTAGCTTTCCAACAAAGTTATAAAACGTTTTCAACAACCTGGTCTTAAAAGCCACAGCCTTCCCAGTAAAGAATATTTCATGGTTGATTTTTGAACACCAGTTCTTATGCAAAAGCCCTATTAACAAGGTTCAACCTCATCCTCTACTGTAGGTGCAGCTGCATAACCTGCAGCTTTTGCCTTGAGAAGATGCACTGAATATCTCGGAATCTTTCCCAATTACTTTCAAGTTAGTTCGAGCATATTTCGCATTTCACATTCGTTATCGTAAACAACCAGCAAAACTCAGATAGAATTGCTATTTCCCTCGCTGAGGTTTTCCCTCAGTCAGGTTGCCATTCAGAATTAAAACTGCAACTCTTCCATCAAGTAATATGATACGCCATTATCAAGAATTTGCGAGAGGCTAATGCCAGGATTCAATTAAGCAAAAGAGCTTTTAGGATAATTGTATTGACCTTTTTCGCTGCCAGCGATATTTTGCGTTGTTATACATTTTCTATGCGGACCGTCAGAAATGATAGCTAAATATTAGGTACATATGAACCCTAACGCTGATGCAGCCCCCTCTCACCAGGATATGACTACTCCCTCTCCTCAATACCCGAGAGACTGAGAGAGCTGAGCATGATTGTTAAGATATAGCTCTCTATCTAATTTATATATATATATATATATATATATATATATATATATATATATATATATATATATATATATATATATATATATATATCTAGAACCAGGCACTTGCTCTTTATTTTATAAGGAAGATTCTCCAATCTCTTTTTCTGTTTTTACAGCATTTCTGGATGTGTTTTTTATTTGTAATGTTTTGGAAATGAGCCATAAATTGATATGCCTGAATTTATTGAGTATTTCGTTTGAATCTTTTTTTATCAATTTTCTATTCACTTGTCAGTGTTTTGTATATTCTGCAATCATTTCAATGTTCTGCGCTTTTGATGTCAATACTCATTGTGTTTAGGCTTTGCTAAGTAATATAACACTATTAACAGTTTCTTATGCTACTCCTTACATATACATATACATGTATATATATAAATATAAAGATACATTTACATACATATACATACATAAATACATAAGAGTGAAGATAACACACCACCTCGATTATTTAATTATTTATTTATCATTATTTCTTTTCCTTGAATAAACCCCTCGAGATATTAGACCTATATAGGCAACGTTGACTATAATCGAAGCTTTGGCTCATAATAAATTATTGCAAGTTTCGAAACCACGACCCTAAGTAAGTTTTGCTTTATAAAAAAAAAAAACGACATAAGCAAAATCAAATAATAACTTTGAATTCATAACCCAAATGCATAAATTGTTATCATTAGACTAAAGGACTAAGCTTAAATCATTTCCCCTCTTCCTCACTCAGACATCAACGCATTTAATTTTTTTTCCGATTTTTTAAGTCTGATATCTTTCAATAATATTTTTTTTTTCTTCATAAAAGTGGACCAATGTTTTGTCATACATACACACACGTTTGTCTGACGCAAACATAAAAAAGCATCACCAGTTTCCCATACCGCTAGTCCATGCATGAGTAGAGGAGGAGAAGAAATAAGATAAGAAAGAGTTGATGATGGGAAGAAGAGAGAGAGAGAGAGAGAGAGAGAGAGAGAGAGAGAGAGAGAGGAGAATCAACACCAGACCAAAGAAATCCTGTTGCTATTTTGCTGGATAACCGGGGGATGTCAGTGACAGGATAATCTCTCTCTATCCGGCCTGTCTCGGAACCCCAAACCGAGAGGTAGTCCTGAATCGGAAGACACCTAAGAGGAAGGATCCTCAACGGAATCGATTTCTTAGGGCTTGACTCGACCCAGGACTCTCGGAAAACCCGAGTCTCTTTACTTCAGGTTATCCAGGACAATACAGATATGCCTGCCATTACTTGCCGGAAAATATTCTCCATTTAAGAAGACTCAAACATTTTATGCAAAGTTTATAGATTTGTTGATAAATTCATAATTTCTTATAAAGGTTAATAATTTAGAATTTAGTTGCCTTTACTACTAATTGTTATTACAGCTATTTTATTAATTTTAGATATTTTTTTTAATCAAATAAATCAGTAATATGATGGGCAAGGAGAGGCACCCGAGGAGATACTACTGCTACTGTAGATTGTTATTTGGTTCTGTGATGGCAAGATAGTACTACATTGGATCCCTCTTTGGATAAAGCTCATTTTTCCTTTGCCTAATTTCCCGAGTCAACACAATATTAATCTCTCCATTAACTTTTAAAGGCCTGACTGAATAACAATATTTTTTATTCAAATTTGATTTGGAATAAAATAGTTTATTTTCAAAATCATTGATTTGGTGTTGATATACTCTACATAAGATGAAGATAAGATAAATAGATGGAGAGAGTTGACTCGAGCGGCCGACCCTGGTATACTATGGGAATGGTGAGGTTGAAAGAAGAAGACAGTTACTTGAGTAGCTAAGCCAATCTATAGTCTATGCTTAAAACATTATTTACAAGAACAATATCATGTCGACCTTTCATTGGTCGGAAATTTAGTCTGAACACTCTGTCATTGAGATGTGATTTAAAGATAAAAGACTTTTCACCCTCAACTTCAATACTCATTTGTTAGGCCTATAAATACTTCCATTCCTTAACTTGAATATCCAAACTAGAATATCCTTCGAACAGTCACAAATCATTTCCAAGATTTCACTATAACTGTTGTTAGTTTGTAACTATGACGTCTAAGTTCAAACAATAGTTATAGACCATGTTTGATACAATTCTTAGGACACTTCCGTTTTATAGAATGTGAAGTGTGAAGTGGATGATAGATGGAGAAGTATTGATTTAAAAACTCAATATAAAGACGACTGTCGAAATGAAACCGAGGCCCTATGCGTCAATAAGCGTAGATGATGATGATGATATATATAATGAATTTTAATTAAAACTCTAAAATGTAAAAATATTAAACTGGTCATTTTTATATATGAAAAGTAACTTCACTGAGATAGTTTCATCCTATCAAAAAAAAAAAAAAAAAAAAAAAGTCCTCAAAATCTGAAGCTGAGTCTAATTTCAGGGAAAATTACGTAATCGTTTGTACACTAAAATAGATCGTATTTGCTGCTACCAAAGAAACGCAGGAGAAATATGAATTCGGGATTTTAGAATACTGCACAAAAGCAACGATGTTCCTGCTGACTGTAATGCCAGGTTAGGCCTACAATA
>NC_090727.1:97602848-97610348 GCF_036898095.1 Palaemon carinicauda | reverse complement strand
TCAAAGACCTAATGCTAAAGGTAAAAAGCTACTAAATAGAGATCAAAGGACCTCCAATACTAGAGGCACAGAACCTCAATATAGAAGCCAAAGAGCTTCTAACATTAGATGTAAGGAATATTAATATAGAGGTCATAGAGCCTTTAATACTGAAAGTATGGCACCTCAAAATAGAGGTCAAAGAACAACTAAAAGAGACAGGTTTCGTAAACAGGCTCCAGCGCAAGTACCGGAGCAAATATAATGATATTTGTAGTACATTAAAAAGCTAATTCCAGTATTGCATGAGTACAAGAGAAAGATAACTGTCCCAGATGTTATCTGAATCGTCACATAACTTTCTATTCTCTAAAGTCATATAAAATACGATATCCTGCCGCCATATAAGTACAGTTGGACACACAAGTCCCTGGTACACCTTGCTCCGAATAAATTGATTCAGTAACAAGTAACCAAACAGATAGTGTAGGAACAAATGACTGAGGTAGTGGGTAGGGCTTAACACAGGAACTCTTCGAGCCGTGAAGTAAGGGTGGGGCTCTGGGGACATCTTCAAAGCGAGGTGTACCACGAATTCCTGTGTCCAACTGTATATCTTCTTCCTATCTTATTAATTATTATGTTCTTCATACTGTATAACATGTATTAGAGTTTTACCGTATAAAGAACTTTTCCCCTGTAACATAACAAGCCTCTTCCCTTTGCAACATAGGTCATTTTTGTCATATAACACGAATTTCCTCCCATAATATATAACACATAAATTCAAATTGAAATCCAAATGAGCATTACCGTATGCGATCTATACACAACTAAACTTTGGATCCGAAGGATAATTCCCACAGAAGACAAAAGCTGTCAATTGCATTTGGGGGAAAAACTTTCAATGCTCCGATGCATTGTTGGTTGAAGTTTTGTCTCTCATATGAATGTGTGAAATTAAGTAAAAGAGCTGTACTACTGGGTCCTACTTACCAGAGTGCGCTTGCAAACACAAATATAAATATATATATATATATATATATATATATATTGTGATATTTCTGTCTTCGAGATGTATCTATACGACTAAGAGAGAGAGAGAGAGAGAGAGAGAGAGAGAGAGAGAGAGAGAGAATGGTTGGCGATTCAAACACTTGAGGGAACACGTATGGAGGTGAGGGGTTTGTATCCTGGGCCTTGTGTTGATTAATATCAAATTCATATGCGGACAAGGTTACCAAATACACAATGATCATAAGAGAATTTAAGACTATATATATATATATATATATGTGTGTGTGTATATATAGTATATTCTGATATATATACATACATATATGTTTATATATATAAATATATTTGTATATATATATATATATATATATATTCATATATTGTACAAGCATAGATGTACATATATACATATATATCTATACAAATATATTATTATATACATACATACGAGTTTTTATAAACAGGCATCATAGTATGATGTATATTCATATATATATTCCTTCATATACACACATGTATATATTTTCATATATATATATATATATATATGTATATCGTAAATATATATAATCGTATAAATACATACATATATATATATATATATGTATGTATATATATGTATGTATACCTATGTATATATAAATACATATCTATCTATATATATATATATATATATACATATATATATATATATATATATTCATATAATGAGTAAGTCTGCACTGACATGTAAGTCTCCCGATAACGAGCTACTTCTCCCTTGTACATAATTTGTAAATATCAGTAAAAATTAGTTCATTGTTAACTTTTGCGTCCCTGCATATATATATATATATATACATATATACATATATATACATATATATATATATATATTTATATATATATGTATTTATATATATATATATATATATACTGTATATATATATATGTATGTATATATAATAATATATATACATATAAATATGTATATATATATATATATATATATGTATACAAGTATATATATATGTATCTACGAATTAGTGGCTGTTAATATTAAGCCATATGCCTCCCTTCGGGCTCTACTGAGAGGAGATTTCAATGGGTCTTCTCTGAATTGCTGGGTTCGGGATGGACTAAAAACCACAGTCATGGACGTCTTGGTTACTTGCTATGAATTGATTGTATATGCATTTGTACATTATGTCTCCTCTGCTTCAATGACATCTGCATATGTCTGGATAAAGTCTTTTCCAGGTCCTTCATTGGGGGATATTTTTGAAGTTTCTAGAAGAAGGTTATCGTTAACATACATTTTCAGTTAATACTACCTACAAAACTTCTTGTATACCTCACCTTAGGTTCAGTAGGTATAATTAGAGATTTTTTTAGCTGGTAGTAAGATGAGGTGGGGGTGATACCAAGTTTATAGCTGCAGTGGTATCCACTATGAATCCTGGCTCGTGCAATTGCATAAATATGATCTGTCCTTTTAGACATCTACAGCTGTGTGCAAATTCCTACACTTTGTTAATATTTTTATTCAAATTCCCAAATAATTGATTATTGCATATACTCTTAGGTGATATTACCTCTTTGGCTTGTGGTAGCTTATTTGAAGAACCCCTGCCTTCCAATCTATTGGACGAGAGTTCAAGATCTACTTGAGCTCGATAGCTTCTAGTAGTGTCTGTAACCTCAACCTCTTTGTGAGCTAGGTATGGGGGCTTTGGGGCTTAGCCTACAGGTCTACCTGCTGAGTCTTCAGCAGCCTTTGTCTGGTCCTCTCTGCTCCTAGCTTAATGGAGAGGTGACTTGGGCGCTGATCTTATGCATATAAGATCAGCCTCTTTGGCATTATCCTGCCCCTTGTCTCTGCCATTTATGAGGGACCTTTAAGCCCATGAGAATGTGCACACCTAATTTGGGGTCTAACCGTTGCTAGGGGTACATTCGCATCGAGAAACGAAGACTAGAATATATGTTTTCATAGAAAATTCTTTGTTCAGAATTACTCCATTTCTTCCATTTTCAGGTATATTCACATAAACTAATTCGAATCAAGAAAAAAACGTCATCAGGATGCTTATAATCATGGTCAATAATATAAAAATTTTGCTTTGAAAATTTCATAAGTTTTACCCTAAACCGTAACAATCATTGAAGTGTCAAACCTGTATTAATGCTTTGACCAGTGCTGATATTACAACGGCTCTTTGCATTGTTTTGATTAAATTGAAAAATAAAGGTGTTCTGAGAGCAATTGGCGGTGATACGCACATGTAGTTCATTTATTTCCTTATTTCCTTTCCTCACTAGGCTATTTTCCCTGTTGGGAGCCCGTCCACAGCTTCTTTGGTAATTATTAGGGACCCATTCTGTTATATTTTATGAGAGAGAGAGAGAGAGAGAAGAGAGGAGAGAGAGAGAGAGAGAGAGTCTAGTTGCTGACTGTATTAACTGAAGGTAAATAATTCCTTAAGACAAATTGAATACTGACATAACATGACTTGTCATTACTTAAATTGATCAGTCGTAGCAGAAGCGATAATGAATAATGAGGGAATGAGGACACAAGAAGAATTTAAATAATCACCACAGACACACACATTATTATTTTAGAAATATCCAGATGAGGACGTCTCCATTGGACGCAAGTTACGAAACTACAAAGATCATTTTAATATCTTTTTAAATTCGCGATCAAGCATTTTCAATCAATTTTTTTGATCCGCAAAAAGTGAGGTTTATTTACCAAGATAGAGATGTACGTCAAGGCAATCAATTCTTACTCCTTTCCCTTCCCAGTATTTATCATTGCTTCTTCCTATTCCCCTTCTTTCAATCCCTATCTTTTCCTGTATCCCAATTCTTTCGCACAGCAGTAATTTCATTACCACCCAAACCAGCTGATTGACAGGAGGCCGTCTCTCTCCCCCCCCCCCCTCAGACCGTAGAGAAAAGCTAGCCAATATTCCCAGGACCGAACTCAGGGGAAAGAATTGGGATACAGGAAACGATAGGATGGAAAGAAGGGGAATAAGAAGAAACAATGATAAATATTGGTCAAAGAGAGAGGAAAGTAATAAGAATTGATTGCCTTTACGTCTTCTCTATCTCGGTAAGTAAACCTCAATTTTCGCGGATTAAAAAGTTGATGAAAATATCCGATTGCTAATTTTAAAAAAATATTAAAATTATCTTTGTGGTTAGTAATTTGGGTCGTATTGAAAACCTCCTTGTCTGGAAATTTCAAAGAATAATTGTGTATATGTGTGTGTCTGTCTGTCTGTGATGGTTATTTAAATTCGTCTTGTGTCCTCATTCCCTCATTATTCAATATCGCTTCTGCTACAACTGATCAATTTAAGTAATGACAAGTCTGTTATGTCAGTATTCAATTTGTCTTAAGGAATTATTTACCTTCAGTTAATTCAGTCAGCAACTAGTCTCTCTCTCTCTCTCTCTCTCTCTCTCTCTTTATATATATATTTATATATATATATATATATACATATATATATATATATATATATATATTTACACATATATATATATATATATATATTTATATATATATATATATATATATGGTATGTATGTAAACGAGGAGAAGGACATTTAATAGTAGTTATCGCAAAACCAGCAGGGAAAGGAAAAGAAAACGATGGATTGACGAACTAATAAAATTTGTGGGTGTAAACTGGCATAGAAAGACCATAAAAAGACGCAAATTGGTAAAAAAAAGTCAGAGGCTTTTGTTCTGCAGTGGACTAATAGACAGAGAGAGAGAGAGAGAGAGAGAGAGAGAGAGAGAGAGAGCATTTTTTTTACATTTCATTTCCGTTTATTCACAGAAGAGATAGATGAACGTTACTGTCTGTGAATAAACGGAAATGAAATTTGAGAAGAATTGCTCTCTCTCTCTCTCTCTCTCTCTCTCTCTCTCTTACACTGGCCATTAGAATATGATAAAATTTTCCATAATTGGAGTGAAAATTAACGAAGAATTAAGGAATGAAATCCTCGGGAAAGAACCAAATCGTCTTCTGCGTAAAATTTCTCCTATTTTCCTCCGGAAACACTTTGAAGATTCCTACGAGAGGAGAGAGAGAGAGAGAGAGAGAGAGAGTATTTGAGCTTCCTTATTCTTCCGATTATTTCCATAATTGTTAACACGAATACAAAGGAAATTCATACGGAAGGCGAACATTACATTCTGGGAATGAACGAAGATGAAATAAGAATGCTTCCAGAACGGTCTTCAGGAGGGTGAAATTTGCCTCAGAAGCGTCTAACCTGATATATGTTACGATTCGCACAGAAAGAAAACTATGAATAAATCTTTCCTTTTGTTATGGTTTTTTTTTTAATTCCTTTCTGTATATCTTTATCTTGTGGATTCTCTCTCTCTCTCTCTCTCTCTCTCTCTCTCTCTCTCTCTCATACATGAAGACATTTGGACTTCACTTGAAGCCAAAAGAAGAATTTGTTGAACTCTAATGGCCCCTCTCTCTCTCTCTCTCATCTCTCTCTCTCTCTCTCTCTCTCTATTACACAGGCCATTAGAATATGATAGAATTTTCCATAATTGGAGTGAAATCGAACGAAATATAAGAAATGAAAACCTTGGAAAAGAAGAGAAAATTCGTCTTCTGTGTAAAATTTCTTCCGTTTTCCTCCGGAGACACTTTGAAGATAACTACGAGAGAGAGAGAGAGAGAGAGAGAGAGAGAGAGAGAGAGAGATTTGAGATTCCTTATTCTTCCGATTATTTCCTTAATTGTCAACACAATACAAAGAAAATTTATACATTCTGGAATGAACGAAGATGAAATAAGAACGCTTGGCTGATAAATGGTACGATTCGCCCAGAAAGAAAACTATGAATAAATCTTTCCTTTGGTTATTGTTTTTTTAATTCCTCTCTGTATTTCTTTATCTTGTGGATTCTCTCTCTCTCTCTCTCTCTCTCTCTCCCCCCCCCCTCTCTCTCTCTCTCTCTCTCTCTCTCTCTCTCTCCTTCTTACCTAATGACATTTGGACTCCAGTTGAAGCCATAAAAGAATTTGACGTATTCCAATGGCTTCTCTCTCTCTCTCTCTCTCTCTCTCTCTCTCTCTCTCCTTCATACCTGAAGACATTTGGACTCCAGTTGAAAGCCAAAAGAAGAATTTGTTGTTGGATACTAATAGCTTCTCTCTCTCTCTCTCTCTCTCTCTCTCCTCAACTCACTTTATTTTAAGAAATACTGAATTCAAGAAAGGTTTCGGTAATCATAAATATATATATATATATATATATATATATATATAATAACTTGAAGAAATTAGCGGACAACCTACGAGCTAAGAAATCAGTGGTCTTCATAAAAAAACAAAGGAAAAATAGAATTTGTGTCGTCACCTCCAGAAGCATCACATCTGAGAAGGGTGTTGAAGACTATTTGGAGACTTTTTGAAGACTATATCGGATATTGGACACTGGAGACAAAGAATGTATTTTTTAAAAATAAGCTAGATACAGCAACTCTATATTGTTGGCTCGGCAGGGCTGCCCGCTTCCCGCCAGCCGGGAGGGCTTCCCCCCCTCCCGAAAGCTCCCCCCCCCGCCAGCCCGGCGGGCCTTCCCCCCCTCTCGCCAGCCCGGGCGGGCCTCCCTCCCTCCCGCCAGCCCGGGTGGGCCTCCCCCCCCTCCCGCCTGACTGGGCGGGCCTCCCCCCCTCCCGCCAGCCATGGCGGGCGTCCCCCCTCCGCCAGCCCAGGAGGGCCTCCCCCCCCTCCGAAAGCCCGGGCGGGCCTTCCCCCACTCCCGCCAGCCCGGGTGAGCCTCCCCCCTCTCACCAGCTCGGGCGGGCCTTCCCTTTTCTCCCGTCAGCCCGGGCGAGCCTACCCCCCTTCCGTCAGCCCGGGAAGGACTCCCCCTCCAGCCAGACCGGAGGGATTCCACTCTCCTGCAATCCCCAGGCGGGCCTCCCCCCCCCTCCAGCCAGCCCGGGCGGGCCTCCCCCCTATCCCGCCAGCCCGGGTGGGCCTCACCCTCTCCCGTCAGCCGGGGAGGCGTCACCCACTCCCGCCAGCCCGGGCGGGCCTCCTCCTCGATCCCGCCAACCTGGGGTGCCTCCCCCCTCCCACCATTTTTGTTTCCCTATTTATTTCTTTATCATTTGTGGTCCTTTCTTTTATGCTTCAATCATTTATTTATTAAACATTCTCATTATTTTCAAAACGAATGGCCTTCCCCTCCAGCAAAACAATATTCCACTTAAAAATATAATCGGTTATGCTTCTGATGGTGCACCTTCGATGACAGGCAGACACAAAGGTTTCATTGCACATTTAAAAAAAGCTGTCCCGGAAGTATTTTGTATTCACTGTGTGATACACCGTCTACACTTAGTTGCAAAGAAATTTTCAAAGTTGTTATTTCTGGAAAAAAATGATGGTTTATTGTCTCAAAAATGCAGTATAACTGCAATATCCTAAAACATGATTAATTAAAAAAAGGGAAACAACTTATTCA
>NC_090727.1:97582848-97597848 GCF_036898095.1 Palaemon carinicauda | reverse complement strand
GAGGTAATCCTCGCTATTGGGACTATTATTAGGCCTAATCCTTTTGGAGTAGAGAGTTCGAATTATCGTTGCTGGAGTGTGAAGTCTATCTCTATCTTTACAACACCACACAATATATACATAATATATATATATATATATATATATATATATATATATATATATATATATATAAATATATATATATATATATATATATATATATAATATATATATATATATATATATATATACATATATACATATACATATATATATACATATACATAATATATTATTATATACATACATACGAGTTTTTATAAACATATGCATCATAATATAATGTATATTTATATATATTCCTACATATACACACATGTATATATTTTTATATATATATGTATATCACAAATATATATAATCTTATAAATACATATATATATTTTTATATATATATGTATATCACAAATATATATAATCTTATAAATACATATATATTTATATACATATATATATATGTATATATATAGGCATATATATATATATATATATATAATATATATATATATATATATATATATACATATATATATACATATATACATATAATGAGTAAGTCTGCACTGACATGCAAGTCTCCCGATAACGAGCTACTTCTCCCTTGTACATAATTTGTACATATCAGTAAAAATTAGTTCATTGTTAACTTATGCGTCCCTGCATATATACGTACATATGTATATATATATATATGTATATATATATATATATATATACATATATATATATACATATATATACATGTATATATATATATATATATATATACACTCGCAACCATAACATGGGCAGCCATTTCTACTCCACTGCAGTACAAAGGCCTCAAGACATGTCTTTATTTATGTTGGGTTTGGCCAGTTTTCATGATCACGCTGGCCAATGTGGATTAGTGAGTTTGGGCAACTTTCATCTGATTGCTCATAGCAAGCTAACCTAGTATGGGTAGCCCTGACAGGTACAGCTTTGCTAATCACGGCGTTACATAACCCCTTTCCCCACGTTAAGGTATCCCCACTCAGAAAGTGATATATATATATATATATATATATATATATATATATATATATACATATATATATACATACATATATATATATATATATATATCTACGAAATAGTGGCTGTTTATATTAAGCCATATGCCTCCCTTCGGGCTCTACTGAGAGGAGATTTCAATGGGTCTTCTCCGAATTGCTGGGTTCGGGATGGACTAAAAACTACAGTCATGGACGTCTTGGTTACTTTCTATGAATCGATTGTATATGCATTTGTACAATAGGTGTCCTCACCTTCAATGACATCAGCATATGTCTGGATAGTCTTTTCCAGGTCCTTCATTGGGGGATATTTTTGAAGTTTCTAGAAGAAGGTTATCGTTAGCGTACATTTTCAGTTAATACTACCTACAAAACATTTTGTATGCATCACCTTAGGTTCAGTAGGTATAATTAGAGATTTTTTTAGCTGGTAGTAAGATGAGTTGGGGGTGATACCAAGTTTATAGCTGCAGTGGTATCCACTATGAATTCTGGCTCGTGCAATTGCATAAATATGATCTGTCCTTTTAGACATCTACAGCTGTGTGCAAATTCCTACACTTTGTTAATATTTTTATTTAAATCCCCAAATAATTGGTTATTGCATATACTCTTAGGTGATATTACCTCTTTGGCATGTTTGAAGAACCCCTGCCTACCAATCTATTGGACGAGAGTTCAAGATCTACTTGACCTCGATAGCTTCTAGTAGTGTCTGTAACCTCAACCTCTCTGTGAGCTAGGTATGGGGGCTTTGGGGCTTAGCCTACAGGTCTACCTGCTAAGTCTTCAGCAGCCTTTGCCTTGTCCTCTCTGCTCCTAGCTTAATGGAGAGGTGACTTGGGCGCTGATCTTATGCATATAAGATCAGCCTCTTTGGCATTATCCTGCCCCTTGTCTCTGCCATTTATGAGGGACCTTTAAGCCCATGAGAATGTGCACACCTAATTTGGGTCTAACCGTTGCTAGGGGTACATTTGCATCGAGAAACGAAGACTTAGAATATATGTTTTCATAGAAAATTCTTTGTTCAGAATTACTCCATTTCTTCCATTTCTTCCATTTACATAAACTAATTCGAATCAAGAAAAAACGTCATCAGGATGCTTATAATCATGGTCAATAATATAAAAATTTTACTTTGAAAATTACATAAGTTTTACCCTTGAACCGTAACAATCATTGAAGTGTCAAACCTGTATTAATGCTTTGACTAGTGCTGATATTACAACGGCTCTTTTTATTCTTTGATTTAATTGAAAAATAAAGGTGTTCTGATAGCAATTGGCAGTGATACGCAAATGTAGTTCATTTATTTCCTTATTTCCTTTCCTCACTAGGCTATTTTCCCTGTTGGAGCCCTTCCCCTGCTTCTTTTGTAATTATTAGGGACCCATTCTGTTATATTTTATGATGAGAGAGAGAGAGAGAGAGAGAGAGAGAGAGAGAGAGAGAGAGATAGCGAGAGTGAGAGAGAGAGAGAGAGATAGAGAGAGAGAGAGTCTAGTTGCTGACTGTATTAAATGAAGGTAAATAATTCCTTACGACAAATTGAATACTGACATAACATGACTTGTCATTACTTAAATTGATCAGTCGTAGCAGAAGCGATAATGAATAATAAGGGAATGAGGACACAAGACGAATTTAAATAATCACCACAGACACACACACACACATTATTATTTTAGAAATATCCAGACGAGGGCGTCTCCAATTGGACGCAAATTACGAAACTACAATTTTTTGATCATCGAAAAGTGAGGTTTATTTACCAAGATAGAGATGTACGTCAAGGCAATCAATTCTTACTCCTTTCCCCTCCCTTCGTTCATTATTTATCATTGCTTCTTCCTATTCCCCTTCTTTCAATCCCTATCTTTTCCTGTATCCCAATTCTTTGGCAACAGCAGTAATTTTATTACCACCCAAACCAGCTGATTGATAGGCCTTCTCCTCCCCCCCCCAACTCCCCCTCAGACCGTAGGGAAAAGCGAGACAATATTCCCAGGACCGAACTCAGGGGAAAGAATTGGGATACAGGAAACGATAGGGATGGAAAGAAGGGGAATAAGAAGAAACAATGATAAATATTGGTCAAAGAGAGAGGAAAGTAATAAGAATTGATTGCCTTTACGTACTTCTCTATCTCTGTAAATAAGTAAACCTCAATTTTCGCGGATTAAAAAGTTGATTGAAAATGTCCGATTGCCAATTTAAAAACATATTAAAATGATCTTTGCAGTTTCGTAATTTGGGTCGTATTGAAAACATCCTTGTCTGGAAATTTCAAAGAATAATAGTGTATATGTGTGTGTCTGTCTGTCTGTGATGGTTATTTAAATTCGTCTTGTGTCCTCATTCCTTCATTATTAATTATCGCTTCTGCTACAACTGATCAATTTAAGTAATGACAAATCATCTTATGTCAGTATTCAATTTGTCGTAAGGAATTATTTACCTTCATTTAATACAGTCAGCAACTAGTCTCTCTCTCTCTCTCTCTCTCTTTATATATATATGTATATATATATATATATATATATATATATATATATATATATATTATATATATATATGCGTGTGTGTGTGTAAACGAGGAGGACATTTAATAGATAGTTATCGCAAAACCAGCAAGGAAAGGAAAAGAAAACGATGGATTGACGAACTAGGAAAATTTGTGGGTATAAACTGGCATAGAAAGATCATAAAAAGACGCAAATTGGTAAAAAAAGTCCGAGGCTTTTGTTCTGCAGTGGACTAATAGAGAGAGAGAGAGAGAGAGAGAGAGAGAGAGAGAGAGAGAGAGAGCATTCTTTTCATATTTCTTTTCCGTTTATTCACAGAAGAGATGGATGAACGTTACTGTCCGTGAATAAACGGAAATGAAATATGAAAAAAATGCTCTCTCTCTCTCTCTCTCTCTCCCTCTCTCTCTCTCTCTCTCTCTCTCTCTCTCTCTCTCTCTCTCTCTCTTACACCGGCCATTAGAATATGATAGAATTTTTCATAATTGGAGTGAAAACGACCGAAGAATTATGGAATGAAATCATCGGAAAAGAACTAAATCGTCTTCTGCGTAAAATTTCTCCTGTTTTCCTCCGGAAACACTTTGAAGATTCCTACGAGAGAGAGAGAGAGAGAGAGAGAGAGAGAGAGAGAGATTTGAAATTCCTTATTCTTCCGATTATTTCCATAATTGTTAACACGAATACAAAGGAAATTCATACGGAAGGCGAACATTACATTCTGGGAATGAACGAAGATGAAATAAGAATGTTTCCAGAACGGTCTTCAGAGGGTGAAATCTGCCTCAGAAACGTCTTAGCTGATAAATGGTACGATTCACCCAGAAAGAAAAACTATGATTAAATCTTTCCTTTGGTTATTGTTTTTTCAATTCCGCTCTGTATTTCTTTATCTTGTGGATTCTCTCTCTCTCTCTCTCTCTCTCTCTCTCTCTCTCTCTCTCTCTCTCTCTCTCCTTCCTACCTGAAGACATTTGGACTCCAGTTGAAGCCAAAAAAGAATTTGATGTATTCCAATGGCTTCTCTCTCTCTCTCTCTCTCTCTCTCTCTCTCTCTCTCTCTCTCTCTCTCTCTCTCTCTCTCTCTCATTATTAAGAAACTTCTCTTTTACAAAATACAATAAGTCGATATATTCCCTACATTTGGCAATGCTGATTGAAATATTGCAGTCACTAATAATGTAGGGTTTTATTTTTAACTGCACCGTAATCATATTAAGCACTAGCTCTTTTTCAGAGCTAGTACTCTCAAAAATATTAAGTGGTCAAAGAGCACCTAATGCTGACAGCAACCTAGTCAGTAAACATTATGACCAATATCTTGATTATGGTTCTTTAGATAAGAATATTTTATGTAATATTTTCCACATATAACAAAAAAATCATAAGATTTTATAAATATCTTTGAATATTATTTATAAGGTATTATTTTCAATATATATCTTTTAAAGAAAATAATGAAAATAGATTTATTAAAGCAATGCAAGTGTTCAAATTAATTTTCTTATTCCTGATCTAGATATCAATCTCCGGCACCGTCGTTCAGTTAGTTGTTATGAATGTTGCATAAGATTTTTCATAACTGGCCATCCTTTGCATTTAAATCTTCAAAGACAGTACCATCCTGCTCGTAATCCTAGGTATGCAGTTATTAGTAATATTCATATAGTCTCCTTCAAAAAGCTTAATGCTAAACAGTATTCTAAAAGTTTTATTCCAGCTATGGCAGATGGTGGAATGATCTCTTTAATCAGGGAATGTCATCGAATGTTTATATGTTGAACAGGCTGACACAATGGTTTCTCATGGTTTATCTATGAAAGTATTTTAATGTTGTTACTGTTCTTAAAATATTTTATTTCAATTATTCATTGTTTCTCTTGTATTTTATTATTTTCTATCCTCACTGGGATATTTTTTCATACTGCACCCTTTTGGCTTAAATCATCCAGTTCTCTCCAATTAAGTTTGCGGCGCAGCTAATAATAAAAATAACGATAATAATAATAATAATAATAATAATAATAATAATAATAATAATAATAATAATAATAATAATGATAAACTAATAATATGATGAAAATAAATATAATAAAATAATAGAATAAAATTAAAAAAAATAAAAGAATAAAATAAAAAAAAATAATAAAGAAATAATAAAAACAACAATTATATAATAAAATAACAATAATGATAAAATAATAAAATAACTATAATAATAAAATAATAAAATATCAATGATAATAAAATAATAAAATAACAATAATAAATAAATAATAACAATAATAAATAAATAACAACAATAATAAATAACAATAAATAAAAACAAAATTGTATAAATAGAAATAAAAATAACAAAAAGGAATAATGAAACTAAGTAATAATGAATGATAATAATATATAATAATTAATAATAATAATAATAATAACAATAATAATAATAATAATAATAATAATACAGTAACCAATTTCAAATCTCAAGTAGTTTACAGCAGGAACTTATATGGGTTGAAAACCTTCAAAATTAAAATACATATTCTCGAGTTTTGATTTCGAAAACACAATTCAAAATATCGACATTTGTATCCATAAAAAAAAAGAAAAAAAAAAGAGGGAAAACCCCCTAAAACCTATAAAGTCCTTTGGGTAAAAAGTGAACTTTCACGAACTTTCACAAACAAAACTGTGCAGATGGAAAGGATAATTTTGAATGGAATTTAAGCTTACGATATCAGGACTTCAGTAATGAAAAGAAAAAAAGAACAGAATTGAAAAAGAACTTAAGCCATGCTAATCCCTTCTTTTCTCTTTGTATACAAGAGGTCTTTTTATATGTGGGCCTACATATTGTCGCCAACTGTAACAAACCCTCTACGAATCTTTTGACCGATAGACGAGTGTTAGCTATTATTCCCTCGAGGACTTTGGATAGAGATGATAAAAGTAAGGAAAAAGGAAATGATGAAGATAATGAAAAGGGAAATTCTGAACAACATGTGAAACCCAGAAAGACAAATCCTCTCAAGCCTTTTATCCCACAGTGAAACATTTTGTTAGCGATATTATTTTTCTTTATTCTTTTCAGCCTTACACTTTTTCCACTCTGTCTTCCTTTCCTCAATTCTGTATTCAGTTAAAGTTGTTGAATGGAAAATACCAACGATGTTTATAGCAGGAATATCATTATTAAGAAACTTCTCTTTTACAAAATACAACAAGTCAATATATTCCCTACATTTGGCAACGCTGATCGAAATATTGCAGCCACTAATAATGTAGGGTTTTATTTTTAACTGCACCGTAATCATATTAAGCACTAGCTCTTTTTCAGAGCTAGTACTCTCAAAAATATTAAGTGGTCAAAGAGCACCTAATGCTGACAGCAACCTAGTCAGTAAACATTGTGACCAATATCTTGATTATGGTTCTTGAAATAAGAATATCTTTATGTAATATTTTCCACATATAACAAAAATATCATAAGATTTTATAGATATCTTTGAATATTATTTATAGGGTATTATTTTCAATATTTATTTTTTTAAGGAAATAATGAAAAGAGATTTATCAAAGCAATGCAAGTGTTCAAATTAATTTTCTTATTCCTGATCTAGATATCAATCTCTGGCACCGTCGTTCAGTTAGTTGTTATGAATGTTGCATAAGATTTTTCATAACTGGCCATCCTTTGTATTTAAATCTTCAAAGACAGTACCATCCTGCTCGTAATCCTAGGTATGCAGTTATTAGTAATATTCATATAGTCTCCTTCAAAAGGCTTAATACTAAACAGTATTCTAAAAGTTTTATTCCAGCCATGGTAGATGGTGGAATGATCTCTTTAATCAGGGAATGTAATCGAATGTTTATATGTTGAACAGGCTGACACAATGGTTTCTCATGGTTTATCTATGAAAGTATTTTAATGTTGTTACTGTTCTTAAATTATTTTATTTCAATTATTCATTATTTCTCTTGTATTTTATTATTTTCTATCCTCACTGGGATATTTTTCCTTATTGCACCATTTGGGCTTAAAGCATCCAGCTCTCTTCAATTAGGTTTGCGGCGCAGCTAATAATAATAATAATAATAATAATAATAATAATAATAATAATAATAATAATAATAATAATAATCATGATAATGATATAATAATAAAATGATAAAAATAAATATAATAAAATAATAGAATAAAATAAAAAAATAATGAAGAAATAATAAAATAATTCACTTCACTTCACTTCCACTCCCAGGTAGGCTTTCAGCCTGTCAGTGGAATCAGTTGTCTTCTCCACTCAATTCTGTTTTCAAAAATTCCCTCTCTTCTCAGCTGTTCAATTGTTGGCATGCTGTTCTTTGTCAGAATCTCTTCAATTCCATCCTTCCAGCGTTTACGTGGTCTATCTCTTGATCTCCTCCCACCAGGCGTCCAGTCCCATCTCTTCCTTGCAATTCTATTTCCATCCATTCTCATTAAATGTCCCAGCCATCTCAGCTGTCCCTTCTCAATCTTGTTCAACATAGGAAATACCCCAACTATCCTTCTAAAATCTACATTTCTTATTCAATCTCTTCTTGTTTTGTGCATTATTGTTCTCAGGATTTTCATCTCTGAAGCTTGGACTCTGCTGCTGTCTTTGATGGTCATTGTCCAACTCTCTGATCCAGATGTCATGATTGGTGTTAGTAATCCTTCAAATATGTTTTTCTTTACTTCTATAGGTACGTATGCATCTCTCATAATTGGATAGAGTGCTCCACAGCATTTATTATATTTCTTTATTCGTTCAGTAATTTCTTCTTTGTTCTTATAGCCGTTATCTGTAAACATACACCCTTAATACTTGAATGCGTTGGTGTCCTTAATTACCGTATTTCTTATCATGATGTTCGTTGGAGCTTGTTGATTGTTAATATTTCTGTTTTATTAATGTTCATCTTCAGTCCAGCTTCTGTTAAACAATTGTTCAAGGCTATCAATGCTCTTTCTAGTTCCTCCCGATCATATGTCCAGAAAGCAATATCATCAGCAAAAATCATAATGTCTCCCGAGATATTTATTCTTTCCTTAAAACTTCTTATAATTACATCTATATATGCAATGAACAAAAGTGGGGAAAGAACGCTTCCTTGCTTAACACCTGTTGTTGCTCAAAACCAATTTTCATTCTTGTATCCAGTCCTTACATTATTCATACATGGTTCGTACGTGCTCTTTATTGCAGCTCTTAATCTACCGTCGAGTCCATAAACCTCTCTTAAGCACCTCCACAATTTATTCCTAGGTACCGAGTCAAATGCCTTTTCCAAATCAATAAATGCTATATACAGTGGCCTATTGTATTCCCATGATTTTTCAATAGCAAGCCTCAAGGCGAATATGAGATCTGATGTACTTCTGTACTTTCTGTATCCATGCTGTTCTTCACCTAGCTGAAATTCAATTATATAATAAAATAACAATAATGATAAAATGATAAAATAACAATAATAATAAAATAATAAATTATCAATGATAATAAAATAATTAAATAACAATAATAAATAAATAATAACAATAATAAATAAATAACAACAATAATAAATAATAAATGAAAATAACAATAAATAAAAACAAAATTATATAAATAAAAATAAAAAAACCAAAAATAAATAATAAAACTTAGTAATAATGAATATTAATAATAATAATAATAATAATAATAATAATAATAATAATAATAATAATAATAATAATGATAATAATAACAATAGTACTAATAATAATAATAATAATGATAATAATAATAATAATAATAATAATACAGTAACCAATTTCAAATAACATGTAGTTTACAGCAGAAACTTATATGGGTTGAAAACCTTCCCAATTAAAATATATATTCTCGAGTTGTGATTTCGAAAACTCAATTAGAAATATCGACATTTGTATCCATAAAAAAAAAAAAAAAAAAAAAGAGGAAAACCCCATTAAACCTATAAAGTCCTTTGGGTAAAAAGTGAACTTTCACTAGGTGTTTAATTAGACAAACAAAACTGTGCATGTGGAAAGGATAAATTTGAATGGAATTTAAGCTTACGATATCAGGACTTCACTAATGAAGAAAAAAAGAAGAACAGAATTGAAAAAGAACTTAAGCCATGCTAATCCCTTCTTTTCTCTTTGTATACAAGAGGTCTTTTTATATGTGGGCCTACATATTGTCGCCAACTGTAACAAACCCTCTACGAATCTTTTGACCAAAAGACGAGTGTTAGCTATTATTCCCTGGAGGACTTTGGATAGAGATGATAAAAGTAAGGGAAAAGGAAATGATGAAGATAATGAAAAGGGAAAGTCTGAACAACCTGTGAAACCCAGAAAGACAAATCCTCTCAAGCCTTTTATCCCACAGTGAAATATTTTGTTAGCGATATTATTTTTCATTATTCTTTTCAGCCTTACACTTTCTCCACTCTGTCTTCCTTTCCTCAATTTTGTATTCAGTTAAAGTTGTTGAATGGAAAATATCAACGATATTTATAGCAGGAATATCATTATTAAGAAACTTCTCTTTTATAAAATACAAGTCGATATATTCCCTACATTTGGCTATGCTGATTGAAATATTGCAGCCACTAATAATGTAGGGTTTTATTTTTAACTGCACCGTAATCATATTAAGCACTAGCTCTTTTTCAGAGCTAGTACTCTCAAAAATATTAAGTGGTCAAAGAGCACCTAATGCTGACAGCAACCTAGTCAGTAAACATTGTGACCAATATCTTGATTATGGTTCTTGAAATAATAATATTTTTATGTAATATTTTCCACATATAAAAAAAAAAAATCATAAGATTTTATCGATATCTTTGAATATTATTTATAAGGTATTATTTTCAATATTTATTTTTTAAAGGAAATAATGAAAATAGATTTATTAAAGCAATGCAAGTGTTCAAATTAATTTTCTTATTCCTGATCTAGATATCAATCTCCGGCACCGTCGTTCAGTTAGTTGTTATGAATGTTGCATAAGATTTTTCATAACTGGCCATCCTTTGCATTTAAATCTTCAAAGACAGTACCATCCTGCTCGTAATCCTAGGTATGCAGTTATTAGTAATATTCATATAGTCTCCTTCAAAAGGCTTAATACTAAACAGTATTCTAAAAGTTTTATTCCAGCTATGGCAGATAGTGGAATGATCTCTTTAATCAGGGAATGTCATCGAATGTTTATATGTTGAACAGGCTGACACAATGGTTTCTCATGGTTTATCTATGAAAGTATTTTAATGTTGTTACTGTTCTTAAAATATTTTATTTCAATTATTCATTATTTCTCTTGTATTTTATTATTTTCTATCCTCACTGGGATATTTTTCCTTACTGCACCCTTTTGGCTTAAAGCATCCAGCTCTCTCCAATTAGGTTTGCGGAACAACTAATAATAATAATAATAATAATAATAATAATAATAATAATAATAATAATCATGATAATGATAAAAAAACAAAATGATAAAAATAAATATAATAAAATAATAGAATAAAATAAAAAAATAATAAAGAAATAATAAAAAACAATAATTATATAATAAAATAACAATAATGATAAAATAATAAAATAACAATAATAATAATAATAATTATAAGATTACGGTGTGGGAATGTCCCGTTCTTTATCGTTCATTCGGTATACCCAAGTGCTACATCTAACAATTTCCAAAATAAAATGTTGAAATGGTATTCAGAGTTTATATTGTTTGTTTGTTGAAGGTTTCGTAATGGTAATCATGGAAATATACTCTCTCTCTCTCTCTCTCTCTCTCTCTCTCTCTCTCTCTACACCAGATTCCAAGTGGGGTTTTCTTAACGCCATAATCAGCAAAGCTGTGCTAGTCAGGCTACCTATAATAGGTCGATTTGCTGTAAGTGATCGGACTAGTTTCCCACCATCACCAATCCGCCGCGGCCACCGTGGTGATGGAAACTGACCGAAGCCCAAACTCGAATAAGGACATGTTTGAGGCATCTGTTCTGCAGTAGACTAGAAATGGTTGCAGGTGTTGTTGTTGTTGTTGTTGTTATTGTTATTGTTGTTGTTGTTGTTGTCGTATTTAGTTAGTGTATTTGCATTTGTGATTTTGTATGAACGGGCGTGAATAGCTGTTTGTTTGTTGCACGAACTTTTACAAATAAAGGTTTTTGTTTAAAATACATTGATTGACCTTCAGATGTTTGCTTTAAAGCTAAGAAAAACGTAGTTATCCCAATGACCTTAAAAATACCAAAAATCCTTAAAACAGCGCACGGAAAGGAAAGAGAAAAATAGACCATTTCTAATGTTCATTAGATAAGAAGAACAAAAGACGAGGAATAAAAAAGGAAAAATCGAAAATCACTGAATATCATCAAGGATGAAAGAGATCGGCTCTAAAAAAAAGGTTGATCTTAATACGGCCGAAATTAAAAAGAAAATACTTTTTAAAATTCTCAAGTTTTTTTAAAGAGGGACTCTTTTATGAGACTAGGGAGCTTCTATTTCTATAACAAAGGCTAATATATTCATGGTAGGATAATTTTGAATGTGACAAATACTTCGAAAAGTTTTAATGTAAATCACACACATATATATATATATATATATATATATATATATATATATATATATATATATACATATATATATATATATATATATATATATATATATGCATATATATATATATATATATATATATATATATATATATATAGATACATACATATCTGTACATTATATATATGTATATATATACATTATATATATACATATATATTCATCATATATATACATATTTATATACACTATATATATATATATGTATATACACATATATACATATACATATATATATATATATATATATATATATATATGTATGTATATATATATATATGTATGTATATATATATATATATATATATATATATATATATATATATATATATATATATATATATATATATATATATATATATATATATATATATACTGTATATACAAATATACATATACATATATATACACATACATATATATATATATATATATATATATATATATATACACATATATATACAAATATATATATATATATATACATAATATATATTTATATATATATATATATATATATATATAACTGATATTTTTTTCTACATTTCAGAGCAACCTTAGTTAGATTAGTTAAGGAAATTATGAATGTACATTTTCCCCGATGTTTGACTTAATACTGGGTCAAATTGTTTACAGAAAAATAATAATTTGAGTATAATTTTCAAAATCAAAATCTTTATTTCAATCAGGTAGAGTTTTTAAACTGGTTCTTATAGAAACAAATCTCTAAACAAAAGTAGCCAATTGGAAAAGCTTTTAGAGTTAAGAAAAGGCATTAAATAATTTCTTTTCAAACATTGGCGAACAACCAGCAATAGAGTTTAAAATAAATATGCTTCCTGACTACACATTGAAAAAAATACATGATATCTTTTATATAACCTACCAACTATGCATAATATATCGAATTTCCTTCCTGCAGTTGACTCATCAACTGAGTAAGGGCAATAATGTCTTACTAGGCTCAAAAACCTTTGCAGAAACCTGAGTCATTTGGAAATAGAAACCTGGGCACGTATTATCCCATTTAGATTTAGGTACACCTGGCTAACCTGGGCTAAAGAACGAAAATCACCTCAAACAAACATGACATAGCAACAAACTAAAACCTCTCAGTGTGGAAGAGTCCTCGTTGGAAAGGAGATTTGTAAACCTAGAGTAACAATCCAAAGCTAGCCGTATTAATTCTCTTTATTTCCCTTCAATCCAAGCTCCACAAGATGGATCCACTTACATAAGTCCTTTTATACTTTATATATCAAATATCTGTTTTAATGTTGTTAATGTTTTTAAAATACTTTATTTTAATTTTCATTACTTCTTATATCGTTTATTTATTACCGTATTTCCTTTCCTTACTGGGCTACTTTTTCCTGTTGGAGCCCTTGGGCTTATAGCTTCTTGCTTTTCCAACTAGGCTTAAGATATGCTTCATGTGTGAAAATAATTTCCTTGATGAACTATGCAGTACAATTTCAGAATGGATTGCCCAATTTTATATTCAGCCATTTTGTAAAACCTTTATTTTTCCTACCATAACAGGAGCACCATCAGTTTAATTGTTTTTGCTTGCATTCATGTTTTTTAACACATTAATTTGTTTCTAATAGCGGATTACCGCTTTCGTGATCGTTTCAGCTTTATCAGCATTATCTTAGAAAGCCTTCTCTTCTTTTGTTTGAAAGTGTGGTTTAACACCTGAAGTGCAACACACGACATTATAGCAGCAGAGAGCACACAGCATGATCATTCTGCTGAATAAATCCAAAGCATTTGTCCAAGATGACTTAAATAATCGGACATCAAGCTTGATTTTTTTCCCAGTAGCCACGGTGACAAATAACTCGAAAGAATATTACATAAGAGTGCTAAGGACTCACTGAAACAACAGGGACCATATTCTGGTAGCTTAATCAAGATCTCGACGAATTATAAAAGGGACCATACTCAGGTAGCCAATCTGACCTGGTCGGGGAAATTACTTGATCCTGGATATATATATATATATATATATATATATATATATATACATGCATTATTGCCAACAAAAGAAAAGTGAAAAGACTTACTTGGTATTAGTACTACCGTCTTATTAGTGACATAAAAGGTCTCACAATATGAAACCTCCTGCCCCTGAGCACCCTCATGCCTCACCAAGGCCGTGGGTGATGTGGCATGTTCCGGAAGGACTGGTCTAACAAAGGCCCAAGCAGGCCAATGGAAAAGGGAGGAGGATTCCAGGCAAGGAACCCAACAGATGCGGGAAAATTAAGCCACTAGGTACTCCTACTTCAGGTCGGAGCAGAAGGTATGGCCCTGTGTTCTGAAGCATGGGGAACAAAGCCCTCCAACCCACATTCTTGGCCTACTAAAGCGCACATGCACTTGAGTATAGCCTTGAATGGTGCCACTCTCTCTACCAACCTGAGAAACAACTCATAGGTAGAGGGAGGAGCGGGCATCCAGCGTCCTGGAAAGAAGGGAGATGGAGGTCGCAGCAGTTCTTCCATTAACCTCGAAACAGAAAGAGTACAGGACTGTACACTTCTATCCCGTCTTGGTGCCAGGGAAGCCAGGACACAGGCCACTGCCCCAGACCAGGACACCAGTTCCCAACCATGACTTGGCCGGGAACCACACAGCTGCTGTCTGGAGAGGTGGTGTTACTGGGAGCACTATCCTTGTGAACTGTGGATTGCCTTACTTGACTTCTTTAACTTCCCATTCTTCTTCCTCTTCTTCATCT
>NC_090727.1:97560582-97570582 GCF_036898095.1 Palaemon carinicauda | reverse complement strand
TGGCAAGAAGGTTGTTGGAGGGCAGCATGAGGAAGGGCAGTGAATGGTGGAATGAAGGAGTGAAGGTAAAAGCGGAAGAGAAAAAGAGGGCTTTTGAAGAATGGCTGCAGAGTAATAGTATAGAGAAGTATGAAAAATATAGAGAGCAAAAGATGGAAGTAAAGCGCAAGGTACGTGAGGCAAAGAGGGCAGCTGACCTCAGGTGGGGTCAGGGACTGGGTCAGTCATATGAAGAGAATAAGAAGAAGTTTAGGAAAGAAGTAAAGAGAGTAAGGAAGGCCGGCGCAAGAATTGAAGAGACAGTGAAAGATGGAAATGGAAGGTTGTTAAAAGGAGAGGAGGCAAGGAAAAGGTGGGCGGAATATTTTGAAAGTTTGCTGAATGTTGAGGATGATAGGGAGGCAGATATAATTGCTGTTCCAGGTGTTGATTTGCCAGTGATGGGAGATGAGAATGAGAGAGAGATTACAATAGAGGAAGTGAGGAGAGCACTAGATGAAACGAGAGTAGGAAAAGCATCTGGTATGGATGGTGTGAAAGCTGAGATGTTGAAGGAAGGGGGTGTGACTGTACTTGAATGGTTGGTGAGATTGTTTAATATGTGTTTTGTGTTGTCAATGGTACCAGTAGATTGGGTTTGTGCGTGTATTGTACCACTATATAAGGGTAAGGGAGATGTGCATGAGTGTTGTAATTCAAGAGGTATTAGTTTGTTGAGTGTAGTTGGAAAAGTGTATGGTAGAGTACTGATTAATAGGATTAAGGATAAAACAGAGAATGAAATCTTGGAAGTATAGGGTGGTTTTAGAAGAGGTAGGGGTTGTATGAATCAGATTTTTACAGTTAGGCAGATATGCGAGAAATATTTAGCAAAAGGTAAGGAGGTGTATGTTGCGTTTATGGATCTGGAGAAAGCATATGATAGAGTTGATAGGGAAGCAATGTGGAATGTGATGAGGTTATATGGAGTTGGTGGAAGGTTGTTGCAAGCAATGAAAAGTTTCTACAAAGGTAGTAAAGCATGTGTTAGAATAGGAAATGAAGTGTGTGATTGGTTTCCGGTGAGAGTGGGGCTGAGACAGGGATGTGTGATGTCGCCGTGGTTGTTTAACTTGTATGTTGATGGAGTGGTGAGAGAGGTGAATACTTGAGTGCTTGGACGAGGATTAAAACTGGTAGGCGAGAATGATAATGAATGGGAGGTAAATCAGTTGTTGTTTGCGGAGGATACTGTACTGGTAGCAGACACAGAAGAGAAGCTTGACCGACTAGTGACAGAATTTGGAAGGGTGTGTGAGAGAAGGAAGTTGAGAGTTAATGTGGGTAAGAGTAAGGTTATGAGATGTACGAGAAGGAAAGGTGGTGCAAGGTTGAATGTCATGTTGAATGGAGAGTTACTTGAGGAGGTGGATCAGTTTAAGTACTTGGGTCTGTTGTTGCAGCAAATGGTGGAGTGGAAGCAGATGTACGTCAGAGAGTGAATGAAGGTTGCAAAGTGTTGGGGGCAGTTAAGGGAGTAGTAAAAAATAGAGGGTTGGGCATAAATGTAAAGAGAGTTCTATATGAGAAAGTGATTGTACCAACTGTGATGTATGGATCGGAGTTGTGGGGAATGAAAGTGATGGAGAGACAGATATTGAATGTGTTTGAGATGAAGTGTCTGAGGAGTATGGCTGGTGTATCTCGAGTATATAGGGTTAGGAACGAAGTGGTGAGGGTGAGAACGGGTGTAAGAAATGAGTTAGCGGCTAGAGTGGATATGAATGTGTTGAGGTGGTTTGGCCATGTTGAGAGAATGGAAAATGGCTGTCTGCTAAAGAAGGTGATGAATGCAAGAGTTGATGGGAGAAGTACAAGAGGAAGGCCAAGGTTTGGGTGGATGGATGGTGTGGAGAAAGCTCTGGGTGATAGGAGGATGGATGTGAGAGAGGCAAGAGAGCGTGCTAGAAATAGGAATGAATGGCGAGCGATTGTGACGCAGTTCCGGTAGGCCCTGCCTGCTTCCTCCGGTGCCTTAGATGACCGCGGAGGTAGCAGCAGTAGAGGACTCAGCAGTATGAAGCTTCATCTGTGGTGGAAATGTGGGAGGTTGGGCTGTGGCATCCTAGCAGTACCAGCTGAACTCGGCTGAGTCCCTGGTTAGGCTGGAGGAACGTAGAGAGTATAGGTCCCCTTTTTTGTTTTGTTTCTTGTTGTTGTCGGCTACCCCCAAAAAATTGGGGGAAGTGCCTTTGGTATATATATATATATATATATATATATATATATATATATATATATATATATATATATATATATATATATATATATATATATATATATATATAAATATATATGATTATATAAACATATATATATATTTTTGGGCTCAAGCCATGTCGTCCTGATGGAAGTTCCTATAGGGTAGCTTCCTAGGGTATATTACAACTACGGCGATATTCCCAGAGAATTTACCTTAAGGTACCAGAATTCTAACTCCTGGAGCGAATATCCCTCGTGAAAGGGATATCGCGACATATCAGAGGACGTATTCTAGACACGTCACATGGCAATCTACGACCTGAACAGAGATTCGTCTCGTAGGAGGGAGATTGACGAGATACGAATTCGGGAAAGAAAAAGGGGAGCCGCTCCCAAGGCTTCCCTATCCCCCGATTCGTATGCGTGCCTGGCGCCAATCCTGGCGCCATCTGTATTCCTTTTTGCGTAGCTTAACAACTCGGTGTTTTTTCCTGTTTTTCTCGCAAATCTTGGATTTATTCAGCTTTTCATGGCTTCTTCGTCTTCGTTGGCCTCGGATAAGTTGAGTATAGTGTCTGTTATGTATAAATGTAGGCTCTTGGTAAAATTTTGAGTGATTAATAGGATTAATCTTTGATACAAGAGCCGTAGCCTACCAGAGGTGTCCTGGACACTGTCACTCGCTAGGTATAAATTAGTTAGTCAGAGTGACATTCCTGGTTGTTTTGCTTAATAAAATTTAGCTATTTAGCTTTACATAGGATTTCCTTTCGTGCTTAGTATTTTTTGGCGAAGTATTCGCCATTCTGGCCTACGCTAGGCCATGTAGCCTAGTCGTTTGGTCCTAGTACTTAATGCATGATTTTGGTTTTTCCGAGTGTAATTAAAATTTTATTGAAGCTTTAGGCTATATTTTATACATTTTAGACTGTGTGGAATATTTCCAAGATTGTATACGTGAGAGTTTCGGTGAATTAGGTAATCGATTCTCTTGGTGCCTAGGCTAATTGCTTATGGAGCCTTAGTATACTTTATTATACTCCCCGGTTGCTTTCTTTTCTTCGGAGAAGGTATGCAATCCCTTTCCCTCTGTTTAAGCCTTGGGCTTATCCCTGAGTGGTTTTTTCCGAATTTATTTTCGATAAAACTATACTAGGGTGTTACTGTACCTTCCTGTTCCAGCAGAGTCTGGTTCAAAGAGGGACAGAACAACAGAGTTTTTAGTCTGAGTCCGTGTTGTTTGGCTTGGGGCAGAGTCTCCCTCGCTGACCTAACACTTACAAAGGGAGCTGAGCTCTCTTAGGTCACTATCGAAGGTTTCTGTAGTTATGATTCCTTCTTGTGTGATCGACCAGACTAAGTCCTGTTGCTGTTCTCGGGGAGGATAAATCTTCCCTTGGGAGTAGCAACGCCTTCCTTGCTTTGGTGCTCTGGAAGCTGGCAGGTATTATACTACTGCGCTGGCCCTTTCCCTTAGATCTCCCTTAGGCTAAGACAAAGTTCTTGGCTGCGGGTGATCTGTCACTAAAGCAAGGTTGGCAGGACCCTCTTGTCCCTTCCCCCTCTATCTCCGTAATGGCCTAGCCATTACTGTACTGTACCTTGCCGGCCGGCAGAACTGGCCGGCAGGGGTATTACTGTACCGTATGTCATTCTACTTCTGGACCTAGTATAGGTTGGGATATGGATTGACTAAGCCCATTGCCGGCCGGCAGAGATGCTGGACGGCAAGGGTCTTATGTTTTCGAGTGCTGCCCGGACCTCTCTTGGTCCCTCATCCATGCCTGCCGGCTGAGCCGGACGGCATTGGTCAAGGAAGCCTGAATTAAGTTTCTCCCCTTCCTTATATGCACTCTTTCGGTTGCCGGGCTTGGGGGGTTGTGTACACTCTTATCCCGGCATCCATTCTATTTTCTTCTAGTGCTGTACCTGTCCCGGCTGCCGGCCTATGAGGCCGGCTGCCGGCCTATGAGGCCGGCAGCCGGGCAGGTGTAGTCTTCTGGTTCTTTTGCTGCCGGCTGGCATCGGTCTTGTACCTTTGCCGGCCGGCTTATGTCAGTCCTTGTCTGCCGGTCACCAAGAGTGTGGCCGGCAGCTGGGTACTACCTTGTGTAGTTGCTGGCCGGCAATCATTGCCGGCCAACACTGGCTGTTGCTGGCCGGCAGCTGCTGCCGCCGGCACAGACATGTGAACCAGAGGGCTGCCGCCCTATAGCTGTTAAGTAGTATACTTTAAAGCTAATTGTGGTGTGTGCCGGCCGGCAAAGGCAGGCCGGCACACATCCTCCTATACTGTACTAGTATTCTTCTGTATAGCATATACAGTAAGAAGAAAACTATAGTAAAAGTTTAGGTACAGCACTGTATCTTCTAACACTATTGTGTTTTCTTACACAGCCCTTTGCTGTTGCCCTCAGACAGGAAGCAGAGTTCTTCCCCGTCTATTATCCAGGATTTTTAAAATCATTGCCTAGGTGTGAGCTCCACCTGTTTCCTCTGGAAACCTTGCATTGGTTACTCTAGTAGAGATAAACCATTTTGATTTTATTATCTGGAAGGCTGCAACAATGGGTTGTGAGGGAAACACAAGTGTGTGTCTTTCATTTATGAATTGTTATGCTATACTATGCATATCCAGTGATACATAGTTCACTTGATACTCATGGAAATTTCTTCTCTTTATAGAAGGACACTCCGAAGTCGGGAAGTGCTTTCTGCAATGTCAGCAGCAAGAACCTCTGCGGACATGAGTTTTGTAGGAGACACGCAGCATACGCTGTCTCCAAGGATGATCTCCGGTATTGGGACCCTCAGGTATGTACTGTGTGCATTAACCTGATTAATGAGACATTTAAATAGCTAGGAAGAAACTTCGTACCTGGGTAAGGGGCTTCCAAAAGTACACTTCTGGCCCTTATCTTCCAAGTGAGAAGATGAGGGCGTATCTTTTCCCTAAGGCATCAACTGATGCAGTGATTCCCCAGCCTCAAGAGGAGATCCCCTAAGTTCAGATCCAGGTGGATGCTGAAGTCGCGGTCGCGATGCAAGACATCCAGCTAAATGACAGGATATCTGATGTGGACGGGTGTCAGGAGGAAGACCTCCTTGCAAAAGCCCAGGATGAAGTTCAAGTCCCTCTACATCGGCCGGTCTCCCAGTAGAGCTGGGACAGGCCCTCTCTTCTATTGTTGGAATGATCCAACAAATGCAGAAGGAGAATCAGGAGAAGGCGGCTGCAATGGAACTGCGAATGCAGTGCCTTGCAGAATCACATGGGCCCCAGAAAAGCTCAATGTGAAAGACCTTCCTTTGTGCTCGGATGCTAACCCGTGGAGGTATGCTGAGCACATGTCGATGACGACTGGAAAGATCGTCATCTCGGATATGCTGGGCTCAGTTCCCCTGGAGGGTGGAATTCTGGCCCAGCAAGGCACCATATCCGGACTGTTATGTCCAGCTGAGGAAGGAACCAGCTTCAAAGGAGGAGGCAGAGCCGAAGGAGGTCATAGTGATGACCATGCTAAGGCTCAAGCTCTACTTTCATCTTCGATGAAAGAGAGGGGCTTCTCTAACTCAAAGGTAGCTGCATTGAATAGGAAGCTCCCTTCCTTTGTGTCCTAGCCTACTAGAGCCTTCCCCCTTTTTACAGAAAGGGTTTCTGGCTGTACTAAAAGCAATCGAGGCCGGCAAGTCTTGCCCCTCCCTAGAGGAGTGTAAACCCTTGTCGCTGGCCCTGCCTATGGACCACAAAGATTGGAAGGACGTCCATCTTACGTTCTAAGTGGGAAAGTTGGAGGCTGATATTGCCGGACGTCAGTTCGGCAAGGACCTCCCTAAGCTGTCTGACTTTCTCTTGCGAAGTGAGTTCGATACAAAAGAAAGACTGACTGCCTCAATGTCTCTTCAGACTACTCTCGAGACGATGGCAAGTGACCCCAAGGTCCATGAAATGTTCATGGTAGTGGCCAAGCCTCATCTGGCCACAGTGACGAAGGACCTTTATGGCTTCGTCAAGGCAAGGAGAGCTTGTAGGGAGTTCGTGTTTACCTCGGCTACAGTGAGGCACGAACTAAAGAAACTAATCTCCTCCAACATTTGGGGAAAAGACCTTTTTCCCTACCGACTTGGTCAAAGAAGTTTTTGATAAAGCCACCTTGGAGAATAGAAACCTTCTCCAGAAGTGGGACCTGGCTATCAAAAGAAAGTCTTCCCCGGATGAGGGTCCTCAACCAAAGAGGAAGACTATGAGGACTAGGCTACCGTCTCGGCCAGCCAAGCCTCTTAGACAGCAACAGCAACTGCAATTGCCATTGCCCCCAGTGCCCCAGATCGTGGCACAAACCCCGACCACCTTTCAGTGGGTACCCCAGGCCGTGTCGACACAGTCCACGGCTTTCACCCCAGCGTTCGAAGGGCAGTCTACTTCCTTCCGAGCAAAGCCTAGAGGAGCAGCCAGAGGCTCGTCTAGACGCCCCTCAAGGGGAAGGGGATTCAGGGCTGGTCGTGGTCAGGAAGGCAAGACCTCAGGACGGCAGTCCAAGTGAGGTCATACCGGTAGGAGGGAGACTTCTGAAATTTCGGGATCGGTGGACCTTCGATCCCTGGGCCCACAGCCTACTCAAGAATGGATTGGGCGGGAGCTGGTACAGCACTCCACCCCCGTACCTTCGGTTTTTCCAACACTCCACCCCCGTTATGGAGGAGTACGTTCAAGAACGGTTGGAGAAAAAGGGTGAAGCCCATCAATTTCTAAGGGAGGCTGTTTTGTGTTCCCAAGAAAGACTCGGAAAAGCTCAGAGTCATTCTGGACTTGTCGCCACTTAACAAGTTCATAGTGAATTGCAAATTCAAAATGCTAACACTGCAACACATAAGGACCTTACTGCCCAAGAGGGCATATTCCGTCTCTATAGACTTGTCAGATGCCTACTGGCACATTCCAATTAGCCATCGACTCTCCCCCTACCTAGGGTTCAGGCTACAGCGAAGACTATACGCCTTCGGAGCCATGCCATTCGGGCTAAACATAGCCCGAAGGATTTTTACGAAGCTTGCGAGCGTAGCTCTCAAACAATTTCGCCTAAAGGGAATTCAGGTAGTAGCCTACCTGGACGACTGGTTGGTGTGGGCAGCATCCGAGACAGAATGCTTGCAAGCTTCCAGTCAGTGATCCAGTTCCTAGAGTACCTAGGCTTCAAGATCAACAGAAAAAGTCTCGACTTTCTCCATCTCAAAAGTTCCAGTGGCTAAGATCCACTGGGACCTTTTGTCACACCGTTTCTCCACCCCAGCGAAGAAAAGGAAGGAGATAGCGGGTTCTGTCAAGAGACTTCAAGATTCCGAAAGGATATCAAGACACGAGCAGGAGAGAGTACTGCGCTCTCTCCAGTTTGCTTCGGTGACAGACCCAGTGCTAAGAGCACAGCTAAAGGATGCAATCGGAGTTTGGAGAAGTTATGCATCAAACGCGTGAAGAGATCTGAGAAGACCAGCCGCTTCGGCTAAGTACTCTTCTCAGGCCTTGGTCCCAAGCCAGACATCTAAAGAAGTCAGGTTCTTCTTCAGCCACCTCCCCCGTCGGTGACGATTCACTCAGACGCCTCAAAGGAGGGATGGGGAGGTCACTCTCATCGGAAAAAAGTCCAGGGGACTTGGTCCAGGCTATTCAAGACCTTTCTCATAAAACTTTCTAGAAGCTAGGGCAGTGCTCCTTACCTTAAAGAAAGTCTCCCCGTGTCATTCGTTCCACATAAAGTGGTAATAGACAGCGAGGTAGTTGTAAGATACTTGAATTGACAAGGATCGAGGTCACCACCTCTCAACCAGGTGATGTTGGCCGTCTTCCGATTGGCGGAAAAGAAGAAGTGGTACCTGTCGGCAGTTCACCTTCAAGGAGTCCGCAATGTGACAGCGGACGCTCTATCCAGGTTCACACCAATAGAGTCGGAATGGTCCTTAGACGCAGGATCATTCTCCTTCATTCTGAATCAGTCCCAGAACTGCAGATAGACCTCTTTGCGACGAAAGACAACAAGAAGTTGCCCCTGTACGTGCCCCGTACGAGGACCCCTTAGCGGAAGCAGTGGACGCGATGTCCCTCGACTGGAACAGATGGTCCAAGATTTATCTGTTCCCTCCTCACAACCTTCTGTTGAGGGTCCTCAACAAACTGAGATCCTTCAAAGGGTAGCGGCAATAGTGGCCCACAAGTGGCCGAACAGCGTGTGGTTCCTCCTGGCATTGGAACTGTAGCTGAAGTTTGTACCACTACCAGATCCAGTTCTGACCCAGCGAGTCCAGAAGTCAACTGTCTGCGCTTCATTACAGAAAACCCGGACCCTGCAGTTCATGATTTTCTCTCCCTAGCGGTGAGAAAGCGTTTCGGGATTTCGAAAGCCAGTATAGACTTCATTGAGGAATATAAATGCAAATCTACTAGAAGGCAATATGAGTCATCTTGGAGAAAATGGGTGGCCTTTTGTCAAGGCGAAGATTCCGCAGGAGATCTTGACAGACTTCTGCTTATCTTTTTTCCCCACCTCCATGGTCAAGGGTTGGCAGAGAACACGATTTCAGCGTGTAAGTCTGCTTTGACAAGACCCATTCTATATGCCTTCCAGGTCGACCTAGGTAACGAGATCTTTAATAAAGTCCCGAAAGCCTGTGCTAGGCTCAGACCTTCAGCACCTCCAAAGCCCATTTCATGGTCTTTAGACAAGTTCTTCATTTCGCTTCTCTGTTGAGCAATGAAGAATGTGCGTTAAAGGATTTGACACAAAAAGTTATTTTCCTAATTTGCACTCGCGTCCGGGGCCAGGGTTAGTGAAATTGTAGCCTCTCGAGAGAGGCAGGTCGTGTTCAGTTCCTGGATGGGGAAGAACTGAACCTGTTTCCGGATCCTACGTTTCTCGCCAAGAATGAGTTACCCACCAACAGGTGGGGTCCCTGGAGAATCTGCCCTCTGAAAGAAGATGCATCTCTATGTCCAGTAGAATGCCTAAAGGTCTATCTTCATAGAACTTCAGACTTCAAGGGTGGTCAACTATTCAGGGGAGAAACATCAGGCTCAAATTTATCTCTGAATCAACTCAGAGCAAAAATCACATATTTTATTCGCAGAGCGGATCCTGACAATACACCCGCAGGTCACGATCCGAGGAAAGTTGCCTCATTCTTAAATTTCTTTAATTGCATGGATTTTGAACATCTCCGTTCATACACTGGCTGGAAGTCTTCCAGAGTGTTCTTTCGCCACTATGCGAAGCAAGTAGAGGAACTAAAAGAGATCTGTGGTAGCAGTGGGTCGCGGTGTTAACCCTACTGTTTAACTCTGCGAGGAACAGTGGTCTTAATTGGGACGATTAATTCCAGGGTGAGTGTGTAGTTACATACTGTACTACAAACTAAGTGAGGGCACTGTGTTGCCCATCCAGACTGTTCCATTTCCGAAGGTGAACCTAGCATAAGTGCAGACATGTGTGCCGAGCGTTTCTAACGCTAATGTCATTGATTTGTAATACAGGCTTTTATGACTTTGATACCTCGGTATCTTAAAAGTGGCATCTAATGTTTTTCTTTCAGACAAACAAGCCCTGTTTACTATCATACTTATGCTTAAACTTTTGGGTTATCCTCTTCTTATATATATATATATATATATATATATATATATATAATTGTGGTTAACCTGTCTATTTATTGCCTGTCAATAATCTGGTTCTTGAGAACCTTGCGTCTCCTTCACCTGTGTCAATTTACT
>NC_090727.1:97530582-97548082 GCF_036898095.1 Palaemon carinicauda | reverse complement strand
GCCGCAAACCTAATTGGAGAGAGCAGGATGCTTTAAGCCCAAAGGGTGCAGTAAGGAAAAATATCCCAGTGAGGATAGAAAATAATAAAATACAAAAGATATAATTAATAATTGAAATAAAAAAAATTAAGAACAGTAACAACATTGAAATACTTTCATAGATAAACCATGAGAGACCATTGTGTCAGCCTGTTCAACATATAAACATTCGATGACATTCCCTGATTAAAGAGATCATTCCACCATCTGCCATAGCTGGAATAAAACTTTTAGAATACTGTTTAGTATTAAGCCTTTTGAAGGAGACTATATGAATATTACTAATAACTGCATACCTAGGATTACGAGTAGGATGGTACTGTCTTTGAAGATTTAAATGCAAAGGATGGCCAGTTATGAAAAATCTTATGCAACATTCATAACAACTAACTGAACGACGGTGCCGGAGATTGATATCTAGATCAGGAATAACAAAATTAATTTGAACACTTGCATTGCTTTAATAAATCTATTTTCATTATTTCCTTTAAAAAAATAAATATTGAAAATAATACCTTATAAATAATATTCAAAGATATCTATAAAATCTTATGATTTTTTTGTTATATGTGGAAAATATTACTTAAAAATATTCTTATTTCAAGAACCATAATCAAGATATTGGTCACAATGTTTACTGACTAGGTTGCTGTCAGCATTAGGTGCTCTTTGACCACTTAATATTTTTGAGAGTACTAGCTCTGAAAAAGAGCTAGTGCTTAATATGATTACGGTGCAGTTAAAAATAAAACCCTACATTAGTAGTGGCTGCAATATTTCAATCAGCATTGCCAAATGTAGGGAATATATCGACTTGTTGTATTTCGTAAAAGAGAAGTTTCTTAATAATGATATTCCTGCTATAAACATCGTTGGTATTTTCCATTCAACAACTTTAACTGAATACAAAATTGAGGAAAGGAAGACAGAGTGGAGAAAGTGTAAGGCTGAAAAGAATAAAGAAAAATAATATCGCCAACAAAATATTTCACTGTGGGATAAAAGGCTTGAGAGGATTTGTCTTTCTGGGTTTCACAGGTTGTTCAGACTTTCCCTTTTCATTATCTTCATCATTTCCTTTTTCCTTACTTTTATCGTCTCTATCCAAAGTCCTCGAGGGAATAATAGCTAACACTCGTCTATCGGTCAATAGATTCGTAGAGGGTTTGTTACAGTTGGCGACAATATGTAGGCCCACATATAAAAAGACCTCTTGTATACAAAGAGAGAAGAAGGGATTAGCATGGCTTAAGTTCTATTTCATTTTTTTTTTTTTTTTTTTTTTTTTTTTTCATTAGTGAAGTCTTGATATCGTAAGCTTAAATTCCATTCAAAATTATCCTTTCCATCTGCACAGTTTTGTTTGTCTAATGAAACACTTCGTGAAAGTTCACTTTTTACCCGAAGGACTTTATAGGTTTTAGGTGGTTTTCCCTCTTTTTTTTTTTCTTTTTTTTTCATGGATATAAATGTCGATATTTTGAATTGTGTTTTCGAAATCACAACTCGAGAATATGTATTTTAATTGTGAAGGTTTTCAACCCATATAAGTTCCTGCTGTAAACTACTTGAGATTTGAAATTGGTTACTGTATTATTATTATTATTGTTGTTGTTATTATTATTATTAATTATTATTATATACTATTATTATTCATTATTACTTAGTTTTATTATTTTTGTTATTTTTAATTTTATTTATATAATTTTGATTTTATTTATTGTTATTTTTATTTGTTATTTATTATTGTTATTATTTATTTATTATTGTTGTTATTTATTTATTATTGTTATTTTATTATTTTATTATCATTGATATTTTATTATTTTATTGTTTTATCATTATTGTTAATTTATTACATAATTGTTGTTTTTATTATTTCTTTATTATTTTTTTATTTTATTCTATTATTTTATTATATTTATTTTTATCATTTTATTATTTTATCATTATCATGATTATTATTATTATTATTATTATTATTATTATTATTATTATTATTATTATTATTATTATTATTATTATTATTATTATTATTATTAGCTGCGCCGCAAACCAAATTGGAGAGAGCTGGATGCTTTAAGCCTAACGGGTGCAGTAAGGAAAAATATCCCAGTGAGGATAGAAAATAATAAAATACAAGAGAAATAATAAATAATTGAAATAAAATATTTTAAGAACAGTAACAACATTAAAATACTTTCAAAGATAAACCATGAGAGACCATTGTGTCAGCCTGTTCAACATATAAACATTCAATGACATTCCCTGATTAAAGAGATCATTCCATCATCTGCCATGGCTGGAATAAAACTTTTAGAGTACTGTTTAGTATTAAGCCTTTTGAAGGAGACTATATGAATATTACTAATAACTGCATACCTATGATTACGAGCAGGATGGTACTGTCTTTGAAGATTTAAATGCAAAGGATGGCCAGTTATGAAAAACCTTATGCAACATTCATAACAACTAACTGAACGACGGTGCCGGAGATTGATATCTAGATCAGGAATAAGAAAACTAATTTGAACACTTGCATTGCTTTAATAAATCTCTTTTCATTATTTCCTTTAAAAAATAAATATTGAAAATAATACCTTATAAATAATATTCAAAGATATCTATAAAATCTTATGATTTTTTTGTTATATGTGGAAAATATTATATAAAATATTCTTATTTCAAGAACCATAATCAAGATATTGGTCACAATGTTTACTGACTAGGTTGCTGTCAGCATTAGGTGCTCTTTGACCACTTAATACTTTTGCGAGTACTAGCTCTGAAAAAGAGCTAGTGCTTAATATGATTACGGTGCAGTTAAAAATAAAACCCTACATTAGTAGTGGCTGCAATATTTCAATCAGCATTGCCAAATGTAGGGAATATATCGACTTGTTGTATTTTGTAAAAGAGAAGTTTCTTAATAATGATATTCCTGCTATAAATATCGTTGGCATTTTCCATTCAACAACTTTAACTGAATACAAAATTGAAAGAGAAAGGATATTGATTTCCGGATTGAAAGGAACCAAGGATATATGGCAAAAGGGTGAGTCTGTAATATGGCGTTTTGGTTTTTTGTGTTCACGTCCGCATTGAGGAGTTTTTTTGGGGATCCTTCCTTTGGTCGTTAGTGTTTGGCTCAGGATTTTGAGACTTTTTGTCGTTTTTTGTATTTTAATTTTGAAAAGATTTGTATTATGTAGAAATCTTGATACTTATTTACCCCCAGTTATCTTGAAGAAAATGTGTATAGACAAACGAGATTCTTTTCTCCATGGTCGACAGTTATATAAAAGTTAAACCTGAAGCCTCTTAATGAATGCAGTATGACATAATTCTCATGATAATATGCATTATTAGGGTGAGACATTGAAGAGGCTACAATATGCCGTTGATGTAGTGGCCTTTAAACCTTTAAATCGTTAGTCGAGTTGCTTAGCAAGGCGTCGTTATCAAAGGGCTGCAAGTGTAGAAGAATCTCATCGGGGGTCGAAGTGTTTGCCGAAAATCTTTTTCTTGTTTGTGTTTTGGCCGTCGGTTTGCCGTCGGCTTTTATTGCATTTATTGTCTTGCGTTGTCTAATTGACAGGTCAGCAATATGTTCTTTAGAGAGGTGGAGGTGAGTGGGAATATCTCAAGTTAAATTTCATCGAATAAAGGATTTAATTCAATATTTTCCTTATTGAGGTTACTGTATATAACAATCATTGATAGTAGTATTTTAAAGTAACAATATGGGTAAGACCGGGTGCTAATTATCGTGTTGTTAAAATTTAAATTTGTTGATGGACTTATTTTGGAGAACATTACCGGCTACAAAATCAAAAATCTATTCTATGTTCATGGTTTTACCAATGGTGAATCTAAACTTTTTGAATGGATAAGATTAATGGAAGTAGGCCATTTTTTAAAATCTGATATATTATTTCATTTAGTGTGACATCTCTCTCTCTCTCTCTCTCTCTCTCTCTCTCTCTCTCTCTCTCTCTCTCTAAGGATGTATACATTTTCTATACTGAACATTAATCATCAGTGACTGTGGGATATTACTGAATAGTAACGTTTAGTCCTAATCTCCCTCTCTCTCTCTCTCTCTCTCTCTCTCTCTCTCTCTCATGTGCAATGTGTCTGAGCGAGTTAAAGGCGGAACAATAGCCAATGGTGTCTGATAGGTTAAAGTGTAGCTGTAAGTGTAGGCAAAGGGAAAGTGAGCCGTAACTAGAGAGAAGGATCCAATGTATTACTGTCTGGGCAATCAAAGTACCCCCATAACTCAAGCGGCAGTGTCTCAACAGGTGTCTGGTGCCCTGGCCAACCTACTACCTTTGTTTCCTGTCACGCACAGCTCTACCTTGCTCTGGAATTGAAGGATAGAGAGGTGTGTACCTTGGTGATAGGGATGTTCGTGCAAGTGCGTGTGTGTTTGCATATTTATTTAGATATTTAGTCTTTATTTGTGACGTTTATGATTAAATGACATTTATGATTAAGTAATATTTATGGTAAGAGTAACATCACTTGTTTACGCTATTTGTAATCATTACAAGAACATGATCGCCTTTGAATTACTTTCTGAGATTAGTTTGAAATTAATTTCGGCTTTGTTTCCTCTGAAATGTTGTGGTAGAATACAGTTGGACTACAGTAATCCGAAAGTGGATGTCTTGGAGATTTTGAAGTATTATGACAGAAATATTAAAGAATGGGCCTTTTGAAAGGTACTGATTGGCTAGCTAGGTATTACAATACTAGTGTACGCGACCCTTTGTAAGTGATGGCTAAATATTTAGATATACAGTACACACACACGCACCCAACTCTCACTCTTACCTGAAGGACGCGGAGGGACCGAGTAGTTATACGTCTGACTATGACCGGAAAGATATATATATATATATATATACACACATATATATATATATATATATATATATATATATATATATATATACACACACACACACACACATATATATATATATATATATATGTGTGTGTGTGTATATATATATATATATATATATGTATATATATATGTATATATATATATATACATATATATATATATATATATATATATATATATATATATATATATATATATATATACTGTATATGTATAAATTATATATCAGGGAAATTTTCTTATTGTTCCTATGATTTTCTTTACCTTGTAGGTTTCATGTGAAATATTGAGAAAAGTTATTTGAAAACGTTTACGTTATTTAACCAATGAAAAAGAAATATGATTTTTCCTAATGGTGTGGGAGATACGCAACATTTTAGAAAGAAAAATATATGTGATAGAACGTTTCCCTTCACACTCCGATTGGATTAAAGAGAATATTAGTGAAGATTTACTGGCAAAAATAACTTTGACCCTATACTAGGTATTTGGATTTAAAACTCAGTGCCAAAAGCATTTATTGTTTTTATTTATACCTCACAGATCAAATTATATTGCTTTTTAACTTCTACTCAAACTGCTTGGTAAAGATTTCCACATCACAGAACCTCTACAATATTCAAACTTTTCTAATTTATTCTTCTTGGTATGAGGTGAATTCCACAGTATTTTATTTTAATGGGATTTTGTTTAATTCTAACCTGAAAACTATTTATATAAAAGAGAAAAAACGAATGCACAGAAGGACATAGAAAAATGTGTTTGTGAGATTAAATCTCTCTGAGACGGGGAATATCTACCTGAAGAGTCCTGTCGGTCCAGGGTTTAACCTGATCCTCTGGCGTCACTTTACAAAATTGGGTTGGGCTTTTATTACACACAAAAATAATAATAACTTTTGCAGTATGTTGGAAAACTTCTATTTTCGTTCCTCTCTCTCTCTCTCTCTCTCTCTCTCTCTCTCTCTCTCTCTCTCTCTCTCTCTCTCTCTCTCTCTCTCTCTCTCTTCAGGCTGAAATTAGAAAAATATTGCATTTCCTCGTTGGAATTTAGGGAATTAAAAGACCCAAGGGATTATAAAAGTGACCAAGAATATATTTGTTAGATTTTATGTGAAGGTTATTTTCCCCAAAATATATGGTGTCATTTTTGGAACATTCCAAAATTTTTGTGATTTTAGGAATTCTCTGAATACTTGCTGTGTAGATGAAGTACAGTGGGGAATTTGTGTAAATTTACTTGTTGTGTAGATGAAGTAGGCTTACAGTGGAGAAGTTGCGTAAAGCTCAAATGTATTTTTTACGATAGATATTTAAAGTACTGGAATAAAACTCGTTGTCTTTTAAAGAGGTTGGTGCGAATACCAAAACATTGCGAGATCAGAAAATAGCCTCGGTCTGTACATCATTATCGGGTCTGTTGTAATTCTTATCTTTCTGAATCATACGCCAACTTTATCTCTCTGGAACAACGATTTCAAGTTTTCTTTCCTTGAACTTATACAGTATATCGTCATTATCATCATCATTGCCAGCCGTTACTGGTCCACTGCAGATCAAAGGCATCAGGCATGCCCTTCCACGTTCGTTTGTTTATGGTGTTTCCGCGCCAGTCCACATCTGCAAACTTTATTAGTTCGTCAATCTGTCGTCATCTCTTCCTTTCTCTGCTTTTGCAATCTCTAGGGGCCCTTCGTTATTATTAATGACCATCTATTACCTGCCATTCTCATTACATGTCCTGCCGTGTCCAATGTTTTCGTATCCATGCTGCTCTTTCTGTGTGTATACAGTATATATATATATATATATATATATATATATATATATATATATATATATATATATATATATATATATATATATACATATTAGACATATGTCTATATTCGAACTGAGGTATAGTCTCTCTCTCTCTCTCTCTCTCTCTCTCTCTCTCTCTCTCTCTCTCTCTCTCTCTCTCTTTCATGGAGTTTTTGCAAAAATTCCCTTCATTTTTGTTGTATTTTATTCCATCATCTTCGTTAGTTTTAAACTCTTACACAATGTTTTTTTCCCCCATTTTCATTTCACTCTATAACGACAATTTACTATTTTGAATGATCGCTTCATTTCTGCTGACTATTTTATCCATGTTTTTTTTTATGTAACTGAAAGTCTTGAAAAGTTGTTAACGCATTTTTCATTTTCTTTTTTAATATATCATCCAAGCAACTGATGTCCGCTGTACCTTTCCTTTGTTCCCATGCCATCTCCCTGCCGGACAATGTTGAAGCCTTCATGATTATCGCATATTATTCCGTTAAGGTAGATAAAATGGATTAGTGTGCTCAAAATTCTTTCATTGCTATGTTCTTCTTAGTTCGGGCAAACATGATTAAGCTTTTAGTGATTCAACATTACATACTATTGTACGTAAGCCTCCCCCTTTCCTAATTACAACACACTAGTTTGGGCAATTTGTGGCATATTGTTGATTTACGGTGATAGCCCATTGCGTGACAAGAACATATATATATATATATATATATATATATATATATATATATATATATATATATATATATATATATATATATATATATATATATATATATATATGTAAATATAAATATTATATATATATATAATATATATATATATATATATATATATATATATATATGTGTAAATATAAATATTATATATATATAATATATATATATATGTATATATATATATATATATATATATATATATATATATATATATATATATGTGTGTGTGTGTGTGTGTGTGTGTGTATCCAGACACTTCTTTATAATATAGGGAAAACCCGATATTTTGGGTTGCTCTTGTGCGTGTCTGGTCGTGTGTATACTCCAACGCGAATGAAGGTTACTGTGCAAACAGGTTGAAGGGAGATGAAACCATAATGTAGTAGATCAAGTTTTTTTAAAAAACAAAGCACCAATAAGCTACTTATTGAGATTAAAATGCTGTAAAGTGGTAGATGATGTTTTTAAGAACAAGAGCACCATTAAGCTTCTTATTGAAATAAAAATGCTGTGAATTTAAACAAGGAATTAAATTTGAAAAGAATATTTTACCATATATATATATATATATATATATATATATATATATATATATATATATATATATGTGTGTGTGTGTGTGTGTGTATATATATATATATATATATACACATATATGTATATATATATATATATATATATATATATATATATATATATATATATATATATATATACATATATATACATATATTTCGCTAGCATTTGTATTCAGGATTCATAATTTTCAGATCACTATTATAACACTTTCTAAAAAGATAAGTCTTCAGGTTTTTCTTGAAAGCTGCCACATTTTTGCTATTCTTGACATCAAGTGGAAGGTCATTGAAGAGTCTCGGTGCAGCATAACTAAAAGTTCTTCCTCCTATAGCATGATTCACACTGATTTCGAATATTCTTTGTGGGTCATCAGCATGTCTATCTCTTACAGCAGAGCTAGTAGCTTGAGAGTAGGGGACCAAGCAATCCCGAAGATATTTAGGCTTATCATTTGTAAGTGTTTTGTGAGTCAACAAGCAAATCTTAAATTCAGTTCTAGCCTTAACAGGTAACCAATGTAGATCGATCAATGCAGGAGTTATTCTCTCCCGCAGTTTAATGCCTTTTATCAGTCTAGCCGCCCAGTTTTGCATATTTTGAAGCTTTCTTAGTAGTGTATTGGGCAATAAGTACAGAGAATTGCAATAATCAAGCCTTGATATTACGTGACTCATCTCTAAAATTTTTGTACTGCCCTCGGTTAAATATTTTATAATAAATGCTATGTTTCTCAGGTGATAGTTACACACTTTCACTGTGTTCCTTATTTGATCCCTCATTGACAAATTACAATCTATCAGTACACCCAAATTTTTCACAACAGGCACAATCCTAATATCAGCGTCACCAATTTTTATACCTTGTGAAGACAACGAAAACTATTTCTCATTGCTTGACGACTCTGAAGAGGAACGCCGTAATTACACACACTTCAGGATCAAGGAATTCTCTTGATGAGAGAAATGCTCATCAGCAGTACGTCGTGACAGTTATGAGGATGAATACTCGACCAAGACATAGTCAGTGACGTTCCTTTAAGGTCTGAAATACTACTGCCAGTATCATTTATTGTAATATAGTTGTTTTTCATTATAACATGCATTATTTTTCTAGCGATATTGATTATAAAGGAAATTTCGCGATAAACATATCTTGTTGATTTTATTTTGCCCTCTTGTTTCCCTACACTACCTCTGTATTGCTATGGTGATACATATCAGGCATTCTGTTTGGAAGGCCCTCGCACTTTCTTTTCCTTAACTGAAGAATTAAAGATATTGCCTGGAGTGATGGGCAAATTACATTTCAGATTTTCATTCCTTTATTTTTGGGTACATTAATAGAAATGTAAGAAATTTTTATTTTTACTCCTTTATTGTAGGCACATTAGTAGAAATTCAAGAGATTTCTCTTTCAGGGAGTGCTCAGCATTCCTCTCTGTAGTTGCACCAAATGCGTGGGAGGAGGAAGCCATCTGGCCCTTGCATTGGCATCAGCACAACAACTTTAGACAGAAGCCTCCTCCTCCTCCTCCTCCTCCTCCTCCTCCTCCTCCTCGATGTTCATCCTTTCATTCTGGTATCCCTGATTCTTTTCCTTTCCAAATGCGGAGCTTCAGTACAGTCAAGTATTCTCTATAATGCTACTGATTTGCCGTTGTCCACAGGGCGACTTTATCCAATAAATGGAAACACAAACCATTGAGAAATAAAAAATCGATCAAATCAACATATGAAAACGTAGTTTTGTATTCGAAAAAGTTCTTGAACTTCTATTGTTGCTACGATAAAGTACTGGAAATCAGAAATTTCTTAAATTAACTACTAATGTGTGTACAAGAAAGGACTGAAAATCTTATGAACAAGGTTATTTGGAGCGACGAAATTCTGCCGTATTATTGGATGTTTTTTTTATAGATTAATTCTTAGTTCAGCGAAAAAATTTTCCAGTAAGATACATTTACATAGCATATGCAGTGAGTTTCTATATACATAAATATGATACTTTTGCAATAGATATTTTACATTACTTTTAATTCTTATAATGTTTACCATTTGTTGTATACAATACAGTTTATGAAATGACTATATTTAGAGAAAGACTACAACAAAATGAAGTCTTTGAGTTTTTTGTCATCCTTCATTTCTTAAAATCTACAAACAACTCTAATTTTCTCCTGTGCCTTATTTGGAGTTGACGGGAATAATATTCATGAAGTTTGAATGACTGAATGACTAATTTGTTGTTGGTTAGAAAAGGAGACCTTGTCTGACTTTTGACTTGTTATTCCATTTATGTTTAATATGATGGTCAGTCATTTCTCATTTTTTTTTATTTAAGTTTGCCGTGATTTTACTTGTATCTAATAAGTGTGTATCCAGTCTTTTTTAAGAATAATTCTATAAGTATAAAAATTAAGTTACTATTACGATGCTACTGCTGTTGAGAGAGAGAGAGAGAGAGAGAGAGAGAGAGAGAGAGAGAGAGAGAGAGAGAGAGAGAGAGAGACGTCTCATAGAACCCCCTTCCAGAAGATCGGCATGATTAATGTTAGGCAGAGAAACGCTTCTTGATTGGCCAAATAAACATCTTTGTACTCTCAGAAGATGGCTTTTATCGGTTGATTGGATTTAATGACGCATAAAGGATGAGATGTTATGGGGTCGACGTCATTAGTGTTTGTTTTATAATTTGTGAGATGGGATCGCTTCATTTTTTTTCGGTCTGTTTGTAATTTTTAATCAAACTGTCACTATTCTAATAATCCAGTGAATAAGATTGGTATTTGAAATTAAGATTCTGGCAGTGAATGAAAAGTGGCAGAATTACAATATAGTCATGAATGAATTCCATTTGTAATTAACGCTCTTCGAGGCTGTTATGCTGTAAAGAAAAAAAAAATATTCCCTTAGTACCCAATAAACAGATGGTGTTAGGGAAGATAACTTAGGAATCTAAATTTGAAAGTCGATAATCTTATCTGGCAAGCATTGATAGGGTTGTTGTGGCTTATTGGTAACGTCTCATTCTGATGATAGCCAGACTGGGGTTCGAGTCCCGCTCAAACTCGTTAGTTCCTTTAGTGCCTGCAATCGCACCAGCTTTGTAAGCTAAGTATGGGAACTTTGGAGAGCCTATAGGTCTACCTGCTTAGTCATCAGCATCCATTGCCAGGCTCTCTATGGTTCCTGCTTAGGTGGAGAGGGGCTTGGATGCTGATCATGCTTGGCAAGACATTGTCACTGTCCCTTGCCTCTGCCATTCATGAGCGGCATTTAAGCCTTTAAACATTAACGAAGAAAGTTGTTTGAAAGTTAGAAATGAAAATTAGCGAAACTTATTCTGAAGAAGCTTATTATTTGAATGTCTTCAGGTTGTACAGATTGACAATATTAGCAAGGAAACGTGCACACGACAGCATAGTGACTATTGATTAGTTGAAATGTTTATGTTAATCACTTTACAACTTACATTTCAAATTATTTGTATTGACATTCATATTAATGCCTATAACCATATGAATTGAGAAAAAAAAAACCATTTGACCTCCAAATGTCATTTTGTGGAAGCAATTATTTTTACGTTTCACATTTTTTCTTTATTAGGCATATGAATACACAGATGTCTGAGGAAGGATTTTCGAAGGGTTCTTCAGGATGTGACTTTCATTTAAAGTTAAGTTCAGAGATTTACTTCTTGAAGTCCAGATTTTCCCCTTTTATTACTTATGGAAGTCCAGATTTTTCCTATTTATTACTTCTTGAAGTCTAGATTTTACACACTTTACTATTGCCTGAAATCAAGATTTCCCCTTTTATTACTTTTTGGAAGTCCAGATTTTCCCCTTTATTATTTCTTGAAGGCCAGATTTTGCCCTTTATTATTTCTTGAAGGCCAGATTTTGCCCTTTATTATTTCTTGAAGGCCAGATTTTGCCCTTTATTATTTCTTGAAGTCCAGATTTTCCCCTTTATTATTTCTTGAAGGCCAGATTTTGCCCATTTACTATTTCTTTAAATCCAGATTTTCCCTCATTGCACTGTTGATGTTTGTTGAAGGTTGTGAAGAAAGATGACTGTTCCTGCACTTTGTGATTCATGTAAATATAATATTTATGATCTAAGATTTAACTTGTGAAAATAGGCAATGATAGGAATATGCGTAGTGATATACGGGTTATCTTGTATTGATACACTGATGCACAATTTCACTTACAAAAATAGGCTGTTAATCATGATTCAACCCGTAAGAATACGCAAGTTATGTTGAAAAAATGCGCTGTTATGTATCATATTTGTATAAATTCCCACTGAAATTAAAATACAGTGTAATATACGGGTTTATTTGCAATAATACAAAGTAATGCAATATTGAATTTGTAGAAATACCGTTTTATGCACAATTTACCTTTGAAGAACATCCATTATGTACGATTTAGCTTGCAAAAAGTACTCAGATAGCAAGGTACGGGTGCACCGAATAGAATCTCTCATTCTGGAGCCCTCTGTTATGTGATATATATATTTCGTCTTGCGAGGTTGTAAGTCAAAGGCACGTCGATGGTATTAAACCATAGCAAATGGCAGGGAACCTTCATAGGTCAAAGTTCAAGTGTGGGGGATTTTTGGTTATTGTAAAATGTATGTTCCGGAATATCTGGAATCAAATCAAGGAAGATTTTTTTTATTAGATTATTTATTGAAGTCTTAATTTCCATTCATGTTAAATTATGAGAAACATATTTAAAGACGTTAAGATTTTTTTTCCATTTAGTTTTAATTGTGTATGTGAATTACTACACAAGTTTTATGTTGTATTTTAGACCTTTCGCCCAAACGTGTTTGTAATTGTCATTCGTTGATATATTAGTTATAATTCCGACCTGAAATGGTCGTAAATTTAGTTTTTAGAATTGAATCCCTGAAAATATGAATCAGAGGGACCAGTGGCGAGAGTAATTGGAGTTCCTGGTTTGTCCTGCATTTGAGAGTTTTAATATAGTCCTTTATGATGTTGCTTCAAAGTAAGGCTTTGGAAATCCTTGGCTGGGATTTCCTCTTATTCCTACAGGAATGTTCGTTTTCTGAACAGCTGAGTCCTGATGGGATGTGGTATCGCTTTCCTTATGGGCAGTACGAAGCTTTTTTGGTACCAATAGGTATGATTCGAAAGGGTAGGATTTATGAAAAGACTTCATACTCTGTCGAATAATGTGTCAATTATGAACACACTTCATATAATGTTGAGTTGAATTGACTGTATCTCGGATATCTGATTCGATTCATTGCTGAATAACTGCAGATATGCCCTTGCTGATCAAGTATTTATGATCAATCAAGTGTTTTTTTATTTCATATTCCGTTGAATGTATATTTCATCATCATCTCCTCCTCCGCCTATTGACGCAAAGGACCTCGGTTAGATTTCGCCAGTCTTCTCTATCTTGAGCTTTTAATTGGATACTTCTCCATTCATCATCTTCAGCTTCGCGCTTCATATTCCTCAGCCATGTAGGTCTGGGTCTTCCAATTCTTTTATTGCCTTGTGGAGCCCAGCTGTTCATTTGGTGAACTAATCTCTCTTGGGGAGTTTGAAGAGCATGCCCAAACCATCTCCATCTACCCCTCATCACGATCTTATCCTCATATGGCACTCGAGTAATCTCTCTTATAGATTCATTTCTAATCCTGTCCTGCCATTTAACTCCCAATATCCTTCTGAGGGCTTTGTTCCGAAATCTACTAAATCTATTGGATATTGTTTCATTGTCATACCATGACTCATGTCCATAGAGTACCTTGCCCAATTTCCCATTTATAAGTAACCGAGAAAATTGCTTTATTAACCATCACAAGTAACGTCTTAACTCGTCGCATTACCGTTATAAGTAACAAAGACCTTGCTTTATTAACTCTCACAAGTAACATCCTAGCTTGCCCGATTTCCCTGTTATAGTAACAAAGGAATTTGCTGTTATCCCTCACAAGTAACTTCCTAACTTTCCCCACTTCCCTGTCATAAGTAACATAAGAACTTGCCCCATTACCCCTGGAAAACTAATTTCGATCCTGGTAGGCTCTGATAACCTTACTGCGTCCAATAAGGTTGCCCTCTCGCTAGAAATGCGGAAGGCATCGTAAGTCAGGCTTATTGTTTTCGTATGGAAAACTACTTTTGTGATTATTCGAGAAGAACCGTTTGAGGTTGTGGGACTTTTTCTGTTCACCTTGTTTGTGCAAGAGTTTTTGTTTTTCCATAAGGGTTGTGGTGGCATATTGGAAACGTCCCTCTTGGCAATCGCCGCACTGGGGTTCGAGTTATGCTCAAACTTGTCAGTTTCTTTTGTGTCTGCAATCTCACCATCTTGTGAGTTGAGGATTAGGGGGAGGGTTTGGGTGAGCCTATAAGTGTAGCCTACCAGTTAAGTCATCAGTAGCCATTGCATGACCCTCCCTTGTCCTAGCAGAGTTGGGAAGGGGATTGGCGATAATCATATATATATATATATATATATATATATATATATATATATATATATATATATATGTGTGTGTGTGTGTGTGTGTGTGTGTGTATATATATATGGTCAGTCTCTAGGGCATTGTCCTGCTTTCTAAGGCAATGTCACTGACCCTACCATTCAATGGCGCCTTCTAAAAGCCTTTAAACTTTGTCAAATCGTTCCAATGTTTAGGACCAGAATTAGGCAATGGCTTGCAATTGGTAGGTGCCATCAGCTTGAGTGGTCAACATACACCAGTTATTGGATCATGTTTGCTGGGTCAGTTGATCGCTTCCGGCATACCGCGCAACAGTCTAACCAAGCTAAGTATAGATGTTTAACGAGGTCTGGCTTGGTTTAATTATTACGCCTGGGATCTAGCAGTGTACCAACCCTAAACGCTTCTACCCTTCTGGAGAGAGTTACTCCCTTCCAAGAGGAAAAGGTGGTGTAACGTGAAAATCATTCACGCACATTCATATACAGTATATATATATATATATATATATATATATATATATATATATATATATATATATATATATATATGAGAAAGAGAGAGAGAGAGAGAGAGAGAGAGAGAGAGAGAGAGAGAGCTGTAAAGATGTATTTATTACCCTTCTCCAGTAATTCAATCTTCAATAATTACCTTTTATGCAATTAGAAGCTTGTACTTAATTGGAAAATATATAGAAATTAGTACCTTTAATTAATCTTTATGCTGAGTGAGCAGTTATTGTTCACGATTTTACAGCTGGGAAGTGGTACAATTGTCAAGGAGAACGTCTTTTGCGTGTCAAGAAGACATTTGGAAGAAAGTATTATTACGTTAGACGAATCAAAGGATGGATTGTCTCTGAAGCTTTTATGCCAGATGGTGTTATTGGGATTATTCAGAATCTCTTTTTTCTCTCTCTCTCTCTCTCTCTCTCTCTCTCTCTCTCTCTCTCTCTCTCTCTCTCTCTCTCTCCCCTAGACTGACAAACTACGCATTAGGCGAGTACAATGGGAGCAGAAATATATTTTAGAATTGCTTAAAGATTTTGAGCGCCTGAAAGAAATCATAAAAAGTCTTCTATTTTGACTTTTTATTTTTAGTCGCGTACAATAAAAATCATCGCCATAACATTTGTATTTTCAACGTATAGTTTAACAGTTGTAACATCATAATACAGTAAGCGTATTCTACTGCTTACATGCTTCGTCTGCAGTAGCAAGGTTCATAGGTAATGGTAAATGGAAAAATATCATCGTCAAGATGAAGGTGTTTTTACGTCTTGATGTTTAAAGTCATATTCATGGGATTTTTTCATCATTTTTAGCATCCTGAAGTTTCTCATAGATTCTGAAACGACTTTTGTTGACCGCATTCTTTTATTTACCTTGCATGGCTGTAGATTGGAAATTGTCAGTAAGGCATCACATTCTCTAAGGCCTTTGCGAAAGTCAAACTGCAAATTAGGGAATAGGTGTCCTGCCATGAGATGTTCAAAAAGAGCATACAGTGATACTCTTTATGGAATGAAATGTCTTTGAGATTAAATGTAAAGTTACAAATACATATAAAGTTAACCACAGTATTTATAGAAACTGATGAGTATTTCCCTTTTGATTCAGCTTCCACTTGGAGGATTTATCAACTGCTTTATCAGAGTTATCCTGAATATTTATTGAAATTAAGAGAATTTTCCAATTGATCCAGCTTCTACGTGAACAATTTATCATCTACTTTCATCCGCTATTTTTGGCTGATATTGATACGTTAGATGAAAGTGACCTTTTAAAAATAATCTTGAACCATCTTTATGTGTCTCCCGCTAGTTTTCAATCACCCGATAAGAGTGAATTGGAAAAGGTTGATAGTCCTGGAAGCTGTAGTGCCAAAGTCCGAAACTCCTTCTAAGTTTCTTATTGTTTCTGATCTGGAAATATTTTAGTGAAAGACTTTCCTTATACGATATAAACACCCAAAATGAAATGTACCGCTTTTAATCCTTTTGTTAGTGTTTGATATAACTAAGCGGCTTTTATGATATTGTGACGGGCTGAGAGAGGGTTGTGAACTCAAAGGCAGGATGCAATCAACTGAGTACTATAATAAAGAACACTCTCCTTTATATACAAAACCTCAAGGCAACAAGAAAATACATGTTCGAGGAAATGACAACGTTACAGAGGAAAACCGGAGACATGATTATTCAGGTTCTTTTTAGTGCGAGGGAAGAGCGCAGATACAAGCATAATATATAGAAAATGATTTATTACCCTCGTGTGACATACGGTTGGTACATGCCCCCCCCCCCCCCCCCCCCCGCCCCGAGAAATGACATACTGTACATGTTGAATAGGGCGCCCTGATTTAGAGAGGCGAACTGTATAGGCGGGTTATCTGGCAGAAGATAAGCAGGTTTTAGACAGTCAATGGAGACCCAGTCTTCTTTGCCACGAATGTTTAGTAGGAATGTTTTCGGACTGCGTCGGATCACAAGGAAAGGGCCCGTGTAAGGGGGGCGTTAGCGCAGGCTTGCTAGTGTCGTTGCGTAGGAAGACATGCGTTGCAGAGTGCAAGTCCGTTGGTATGTGATGCTTCGCTGGGGGCTTGTAAGTCTAGCGGCACGGAGTAGATTTTCCCACGACGTGACGTATGCGCTGGCGATCGTCGGAGGAGGTTGTAGAAGGAAAAAATTCGGCAGGGACGACCAACGGGTCGCCATACACCATTTCAGCTGCCGAGACGTCGAGGGCGTCTTTAGGAGTGGTCCTTAGTCCCAGGAGGACCCAGGGAAGCTGAGTAAACCAGTTGGAATCCTTGCAGCGGGACATCAAAGCTGCTTTGAGGGTGCGATGAAAACGTTCAACCATTTCATTGGCAGCGGGGTTGTACGCCGTTGTCTGATGTAGGGTGATGCCCAGGAGATTCGTTAATGAT